>NC_139345.1:26761598-26839098 GCF_055883805.1 Amblyomma maculatum
CCTGGTACGGAGTCTCTGTCTTTTTTGTTCCCCTGCTGGTGCTCACTTTCACGTATGTACGTATATGCCAAGCCATCTGGAGGAACCTGTATTTGAAACGCCGTAACTCCGAGGCAGAAACAACATTGAACGTTGTTCGCGCTTATCGCTTCAAGGCGGGCGTCCCGACGCTGCCTGGCTCTGGCAGCCCGCCTGCTGCCTCTACGCACAACGGAAAGGCGACGAGCTTTTCTGGGCCTAGGAGCCACTCAGTGCGAGGCCTGTCCCGGGCCAAGATCAAGACCATAAAGATAACAGTGGTGGTCATACTGCTGTACATTGTCTGCTCTTCCCCCTTCATCTGTGTCCAGATGTGGATGTACTGGAGGCAGGATGTCGATATCGGCAACGCGTGGACAAGTGAGTATTTTTTTTTTAATCTTCTGCTCTAAACGAAGTTTAGTTGTCGGAACTTGACAGAAGAAAAACAAAAGCACCATTTGAAACGTATGACCATTACGTGAAGAAAAAAAAGTAGAACAATAAAGAATAACGATGGACATTATTGTTTGCACGTTTTGGTGCCGTGTACAGGTTCCTAAGAAAAGAAAGTGTGTGAAGGTGACGATGACGCGATGTGTGTATAACTATCTCAGCAACGAGGTCCAGCTTGAGCGTTTTTGTATGCAATTTCAATTTTGCGAGCAGAAGAGGCAGAGGCAGTAGACGTGACAGCATGTTTTTGTCTTCAGGTATGAAGGTGCATAAGGCCAGTTAGAAGGTTGACCACCTTTTCGTTTTTTGAAGGAAAATTTGATCCTGGTAGTCTTTAGAATACGTTGCTTTGATGGTGCAATTTTTTTACTCTGGGCTCATCGATGTAAACTCGTCACATTGTTGTCAAGAGACTGCTATGATCGGGCTCCTAGCCGTGATTCGCGTGGCTCCTGCAGCGGCTGATGACTGAAGTCGAGAGTGTGCGGGCAAGCGCCTCACGCCCCTTTACAAGCCAAGGTGCTGCTCCGCATGGCACCGTCGCATTGAGGAGAAGCCTTAGCATTGGGCGTGCCCGGACACGTCAGCCAGTCACCATAGTGCCTCAACCTCCTGGCCGGCGACGTAGACGCTCACCCTCCTCTCCCCTTTGATCCGCGACGGGCGACGAGCGTGCTCGCTATTGGGTCTCTTGACTCGCTGCTAAATGCTGCGTCTGGATTGAACAGACCAACGCGAGAGAGGCAGTCGTGAGCGTCCGCCGTGTGTTGTGCTTCTCGGCCGGAGGAGACGTGGTGGATTTTCCCTGGTCGGCGCTGTGCGAAAACAGTCGCGGGTAGACAGTAGTTTTCGGCCCCCGGGCCTATGTTGTTCTATCCTGTACCATGCCTCTAAATACAGTAAAAGTAACCTTTCGCTCAGTTCGTTTCGTGGGCTCGGAGCCGTTAGAATTGTGACCGTGTTGTTCTGTGTTTGAAAATGCATTTTACCCTATAGCATCAAGCCATATTTAATTGAATAGCAAATATCTAGCGCAGTTGGATCGCACTGATTAAGGTCTTATGGAATTACAGTTAATTAATTAACTGTAATTAAATTATTAGGTGTGTGACACAACATCAAGTGATATAACGTTGAAAAGGATATATATATATAGACGTACAGCTTTCTATTGATCCTCTTTCCCGTGCTCCACCTATCACTTTTGCTATACGATTGCACATAGAATATTGCTTCAATGTAAAAATATGTTGGAGAAAGAAAAAGCTGCGTTAGCACATTCCATGCTCCTTTAACACGAGAGATTCCTGGGTTCGAATTCGTTCCATGCAAGGTTTTTGTCATTTTTTTTTTGTTTGAAAGTACACGCGCGGACATGCGAGCGTTAGACGATTTTATTAAGCTCTGAACCACTGGTTTAGGGTTTTCGTACTTATAAAGTGAAAGCGTTCTCATCGCCAAGTTCTGGCGGCTTCTCGACAGGTCTTCGCTATTCCGGCCCGTACAAAGTATGTACATCTGTCGTCGAATAGATGGTGTGGACTAATCTCTGAAGAAATGATGACCGACTATAGTGACGGAACGCAACAAAAATTGTAGTCTGTCAAAAGCCGTACTACGCGCTAAAGGATAATTGGTTTCCTTATTCCTACAGTGTTTATTGTGCACGCAGTCCGTATTTTTGCATTATGCCCTCTCTTCCTTAGTTTCAAGGCACCGGGTCGATGTTTCCGTTAGCGGTGAAAAATGTCGTGAAGCTTTGTGCTGTTTGTTGACGCTTAAAGCCGCTACCACGCTGCTTTTTCGCTGTGTGCTCTATGACGCCAGACGCAACGAGATTTATCTGGAGTAATCTCAGCCACTTGGAACGGCTTCCATGTTGTTCCAGATTGTTGTAGTTGCTTTTGGCACCTTATCTTAAGCTTTATCACCAGCTTTAAATTTAACGCGTCCAAGAGCGAGGAGAATTTTGTTCTACGACAAACACCGAGCTCGTTTCCTGCTATCGACGCCGCCGAGTTTTGTAGTTTCTAGTGGGCGCAAGCCACACCACTAAAATGTTTATTTGAAAAATTCTTTGGATCCACCTTGCTCTACTGGACTACCATCAACTCCTGCCCATACAGAAAGAAAGAGAGAGAGAGAGAGTTCAATGTAGTTGCCGTTCTCTCTATGAGCAAGCGTGAAAATATTAGCAACGTCAACTTCGAAATATATCTTCGCTCAAACATTAAGTAGTATACCAAAATATTCGTCACTCCGCACTTGTCATGGCAGTCCTAGTAAATTGTGTTATGACGACTGAAGTTAGGTTCTCCCAAGGTAATCCAGACTATATGTGACGCTCTAGCGGTGGATACCAATTGATTTCAATCACGTGGGTTTCTTTAACAGCCACTGACATGACACAAGTACACTTGCGCTTTGTGTTTCGCTGCCATCGAAGGGCGGCAGCCGTGAACAGGACCGATCCCGAGTCTTCGGATCAGCAGGGCTCTAAGCGCTGGCTTAAAGCGGCGAGGGGCAATAAAAGTTAAAACGCAGTAATAATCGATGTTTTTTCTGTAATTTCTCAATTACTTTTCAGAGTTTGTAATTGTGTTCTTATTTTCGCCTTAAATATACCCCATATACTTATTAGCACTCTGTCGTAAGATACCTCATCATGTGAAAAAGCATATAACATATCTCCGCTTTAACCAAGCCGTACAAATATGCCTGCTTGGTCAACGATAACTCGGAATTAAAGGGCGCTGGAAGACTGGATTTTGATCTCACCCATCAAACGCATAGGCGAAGCCCGAGTTAGCAGCTCCTGACAACTCGCCCATATCACGTGACCGTGTCACCTGACACCTGTCAGTGCTGGATCATGCCAGCTGTTAATTACCACGTGCCAGAGCTGTGCCCGTGATATTTCGCTCACAACACGCCAACGCCGTCAACGCCGAAGCGCGTTTTTTTGAGAACGGGGCCTCTAGCGCTAACCTGCTAACATACGCGCAGCAGCATTAAGAATGGCCGATGTGTTCACCTATTGTATATCTCTGATGCATCTGCCTAGCTCATATGCTTAAAAATAATTATTCGGCCACATTCTATAAATTTCGCCTCGGTGATAGTTAACCATACTTTGCTCAATGACATCCGGCTTCTTCGCCAGATTGCAGTAAGCATTCTTTTCTCCTGATATTTTTAAAAATTGTTTTCATTTTTTATTATCTGAAGACGTTAAAAAATACAAGCAGTACGAAGCTGTCAGGTATATCGAACGTTAGCACAGGGTACTTTACCACTGATGGCACGAACGACTGTGCGTCTTCGATTCATCTTCATTATATCCGAGGTTGCGTGTTCGGAAATCCGGGATCCCGTGGCACGCATGCATATTCGTTGTAACCGATGTCACATGTTCGTTATATCCGAAGTCATGTGGTATGCGTTCACCTCGCTATAGCCGAGGCCACGTATTCGTAAAATTCGAAGTCGAAGGTCGATCCAGGAATAAAGCGAAACTTACAAATTAACGCAGCAAAGTTAACGCGGTAAAATAACAGATAAAAGTTATTCCTGGGTTTCACGGTCAATGTTCCCTTCATTGAAGAGATGGAAAATATGTTTGGAGGAAAATGATATTACGGAACACTATTCAATTCAGCTATCTGTTCTTCTCCAACATAACCTAATTCAGCTTTGAAATGAAAATCGTTGGCACTTTCACACTTTCTACCCCAAGTATGTTAGGGACATCGCAGCGTTAACTCACAGACATTTTTCACTTCGTTACCATACTTGTGATATTTTGTTTTCCTGCTGAAAACGACTATTGATAACATATTTAATTTGTTTTTGCGCAGAACGGACTTCTGAGCTTAGTAATGCATGACACATAAGTCTTTAGTATAAGGAAAGCAAAACTGGATTTGTAAGTCCGCCCTTCTTTACGAATGTAGAAAACTTCTGCATTCATAACAGGCGTGTGCGAGCGAAATACCAAACGCGCACTCTTAAAGAAAGTTTCGTTCAAAACATTTTGAGTGCCAGAAGGTCGCCCTCAGCTCCACTGATGATGTCGAAACACCAGCGAACTAGGTTTATCGCCGGGGAGTACAATTCGAAGATTTCCCATCAAGTAGAAGGAAAAGGAAAGAGATGGCTTCCGGATAGCCCATGCATCATCTGGGTACATACGGAGAAAACCATAAAAGGCCTTCAAGTTGCTCATTCTCTCTTCTTTCATGTGACATTTGGCTATCCTGGATCATCGCAAGACTGTTCGTTTAAAAAAGAATGAATATTATGAGCCGCCGATACCAATCCATCTTATTCACCCGCCTGCCCTACATCATTTCACGCTTGCCATAACTTCCATAAACACCTCTTCTATGACTGCTTGCACAAAGCAGCAGCAGAATACTAGGCAAACTTGTAGTCTATCTGCAAAATACAATAAAAGGTAATGCACAGAGCAGAAGACGCCGCTGGAGCAAGCGTCAATGTCCGTTTGCTTCGATGCATCAATCACTTTTTCCTCCATGCATCCTTCGGGCTACAATTCTTTGGCGTACTTTGCACTGTAATAACGACCAGATTCCACCAGTGTTCACAGGGGGATGATCGTGGATCCGGAAGAAAAATACACATGCAGCCTCATTTATAAACATGGCAGAAGTTGAAATTAGGTCACTCTCCTGTGCCATATGAATATGAACACATGAACAAAGAAAAGCAAAAAAGAAAAAAAGATGTGGGGAAATGATTTCCCCTGAACAGTCGCGGTGACATCCCGGGATAGAACAAAGAATACAGGAGAAAGAAGAAAGCGTCTCACAGTGAGCACCGCATTCAGTGGTATTGAAAGGAAGTTCCAGAGCCAGCAATATGCCAGCAACAAAATAACCTTACTGGTGGTTAACTCCAAGAAGATAATTTATTCTCTTGCTCATGGGTTTGTGGAAGGCGCGCAAAAGGGAAACAAAATAGGGACTTACCCAGGAGGGTGACGAGGAACAAACGTTATTGAAATGACGAAGCTGGAAACTGTCGTGTTACCCTGGGGGGCTCCTAGCGGACCTGTAGTTCTCTGGCCACTGCTTCTCCGCTAGCAAGGGTGGAATAACGGGCTAGTTGGTAATTCATCTTGGAAATCAAACTAGCGCACTTCAAAACAAGGACACAGGAAGAGAACGACAACACAGCGCTGACTTCAACTGGTTTTTATTAGAGAGTGACACAATATATATGTACGAAAAGTGGGCGTGAAAGAATTGATAACAACTGCTCAGTTTGCACGTGGCGTAAAACACCGAACGCAAAGTTAAAAGGCGCACGATAACAATATAGGTCTCCGCTAGCCCTGTCAATCGGCCTCAGCTGGTGGTTTCGGTTAAAGGATGGTACAGCCGTGTTCTCAGGACCAGAGAAATGAGAAAGGGATTTGTGTCACTGACGCGAAACAGCAGATAGAGCATCTTGCCTACAGGGCCTTGCGGAGCCAGGAACCATAAGCAATCAAACATTTCTTCAGAACTAGTGAGGTGGTCACGCGCGTATCTTTTCTGGTAAATTACGTTTCACAGCACACATGAAAATTAGATGTCACAACTTCTTCGTCGTGTTGAAAGAGTTCCGGTCAACATATGCATTGTTTTTTTCGAATGATATTACAGATATTACCACGTTTTGTCTTTTTGTCTCACCAATGCCGTCTCCGCTCTCTCAGAAGCCTACACAGGAGCCGGTGAAACCTGAGTTCCACCGCATGGTGCAGAAACCAGGAACCTCAGTCAGGGACCCTACCTACAGCGAGGCAAGGAGTCGCATTACCAGAGACAACTCGGGTCCTTGCGAGAGTGGTGGAGAGGTTCACTGCTATGAGCTGGAAATGCCTACGCCCTGCCAACATTCACCAAGAAATACCCCGCTACCACGGAGCTAACTCGTGAATACGTTAATGACAGGGAAATCAAATGTTTCTCTGAGGATGACAATGTCTGAGGCTGGCCATGGTAGGTGCGAGCGAAGATGACATTGCCACGCGAGAAGCAAAGGACTTTAAGTAGCTTAAAAGCCTTTTTGAAAAATCGCAGGTCGGTCATCGCAAGTTTCATGCTACAGATGTAGTCGCGGAAAAAAAACACACACTGTGTCGCTACTTTACGAAGCATGGTGTTAGATGACTGAGAAACGGCATATAGTTCGTGCGCATTTGCAGCATATGCATATCCAGAGGTTGGTTGGTAGCCCGTATCTGCTACACGTTCCCATTTCAGGGCTAGGAGCAGGTCGAAGAGTGGGGCTTAAAGAATGGTTTCATCGTGCAGGAAGGTGGGAAGTGGAGGCGACCCCAATGGCGATGGTGGTAATAATTTAATGAGTAATGAGTAGATGATGGATCAATCGCTCACCTGATGAGCAGGTGCTGATGAGTAATAAACTCCTTTATTACAGGTCCACACAACCTTAGGGGACTCCTCTAAGCATCGGACCAGTACATTTTTCACTTCGCATTTATCGATACGTTCTCACGTTACCATTTGATGTGTTAGACTTTCTGGTTAGTTGGAACGGCGACAGTGCCTGACAGCCGGTGGTCCTGGAATCGAATTCTTAACCCGGATGAATTTTAGAGCGAAAAGGCTCGTACGATCGTCGAAGCCAAGTACCAGCCATGCGCCTCACTGTTGATCCACCCGCCAGATCGCGAAGTCCTAGTCTGTGCCCTGGCGCGGCTAACTCAAATAGTGGTTTCAGACGGTGTCATCAGACTAATCAGGCTAACTCTTTCGATACTTAAAATAACAACAACATGCGATTCTGAGTGGCTCTGTTTAAACAACCCTAGTACAACATATATTATAATGTAGCTATATAATGCTCCTTCATACTACATTGAAATTAATATTTCATTTAGTCAAATATTTAGGGGAATCCCCCAAGGTAGAGAATATTTCTAATAAGGGAGTAATTACTCATTGTACTCCGATCTGTACTCCTCCGATCACCAGCAGAGTGCGTTTACCGGCTGCGCTTCACCAGGAAGAATATATTCCTGCCGTCTTCATGGCAACTTAGGGGCGCGACGATGACGCCTTCACCTCGGTCTTGAGGAAGGAGCATGGCGCATGCCATCTGCCGCCAGCCATGAAGACCAAGTTGCGCAACGAGTGGGTGCCATCGTCGCCAAGTGGAACTACTCACCTCGAAACCGCGGCGTAAGCCACTGTTATGCACTGTGTGATCGGCGAAGTTCTGCCAAATAAACATTACAGTAGAAACACCCCAAAAATGGCTTCGCTTTATCGCTCTTAAGAGACTTAAATGCCCCAAGAATTTTTTGCTGTCATTTGAGATCACCCCGCTCCTATAAAATATTTTTCCTATGTCGTCGCCTGTGGAAAAAAAAAAAAAAGTAACTATTACCTCTTTGAGTAAAACTTTGTTAATAGCCAAACAGAATTCAGTAAGGTGCGATGAATGTGATCGATATGCTCAGTGAATAGTAATGTCGCTAGAATCTTGGGTAACATTTAGTGATTAGATGTTACACTCGCAGTTACATGTATTGATTGAAAATCGAAGCGCGCGAGGCAGTTAAACTGCGCGTGAAGATGTGAAAACGACAGCACCACCATGGTCGGTATTTCCTCAGCTAGAGTATTCAGCTGAATAAGACTGAAAAAAGTGTGAGTTTTGGTCGCATGTGCTTATTCAGCTTTCACTAATATACGCAGAAGTTTTTTTAAGAGGTACAGACTTAAAAACAAAAATAAAAAAAAACAACTGGATTTGTATTTATTTTATCCTGGGGCTATCATGAAGACTGTCTGTGGACTGTCTTGCACAGTGGACCCAGCCGACGCATCATCTGTAATCTCTATCCCTATTACTGAAAAATAACTTTTCAGTCAATCAATCAATCAATCGATCTCGACCTAGTTAGCTGGGAAATAACCGTGCAATAGTGCTTCTAGATATGATTCATTCTTGCTACAAAACTCGGAACGTAGCATATATGTGAATGGCTTGGTAACTATACATCAGAAATTAGACAACAGCCACTGACGCAAAGGAAAGCATAGGGGAATGTGTTTTTTTATATGTTGATGAATGCGAAGTCATAATTAATCATAAAAGTAATTGACTAGAATGTAGAAAATAAAATATCCTACCGGCGGCTTGTGGTTGTTTGTTTCGTATGCTTTTCAGCCAATTAATTATACGATTAATTATTGTTTCACATTCATCGACACGAACACACGCACAGAAAAAAAAAAACACATTCTCCGAGCTTTCCTTCGCCTCAGTGGCTGTTGTCGGCTTTCTTATGTATTTCGAAATGCCATATCGAAACCCCATATATTCCCTGCATTTATCTGCTGTTTGCTAACTATATGTAATATATATCTTTTTATATACATGTTGCTATATTTATGAGTGCACCATATTAATGTGCCTAATTTCTAAAGCGAATCAGACATTTATATCTTTAACATGGCGGAGGAAGTCAATTTTACTAATAATACCGATAAAACAAAGGCTGTTCTGTTCATGCCCAAAAACAGTCAGTACAAATACAAGGTTCACTCTGGCTAAGTCATTTGAATACCTGCATTGTGTTTGTGGACAAATGCATTACTCTTGAAGTTTAAACAACATACTCTTAATGGAAGGCTCATATCGACTTTTCCCAATCTGAATCCTCACGTATTACTGCCCTCATCAATGAACCAAGTTCCTGATTGCAAAAAATCTGTTAAGCGCTCGATATTATGCTCAACCTACTTCCGTCGTACTTCCATCCACCATACGACTTGGCGTCCAACCACTAGCACCAATTTTTTCGAACTTAAAAAAAAAAAAAAAAAACGCACTTCCGATAATGAAGGCTCGGTGTGACAGGCACACAAATGTTTTTATTTTTTTTTAAGTGAAGGTAATACGCATCCCTAAATATCACAAAACATTGTGATATTTAGTGTGGTTTTGGCATGGCTGCTATGAACGCCACGACGGAGCACGTTGGGGCACGCCAGGACGACGGTCTTCAAAGAGTGACACGGACGCAGCCATGGACCGAGGTTGAGATAGCTTTTTATTCAGTGCGCGGCGTCTTAAATACACACTATGGATGGATGGGATGGAATATAGAAGTGTCCCCTTTGAAACTGGATGGTAGCAGTTGCTATCATGCCCGTTGTTTCCCCTTCATCTTAATTATTTTTTAGATCGGTTAACTATACCATTATTCTACTTATTGAATTTTTGTTTCTACATCGCTAGCATTATGTTACCTTTCTGCTTTCAAGCCACCGATCTTCCAATTGTTTTTTGCTAGCTTCCACCGTAGGTTCATTCACCCGGCCACTGGTATCTCTAAACCCTAGGCTTCAGGAAGAGTGACTGCGCCTGCATCGACTTCCGGATGGATGCCATCACATTCGAATATAAGATGGTTAATTGTTTCTGTGGATTTACCCCATACTGCACATGTGTCATCTTCATGGTTCAATTTCTTTTTCTAGCTGTCTCTCTGATCTAGCTTCAAAAGGTAGGGCACTGCCTCTTGAGTTATCAAAAAAAGCTTCCTTCCTGATCTGCCTTTTCCACTTTCGGTATAGTTACACACTCTGTTTATTTTCCATTGAATTTATCCAATTTTTACCTTCTGCGTTTTTCACCTTTTGCTTAACGCTCTTTATTTTTTTGTCCTTGTGACCAGCATATTTACTGGTTAGTTTCCTAGTTCTTTTCCTCCATTGTGAGTCAATGCTTTTTAGGTATAGGTATTTAAATACTTTAGCTGCCCACCTGTTACTGTCTAATTTCCTCAGGGTGTTCCTCATATAATATTTTACTCTGAGCTTCCCGTACTTCGAAAGATGCCCAGCCCACATCTCCCTGTCGCTGATACAGCGCCCCCTTGAGGCGAGTCAGTTTCAGTCTTGAAACTGAAACCACGATACAGCAGAAGGTAATAAATGAAGTCAATTTTAGTCTCACACATTTATCCCTAGAAACATATACACAAGATTTCCCAATTGGAGCAGAGTTTCATACTGTAAATGCGCAACTATTATGGCAAATATGCTAGTCTTCTAACTTTATTAATTATTTTAATTTGTGCTGGTGTGCTGCATCGCTTGCGTATGTTTAACGCGAACCGATGTGATAATGTATTATATCATTACAAGTTTGCTGCATGTTGTCCTATATATAAAGTGATTTCTTATCAAAGTTGTGACGCAACTGTTTTCTGTGCAGCGTTCACGATGATGTCATAAGACTTCGCTTCCCATCTAGCATCCATCTGTCAGTCAAGTTGGAAGTTAGTTTCAGATAGAGGTTCAAACTTACGATGTATGTACTTCCATTTGTATTCTCTTAATTGTAATTGTAGGTTTCCACTGATAAATAAGGCAGAAAATATGGCTTTCCTTTCCTTAATGTCATCCAGTTTTCATTTCGAGGAAGGCACACTTTGCCAAACTATGTGGCATTCTCTTAAATGCCAAATCGGCAAGCAAAACCAAGCCAAGCCATGCTAAACAGTGCTCTCGTATGTCTTATTCGGTTTAAGCGGAATTACACTCTGTGAAATATTTTGTCTGCAGTTTTCAAAACAACTGGTGTTCAAATTATTTGGACTGAACTGATCGATTAATGTGTTGGCGAAACATTCTAGCAAGAGAGCAAAACTTATTCTTACGCGCGTACCGATCTTTTTTTTATTATTTACGGCATCTCCTCGCTCGAGTTGCTGTGGAGGAATGAATGAATGAATGAATGAATGAATGAATGAATGAATGAATGAATGAATGAATGAATGAATGAATGAATGAATGAATGCGTTTTATATAGCATAGTTGAGATTCTACGAAATTCTGTCTCAATTTGTTCTGCGTTATGGAGGTTCTCAGCTACAGAAAATGAATGCATGCGCAAACCAATGTAAACGGCACATGCGGCGTAGTGAAATCACTCTTGCGTATCAGAAATCAAGAAATATTGCATGCCCATAAAAAAGCGCACAAGCGTCTTTTGCTAACTTGACGAGTGAGGTTGCGCGTGGTGGGATTTGTTAGTTGGCAGTAACTTTTTCATCCGCCCAGTACATAGGCCTAAAAGCCTAAATAAAAATGCTGATATGGACAGATATAACTACAGGTAGGAGTGCGGGTTGTAGCAGCGTAAATACTAGGATCGTAAATTATCCTTCAATTGCTCTACACTCTGTGCTCTTTCCACCGCCATTATTTTCATCTATATCCACAGAACCGAAAAAGGTTGTCTTCTCTTCTCCTAATTTGTCGCTCTTCTCCTGACTCATTCATGATTTTCCACCCCCTCAGGCCTCTCAGTAGAATCCTCGAACGGCTCTGCCCATTCAGAAAGCGCTGCTAGTCAGAGGCTTTCCGGTCAGCGCGCTGACTAATTGACAAGGGTGCTGTTTCAAGTGTGCTTTCGTTCAGCGATATCTTTCCGATGGGCGACTCGATGCCTTTGAGCGCAGCTTCCTGTTGAGACGTCGTGGCCTTGCGTCCGGGACACCGCTGAGGAAACGAAAAGCCGCTGCAGCACCTTAGGCCTCGATCTATTCTTTGAAATGGCAGATGTCAGGACGCTGGGAAAACTTCTCGAGGCAAACACCGGAAGTGAGAGAGAAGATACGGCGGGTCTGAAACTGTCACCCATACAGCACTTTTCGTGCTAACGGTTAAAGCTTCTGACAGGCAATCAATAACCTCCACTTGGGGAGGCCCAATTTCATTCTTCTGCGACACAGAACAGAATCATTCCGACTGCTGTGACAACAGACGTTTTTTCCTAGAAGCATTAAATTCAATGTATAACTTGAAAGCACTCGAATTCCTTTGGTGTGCCCTATAGATGTATGCATATGAAATAGATACGAAGTTAGGTACGGCTGTGGTGTTTAATGTCTCTGGTAGTTTTTTCAAAATCGGAGTGATGCCTAATATGTTTGGGCAAGCCAAGGTTTTATGCTTCCGGGCGAGCAAAGCCTGTCGTATACACCTGCTTTGATGCTGTCGGTCTAACGCTTTTGCTACATTCCTTGCTTAAGGGAACACAATGTTTATTCTCAACACACTTGGGTGCGGAAGACAGCCCGCCTGCGCTGGAAAATTTGTAAATACGTAAATGTGTCCAAATTTTGAAGCAATTGATGTGTCATGTTAGTCTGGCGGTTTTCTATATCTTTTATTCTTCTTAAAAACCTAATAGCGGAAGTTTCAATGATAAAAATGCGGTCTTGAACTGAAGGCAGCTTTAGAAGTTGAGGAGAAGCAAGAGAGGCAAAATACATGCGCTGAACAGAGCGGCTTTTAAAAAGGGATTAGTTAGAAGAACGCGGCGTCGGATGTCAAACTGCCACTGGAATAAGGAAATATTCCAATTTCACGCTTTTTTGTATTCAGTAAAAGTCCTTTCAAGGCACGAGTCTTAAAATTTAGGTCTTATTCTGTTGTGCCTCTCTCTACGTAGAACACGTGCATGACTTGTAGTGACAGTAACTCCCAAGACAAGTTTCTGAGGCTTTTCCTTCGGTTCAAGATAGGCGAGAACGGTTTTTATTTATTTCTTTAATCATGCTTTTATCCCTTATTGGAACATCGCGTCAGGGGGGAATACAAAGGATTTAAACGGAACTCTAATTTAAAGAATACATGGAACATGCTACTATATGACAACTAAGTTTTAGAAATAAATTCAAAAACATCATGAAAAACTATTCTGCTGGTGATAATGACATAGCAAGTGGAAAATATATGGAAATATTTTGAACACTGGTCTAGCTCTGATTATTATATATCTCAAGATTTGTTTGAAAGGCTTCGGCATTGATGCTGACATGAGTAGGCAATTATTTCCAACTTGCAGTGACCTCAACGATCGCGAATTAAGGACGCATTGTTGCATCAAGTTCAATCGCGCGTGAAGCTTAGTCGGAAGAGGGAGACACCGGTTCCTGTTTATTTTAATTTCCCCATGATGCATTAGGCAAAATATTGTCAATTTTTATTACTGTTCTGTTTCTTGTTTCTACTAGCTCAAGGTTGCAGGGTTGCAACGGTTTGATGACCGAAATAGTCTTCCTGCATATGCCATAGACAAATGAGTGCTAAGTCTTTACATTTTCTCTTTGTTACAGTATAACGTCTTTTACTGATCATTCCATAACTGAACCATGCTCGTGTACAACTCAAATTATTGTTTCATATTCCAACAGCTTGAAGTCGTTCGGTGATTTTGGCCACTTTTTTGCCAAGAAACAGACCTTGAAACTTTAGATGACAGCGATTCGATTGCTTGCGCTATTTTCAATAAAGATCCATAGTTATCCCTCAAAATTTAGAACAGCTCATATTTTTCACGAGATAGTTCCTAACAGAGTTAGAGAACGAAACAAAAAAGTGGATTCTTTCTTTTGGTGCCACCGGCAGAAAGGGGTAAGCGGACCAGGATCACAGGCTTCAGATTCAGCAAAGCGGGGTCAAGGCACCGCGATGGAGCAACCACCAGTTTCTCTTGTCCTTCGCCGGCGACTCGCGCGGAGCCGGCAGAAGCCAATCTCAATAGCGCAATATAGCACAAATTACGCTGCTCCTGTCCCGAAAGCGCATCGTTCCTATGCGCAGTATGGCATTACCAAAGCGCCTAGACGTATGACGTGGTGGTCAATCGGCGGGACGGTCGCGTTATTTACTAGGGGAGCACTTCACAGTTCAATCTTCTATATGGCGAACTACTTCATATGACCCAAATTAGCGTTTGAAAAGCTTCTCGCTAAGGCCGCGGCGTCGAATTCGGGTCCATATCTGATCTCGATCACCAGGGAAGAAATGAAAGTCATGACGCCAGAGGTCGAACATGCGTATAGAGCACGCTCATTGATGCACCATAAACCTGCATGCATCGACGCGCCAGCTGTCGGGCTTCTTCCATGTACTGAGTCACGAGCTTGGCATCGGCGTGTGTGGAGCAGCGGAGAGCAAACGGGGGGCTCGCGAGAGGAAGTCGGAGGTGGGGCCTGCGGCCGAAAAGTCCACCGCGCATGTCGACCTGCGGAATCTCTCAGAGTACTCGGGCGACATAGAGAGGGGAGGTGGCTGACCTCAACAATAGAGCGGGCGTCCGTACAAGTCAGGTCTGAAATTGGAGAGCTCCCAAACAACCGCGAGGCATTCTTTTCTGCCGTTGGATAACCACACTCTGCTCCCAACCAAACCCGACAAGAGTATGCGATAATATTGTTACGGACGCGCAAGGAGGAAGAAGCGAGCAGTGGCGTGGGCAGGAACGCTCGCGCTTGGCCCGCCAACCATTCATTAAAACTTCTCACGGTCATCCAACATCTTCTCTCTGTCCTGTGTTCTGTGTTCACCAGCTTGCTGCCACGTAACAATATATTTGGCGCGATTCGGTTTCTGGATGAGGACGGCCCCGAGGACCTTATTGCTATAGCGTCTGTGTGAACTTTATTCTGTATCGGCGTCCTGGTCGAAGTGAACTACGACAGGGGAAGACTGCAGACTGCATTCCAGACGGCAAAGGCATGCTGCTGTTATCGAATCATTGGAAGACGGCGTTCCCTTTCGATGGTCGTGTAAGTCGGCAGTAAGCGCGGAAGCTCGGAAACATCTGCAACTCGTTCTTGTCGAATGGTGTCAGGAAGGATGCAGCTTTTGTGGACACCCTTGTTGCTGACGACATGGCTCCAAGAGCAAACCGGCACTTCGTGGAATTGTGGGTAAGGTCGGCGGTTCTGATATTTTGGGGGACAGCGTTTAGGCAGACAAAGTAACCTTAGAATGTGTTTGAGAAAAAAGAATACTAATTATGTTTGCCACTTTAGGCCGATAAGCTTGGCGTCTGTTAGGCGTTGAAAGGTTCGTGGCTCAGCAGAGAGTCAGAAGGGTATCACTTCTATCTGCCAGTAGCCATACTTTTAAGATCTGTGGAAGAAAGGTATATCGAGCATGTCGCTGCATGGCGATCAAGTTCAGCCTCGAGGCGCGGTAGTTGGTAGACGTCCTTTTTGTTGACTTGTTGAAGCGTCGATAGTCAACACAAAACCGAAGAGTTTCATTCGTTTTCTTTTTTGTGTTTTCGTTAGCACAACGGGAGCAGCATACGGTCTGTGAGAGGGTGGAGTGATCTGCTCGGGCAACATTTCGCCATGTCCTTATGTATGACTTCGAGTTCTTGTAAAAAAATAAAAATAAAAAATGTAATGGCTGAGAGCACGAACTGTCGTCGGTAACTATTCTCGCTCAGCATATACACAAACTCAAGATTTCATGGAGAAGCAGTTGTGCAATTCAGCAAGCAGTGTGAGCAAGCCATTGCATTCCTGCTGGTGAGCGGGCAGACAAGGAGGACATTCCGGGAGTGTCGCAGGGTCGGTATAAGAGTGCTAACGTGCTACATGGGGGCGGTTTCTCTCTCTTTACTAGGTGCTGCGATGTGCCGCGCAAGATAGAGCTTGGACGTAGGTAGTGTGATGCAGTATCACAACTCGAGCAGAAGGTATTTCCCATAATATGACACCTTATTTAATACAAAATATAGGCTTGGAGGCTAACCAAGAGAGTTCTACTTAAGTTAAGGACAACCCAGAGGGCTATGGAACGAAAAATGGTAGGGGTAACATTAAGAGATAGGAAACGTGCAGAGTGGGTTACCGACATTCTAGTGGAAATTAAGAAGAAATGGACATGGGCAGGACATGTAGTGCGAAGAGAGGATAACCGGTGGTCGCTGAGGGTAACAAACTGGATTCCAAGGGAAGGAAAGCGTAGCAGGGGACGGCAGAAAGTTAGGTGGGCGGATGAGATTAAGACGTTCGCAGGGGTCAAGTGGATGCAGCTAGCACAGAACCGGGTTAAGTGGAGAAATATGGGAGAGGCCTTCGCCCTGCAGTGGGTATAATCAGGCTGATGACGATGATGATGAGGAGGAGGAGGAGGATAGGCTTGAGATGGCGCGTGAAATGAGTAGGCGTGTTATTTATAATACAGGGAAAAGTGAAGCCAATAGCGAAGTGCGTGAACGCGAACATAAATCTGAAAGAGGAGTCGCAGACGGGATCCAATAATGCAGCCACGTCATACCTTTAGAGAGAGAGAGCTCGAGGAAGGCGCGAATTGACCACGGTGAAATATGCTTGCGCTGAACAGAAATGCGCCCACGTCGCACACGTGCTGCTCGAGGCGAGGTCATGCTGGAGCCTCCTTTATAACAATCAAGGACTGGGAAAGTGTTGATTGTCAGTCTAGGGATGGCTATGTAGTAAAATGTAGAGTAAGCTCTGTGTGTATATGGAAACGTCTATCTCTGGAATTATTTATTCCAGAATATCACAAAACTGAAATAACAGAAGGTTGGCGCACAAATTACGCAATACTGAGTATCATAAAAGTCGGAAAATGCTTTTGTGAACGGTAAAAGGATTTATTGCGCAAGACTTGAATGCCTCCATCTGCTCGGCAGACAAAACTGGAATCCCGAAACTCGTGTTGTTTGCAGTGTTCTGGTATCATGTTTTCAGGCTGCACAGGCGCATTTTGCGTGCATGTAATCCCGACAATGTTTCCTTTGTGGGCACGCTTAGCAGTTGCAGCGGCGAAGGACTAGCCTGCCGTCAAACGCGCGCATACCACAGGCTTCGTTCATTGCAAGAAACTAACATTTGGGGGACACGAGTTCCGCCTTTAAGGCGATGACGTGACAGCATTAATAATTCCTGTCTGCGGCTCCCCTTTCTTCGCGTGCATGCACTGATCCTTTTTAGTTTTTGCGACTACTCATATATCTGACAAACGCTAACATTCATATAAACTATTTTGTCAAAAATCACTCGGCGTACAAATAAACCACCGCTTTAACCAAGACGCACTACGAACGCAGCTCCATGGCGTAAGGTTAGAGTGTGTGGCTCGAGATGGAAGGGTCCCGAGTTCAATTCACATCTCAGCCCCCATGAAGATCCTGCCTACTCGGGCGCGTCATAACAGGGCCATTGTTTTTAACCTACACCAGCTAAACTAGCGTAGCAAAACACCATTGGAGGTATAGGAGATTTTCTACTCTAGTGTTGGTCGTGTGGGTTAAAAAAATGGTCCTAACGTCTCGTGACGAGCCCACCGACCAATCAGCGCACAGCCATGTCACCTGTCAATTACAGACTGCAGTAGCATGCTCTTGATTTACTTCGAGGCCTAACTGGGTCCTAACCCGAGTTATAACCTCTACAGAGCCTGTTGCGTCTTATCTGTCATGGTTTATCACATAACTGTGTAGTTTACAACTGTATGCTAACGAATATGGATGGCGAGATAATAGAGGCAAAATAGTGATTAGGCGACTGGCATATCTGAACCACAAAAGGGAGCCGTTGAGGCCCTCGCGTCACGCTTTTAAAGGCGAAGCTTAAGTGTCCCCCCAATATTTTTTACCGGCTTTGTTGGTATTATTAAAAAGTTACGAGGGACGCTAAAGCTCCAGCTTTAAGGGCATGGCGCGATAGCGTACGTTGAAAGTCTCACCTCCCCACAACAAATGGGCCACCCGAGTTGGCAGTTCCTTCGTCCTTCGAACATTCTGATGCCTCGTGTCTCGTTAAGTCACACAAACGATTGAAGAATCAGTGCTAGGTCATCCCTGCCGCCTACTATCCTCTATCAGCGCCATGACCGCGATTTCTCGCTCACAACGCCGGCGCCATATTTCCCGTCCAATGGGCTGCTAGCAGTATCGCTTCAAAACGGCGTTCCGGTTCCGACTGCTGCTATTAGAATTAGAATTTTTAATATTTAGTCGCACTAAGGGATTCATGTCAAATGCTTTTGTTTATTATAAGCTCTACAAATAAGTAAACAGTCGAAAAAAAAAAACTACAGACAATTTTTGTGCGATTTTTGATAGGAATGCTGTTTTGACAACAAAGTTTTTTGTAATAACATCCGAATTTTCTGTAGTTATAACAAAAAAGTAGACATAACTACAGACAACAACAAAAAACTACAACAGAAAAAGTACAGAACTACAAAAAAGTACTATAGAACTACAGAAAAATAATGTTTACGGCAGAAGTACATAAATTTTTGTAGTATTTCTGACAGGGCACCGTAATTTCTTTTTTTTCTTGTACTGGGAATATCAGTTTACAAGGTGGCAGCACTGTATACGGGCGTGTACAGGCTAAGATTTCCCATTTCGTTTCTCCGAAGGAAACGTTTGGCCAAATGAAAAAGAAAAAATTGTTTTCGGGTTCTACCTGCGTTTAAGTTTTCAGGAAGCACGTTGCCTTCAGAAAACTAAGAGTAAGAAAAATGGCAGGCACGTAAATAGATACTGCCTCAAAGAAAGTACTCAGGTCACGCTATCCGGGATTCTTAAAAAGGCTTGTTTACGCTCGCTGGAACCATGTTATTGGCGAAATCCTGAATTACCGGATATTCTTTTCTATTCCCAGTAGACTGTGAATGCTACATCGAGTTGAAGCTTAGAAGGATGCTAAGATCCCACGAATGTTCGACATGTTTTAAACTGAATTGCCTGTTGTGGCCTCTTTCAATCTTTATTATTTCTTGTACATCCAGGGTATAGCTTTTCAGCCTCTTCCTGTTTGTATCAAGCGGTTGTAGTTTAAGATTTCGCTTTCGTTTTATGCCGTTCCTTCCACTTGGTCCTCTTGATGTCCCGCCTCTCGACACGGCTGCTTGCCTTTGGTAAAATTTGTTCTGTAGTCGGTGCGAGCGGCTGGAGTGGCAGCACTCTCCGTTTCTCATGCTGCCGATTTTATCACCTCTCCTAAACACATCTTAATGACCGAACAGTTCCAGTTTTTTTCGTCTTCTTTATCTCGGCCTCATATTTCAGATTTTTTTGTCTCGTGTATACGCCCTCTTGCAACATTGTCAGGGTAGAGGTGCGTGAAGCTTTTATTTCTTGCAGTAACTGTTTTTAATAAAGCAGCAGCTAATATTTAAGTCCTTCCCAGTCGAGAAAAACTACAGAACTGTGTTAAAAATACGACAAAATTTCCTGTAGTTCTGTCGTAACCACCAGATTTTTCTGTAGTTTTGTAGTACTTTTTGTAGTTCTGTAGTTTTTCTGTAGTATATTTCTGTTGTCTGTAGTTCTGTAGCCCTTTTCTGTTGTAACTACAGAAATTTCTGATGTTACTACAGCATGTTCTGTTGTCACAACAGGTGTCATGTCAAAAACCGCACAGAAATTCTGTCGTGACATCAGAAATTTTTTTTGTAGTTTTTTCCGTCTGGGTTAGCGGAATGAAAAGCATAGGCGAAGCGTACATACTTCTAACGATTCATTACTGTGATTGCCGCTGCAAAGAAAATAAAAAACAAATTACAGGGCAAAATGAACATCGACAAATGCCCAGCGTACACGCTTTTTTATCTCCTCTGTCTTCCTTGTTTTATCGTGCTAAACACTAGCTTCACCTAAATTTCACATACCTCATTGTGGTTTCCTCACATCTTTCTTGTTTTTAATTTATTGCTCAGGCGCGACGAGCTTCAAACTAGGACAAATTAAACACTTGTTCATTTGAAATGAGGTGATTGTATTTTTATCCAGATATATATAAAAAAAGAAAGCGTGTACTGCCTCTCGTACCTACATATTGAAAAGCCTATTTCCATAATAAAGGAATATTGGGGCGTATGCTCGCCGATGATCGACGTTATTTCCTTTACCATAAGTCTCACATAAAAAAAAGGTTGGTTAAAACATGTAGAAATATGGCAGAAGGAGATTATCTTAATACTTCTCATAAACAAGTTAAAGTGAAGACACGAATTTGTAGTATGGCAATTGTAGTATTTTGCGAGTAAAGGAGCTACTATATGACATGATTCTGTTTTCGCAACTGTAGTGTCCCAAAGCTTTCAACTGGGCAGAGCTACCTAGCGGCAAGAAGTTTATTAGGACCAATAGAAAGTAATCATTTTCATCGTTTATGTGTAGAAGAAATATAAAAGAGAGAAAAGGTGTGTCCACGTTTATCAACGAATGTTTGCTTAGCGCGAAAGGCAGGAGTTCGAATCAACTTGATAGAATATTTCAACTCTTCACTTTCTAAAAAAAAAAAAAAAGAACGAAAATTATGTGCTATTTTCTTGCGAGACGTTTAATTACCTTTAAGGCGGGATTCTTGGAGGTTTTTGATTAGAAATAGCCACATTACGTATATCTCTAAGCTAAGAAATAAGATTGCACCCTTGAGTGATTGCAGTTATTAACAGCACCCAATTCATTCACCTTTTTCACTGTCTGCGTGTATCACTCTACTGAATATTGCACTTAGAGGCAGTTTTGAGCCGAAATCGCCGTTTAGAATGCTGTCGTACGAGCAGGGCGAGAAAGAAGAGGTTGTGGTACCGTACCACTCATGATGATGATGATGATGATGATGATGAAAACTGTACCGTTGAGAGATCTAAAATCAGTATGTACAGAGGCAAGAAGAAGAAGTTACGCTACTCTATGACGCCTGCCATAGTTCATGTTGAATGTCACCGACGCAAACACAACATCAACAGCATTGCGACTGGCTCGACGCATACGCTGGCCGCTATTGAGATGCGTTCCCAATAGTATTCTATATTCTCGAGACTGACAGGAAGCACTGCCGATATCTAACTACACTGAGTAGAACTACGCCACCTAAAATTACTTTGGTGTGCTGTCCCAAAATACGACGGCTGATAAAATGACAGTTGAAGGGTGTATTAGTTTAGTGAGCACTCCCTAGCCGAGCAGCACCCGTGCCTGCATTGTTCACCTATATAGCGTGTCTGCAAAAATGAACCCTACGCCTCGCTCCGACCTGTTCATAATGAAAGGGAATGCAAGCGTTGCGCTGCGTTGGCGGAACATAAGGCAGAACATCTCCAGAACGAAATTTTTTGAAACAAGGTTGGCGAGTACAAGCAATTCTCGAAGCTCGTAGTCGCACGAAGCTTCTGCTGACGAACACAATGGCTAGGAATGCGCACTGAAGGTTTATTTTGATGTGCCTAAGGGAACTCGCGCAACTGCACCAAGATTATGTTGCCTGCGCCTTATCGAAAAGGGCGGTTGCATGAGAACAGCATTGCTAATTGGGCCGACGATTGTCTAATGGCAATTCTGGTTTCTCTAGTTCGGTCTGGCTTTAGCGTGAATGAGAAATGCTCTTACGATAACTCGTGGGATCGCGAGGGAAATGCGTTGGCGCGTTGACAAATTAAGCCTAACTCATTGTCGATAATAATAATAATAAAAAAAAAATTGGTAGAACTAACCGTACTGGCTTAGGGCTTAATCAGTGAAATTTGGTTGGCATTAGCGGCCGAGGAGTGCGGGGTGGCAGGCACGGTTAGGCGTATCACAAGCCCGTTTTGGCATCTTCATGCTGCCATGCATACTCGGTCTGGTTCCGGTTGTGATATTCGGTTCGATCACGTTCCCGGAAGCTAAGGCCGTTCTGGCGGATACACGCAAAAAGGGCGATAGCGCTAGCACAAGCATATTCATAGACATTTCATGTACAGGACTAACCAAACGAACATATATTACATCTCAACTGCTGTCGCGTTTTCGAGCACACTGTGGTACCGTCTTTTCTTTGCAGTGACGTATTTCCTGGTATGGCGAGCCACGTCGTGCTTGCTCTCCGGGGCCTTGTACAAAGCAGTGACATGTCTTGCGGCAACGATGTACTTCCTAACCTAGTGATCACACGTGAGCCTCCCCTCGTCGGTTGTCGACTTCTGGCATTGACAACGTTCTGAGGCAAATACATTTATGACGTCAGCACGCAAACAAAACTCCCCCCCCCTCCCTCGTAACATGCATCTCATTATCAACACAGAGAGGAGGAAGAAGAGAGCAGAAGCACTAATCAGATGCTTCGTTTCGATGGACAGCAAGTCGGTTGCATACGTGGATGCGGCAAGTGGCAAAACGAGGGCGGCGGTCGCCTCGGTGGTCGACGGCCGAGGTGCCCCGGTATCAGCCGCCACCATTAGAAGCCGCAACGCCGAAACGGCTGAAGAAGCTGCAACAGCACTCGCTTGCGTTGGTACGCAAGCAAATTTCATAATCAGCAATAGCGAGACGGCTATTTAGAATTTTGGAAAGGGTAGGGTCTCGCCGGAAGCGGCAAGGATTCTGGCCAGTAGACGACTAAACAGGAAAACTCTCCTAATTTGGATCCCTGCATACACGTCCGGTCCTGGCAACGAAGCGGCCCACGAGTTAGCCCGAGCTCTCTACTTCCGGGTAACTGTGGAGCCGCCCGACTGCCGGAATATGGACGAGCGTCTGCAAACTTTTCCGGAGATTCTTCAGAATAACAGGCTAAGCAGGAGACTGGAGCCACCACCGGATAAAAGTCTAAACAATAGAGAGGCAGTCGCATGGCGGCGCCTGCAAGCTGGGAACTTTATAAACCCGATCTGGGCATATTATGTCCAGATGGACGATAGGAAAAACGATAAATGCAAGCACTGTGAGGAGAGGGACCCTCGACCATATAATCTGGGAATGTACTAGCACCTCAGGGGCTAAAACAAATATAAATTGTAGAGAAGCCTGGGAAGCCCTGCTGCGGAGCGAGGCCCCAGCTCCACAGCAACAAGCCATTCGCCTGACGGACGAAGCCGCGAAGAGCCAATACCTCTTTGCCTGCTTCCGATCGCGGAGGTCTTGGCTCCCGTCCCTTAGGCCTGCTTGACGGGGGCGGGGAATGGGGCCTCCTTATCTGGTGGCAAATTAAAGTTGTTATCACATCACATCACAAACATGCTCACATCATCTTCCTCATCATTACTCACTTGTTAATCAGCTGCGAAGTCAAAGACAGGCTTCTACTTGCGAGCTATTGCGAACGACTACTCCTCCGTCACTGTTGCCGCAGTTCTTTAGGAGGTTGTTCTTTAGGACCGCCTGCGTTATCGTAGTAACAGACGCTCGCTTCTTTCAGTCGGTACACACAGATATTTCCCCAAGCTCTCATTCTTCTGTAACGCTTCGCTGTTATTTTGCACGCGTGATGCTCCGTAATGCGACATCGACTTCACCATATTTGGATCTTTAACCAAACTAATAAACATTTCGCTTAATATGTAAACATGTAGGGCTCATAAATACTGGTAACTGCACAGCAAGGGTATCCATCCATCCATCCATCCATCCATCCATCCATCCATCCATCCATCCATCCATCCATCCATCCATCCATCCATCCATCCATCCATCCATCCATCCATCCATCCATCCATCCATCCATCCATCCATCCATCCATCCATCCATCCATCCATCCATCCATCCATCCATCCATCCATCCATCCATCCATCCATCCATCCATCCATCCATCCATCCATCCATCCATCCATCCATCCATCCATCCATCCATTTATCCATCCATCCGTCCGTCCGTCCGTCCGTCCGTCCGTCCGTCCGACCGACCGACCCATCCATCCATCCATCCATCCATCCATCCATCCATCCATCCATCCATCCATCCATCCATCCATCCATCCATCCATCCATCCATCCATCCATCCATCCATCCATCCATCCATCCATCCATCCATCCATCCATCCATCCATCCATCCATCCATCCATCCATCCATCCATCCGTCCGTCCGCCCGTCCGTCCGTCCGTCCGTCCGTCGTTCCGCACGCCCGCTCATTTACTTCTATTCCTCCGTAGTTGGGAGTTGGGTGGATAATTGTATGTATGTATGTATGTATGTATGTATGTATGTATGTATGTATGTATGTATGTATGTATGTATGTATGTATGTATGTATGTATGTATGTATGTATGTATGTATGTATGTATGTATGTATGTATGTATGTATGTATGTATGTATGTATGTATGTATGTATGTATGTATGTATGTATGTATGTATGTATGTATGTATGTATGTATGTATGTATGTATGTATGTATGTATGTACGTACGTACGTTTGTTTGTATGTATGTATGTATGTATGTATGTATGTATGTATGTATGTATGTATGTATGTATGTATGTATGTATGTATGTATGTATGTATGTATGTATGTATGTATGTATGTATGTATGTATGTATGTATGTATCTATCATGTATGTATGTATGTATGTATGTATGTATGTATGTATGTATGTATGTATGTATGTATGTATGTATGTATGTATGTATGTATGTATGTATGTATGTATGTATGTATGTATGTACGTACGTACGTACGTTTGTTTGTTTGTTTTGTATGTATGTATGTATGTATGTATGTATGTATGTATGTATGTATGTATGTATGTATGTATGTATGTATGTATGTTGGAAGAAACGTCTACGAAACGTGTTGACAACAGGTGTCACTCCCTTTCGCTCCTTATTTTCCTTCAAATTTCTCTAACCAGTGACCCAAACTCAGCAGTAATATCAGTCTACCCACCTATCATTATTCAGCCTCTTCAGACGTTCTTTACATAATCATTCGTGCTTCCTATACTTCAACCAATACCCAGGTCATGCCCTTTTTACTTCTTTAGTTGTAGTTTTGCCGTGGGCATGCATTGAGATAATCGGCCAATAGTATTCTGCTTTATTTCAAGACCTGCCAAGTGAAATTCTGCATTGACATAATACCGTGTTACCAATAAATAAAACCTGGCAACGTTATTTATTCATTTATTGATTTAAAATGCACCTCAAATGCCCGAGTTTTGGGTTATTACATGAAGGATAGCCGCATAATATCAAAATTACACATTAGTTATCAGAAATAATTTGTTTTCTTTGCGGATTTTTTGAAATCTTGCTGATTTGAGGGGGAAACGACTTGAGGGGGAAGTTCCTTCCAGTCTTTAGCAGTCTGGATGAAAAATGAAAAATAGTTGCACAGTGGTGTGGGCAGATGATGGATAAACACTTTTGTTGTGGCTGACATGTTGCGAAGTTCGGTGAGAAGGCAGAATGACGGAGTTCGATAGCTGTGAACGATAAAATTTATCAAGAAGACATAGTCTGAAAATTTTACGTCGATGAAAGAGAAGTAGTAGGTTAGCTTGAGATTTAGATGCACTGCAGATGAGATACTGGTTAGATACACTAGAGAAGTAGCTGTAGTTAAAGTAAACAAAGCGGATGGCTCGGTATTGTACTGATTCGAGATTCATTTTAAAATAGCTCTCAGCACCTCAGAAATAAAAATATCATTTATAAAACAAAACTTTCTAAAGAAAATTAGTTTTGTCTAATTCGCCTCATCTAAGTGAACTGACGAGAGCCCGTAATTGAATCTACATAACTCGGGTTTATAAGCTTTACACCTAGACAGGTCGATGTCATAGCCTCCCGAGACGCTGTTGTACATGAGAATAAAGAATATCCACCCCGGTATACCCAGGCAGACAAGAGGGCGCCGTAACCAAGCAGTTTAGAAATTTCCTCGCCCTCTTGCACATGAGAAACCCTGCAGCTTCCTTTAATTTAAACATGTTACTTTTTTTTTTCCGGGGCATCCCGTTATTTTAAGGTTATCTTTATTTAGATTTCCGACTGTATTCTGGACATTTAAACAGCACCTTTTCCTTTCTTTATATTCGCAGTATTTCATGAATTTCGCTATTTCACATGATAATCATCAAATGCCAGTCTGGCGATTTTTGGCCTAAGATACCCTTGCCTCACTAAAGGTGATTAATGAATCAATCAATCTCAGTACCTCATAGCCCCGCAATAGCACATGTTTAATTGTGGCAGGTTCTCTTCGCCCATTCGCCCTGATAGTAGTCTTATAACTTTCTATGTATAGACCAGCCCAATCAGTAGTGTAAGAAAAATGCGATGGCACTGTTGTCGCCCTACTGGGCCGAGTGGGAGAGAAACCACATAAATGATTACTACTAAAACTTTAGCGTCTGAACCTTAATCATTTATGATGCAATGGCTCCGAAACTTTCTAACAGAGAACAATTCGTATACGCTAGCAACCACATTCCCTTATTTTCCCGGTTACCTCAGGTGCTCCTCCAGGCACAGTGCTCATACCCTTGCTTGTCCTTATATACGTCAATTAGCTGCCGTTTACCATTACCTCTAACATTCGTTTACTTGTTGACGATTGAGTAATATATACCGCCCAATTTCTAACAGCGCTTGCTACCCCGCTTGCTACCCCACACTATCCTCCAAAAATATCTTATACAAATCGAGGCCTGGTGCAAAGATGGGTTAATGTATGTTAATATCGCTAAAATATGTTTGATTACTTTTCATCGCAAGATATCCGACATTCTTCATAAAAATGTCCTTTTAGTTACCTTTGTGTCTACTCTCTCTACTCGTAAGTATTTGGAAGTTAGCCTCATTCATATCCTAGCATGGTCCTTGCATATTGCGACCAACACTAATGACACTAATAGGACTCTTGGCTTCTTATATCGTTATCTTCGTTTTGTTACTCTTCCATCAAATTGTTAGCATGTTTAACCTTTCTCCGCCTAAATTAGAATTCGCTTCAGCCGTATGGGAACCCTGTTTGTCAAATGTTTCTCTAATGTTAAAAAACATTCATAATCACGAATTTTTGTTTACGCTGTATCTTGTGCAGCTTCTCCATTCAGTGAGATAGCCATACTGCCGCTCCTAAATATCTGAGCTATAATTAACCTAATGTACTTCACGCTCAAATAGCTTCCGCCCACATTCTGAATACTTTTCTACTTTCTTTTCACGCAGAGAGCTTATGCGGTTTCAGAAGTTTTTGCTCACATTTATTTCTATCCCGAACTTTAGCGATCCAGCCAGCAGTGGACACGTTTATTTTACAGTGGTCTAGGATCTGTACTTCCGGTTTCGATTCCCATTTTTTCTCGAATAAATCTTCAAATACTGGCGACTTCTTTGCCTCCTTGTGTTCTTTTGAAGCCATCCCTCGTTGCCCGATGGGCTGTAATTTTCTTATCTCATCAACTTCATGGCTTCCTCTTTCCATTCCATCGGTTTCCGCATTTACCCATTTCATTTTCTAACAGGCAAATCGTGCTAATTAATTAGAACCATACTTTTCAAAGGATCTTTTATATCGCCTGCTCTTCGCCTATTAATTAAAACCATACTTTAACTTAAGGAGCTCTTCTATTGCTTCCACTATGCCTGCTGCTAAAAGAGCCTTTCGTTCGACGTTCAAGCTTGCATTTCCTGTCTGTGTTTTTTGCCTTTCTCTTTTGACCAGGTGTCCCACCTCAGGACTTACTTTTATGATCACTTCACAAACTGCATTTCTATTCCTTATATATTTACATTTTTCCGAGCTTAGTTAGGTTACCTGCTTCGTTAGGCAGTAGCCAAAGCTTGTCTGCCGTCGCAGGGCATGAGGTTTATCTTTCAAATTTAGGTTCTCGAATTACAGTAATGAGGCGGCGCTGCAGAAGTTGTAGCATTAACTTCCCGTTGCTACCTGTGTATTCATACAGATACTCGCTGTTTGGTTTGGTTTGGTTCAGTTCGGTTTATAAAGTTTAATAAGGGTGCTTATTAAAACCGATCAAGTTAGCGTCGTCTAACATGCAGTCAGAACTAGATATCGTACAGCCGCGAAAATGACCTGCGGTTTGCTTCAGATCTCACGTTTCTCGTTTCATGCCACAAATTAAGGGCTGCGGGTTTCGATTTCTGACATTTATTATTCGATAAATGGCTCAAGAAAGTTATAATGGAACGCTCGAAGTTTCGGGCAGTAGTTATTGACTTCTGACATTTAATATTCGATGTATGGCTCAAGAAAGTTGTGTAGGCGCTATTTCCTACTTTCATTGTGAGAAATACATTGCCAATTACTAAAAGCACGCCATGATCTGGTTTATAAAATGTGGCACTCATATACACTTGAATACGTAAAAAATTAACTTGCATACCAAAATAGAGAAAGGCTATACACGAAGGGCGGAAACACCACTAGACCATAAAACTGTAATTTTTCGGCTCGACCGGTATTAACTATCAGCTAACGCATGCTTTCTGTAGCCTGCTCCGTAATCGTTCGGTTTTGCGTTACCGCGCTCTGGTGGACATTTGAAGCGTTTCAACCATGACAGATGGGACGCCACTCGATCACCTGATGGTTAGCTGTTTGCACCAAGATCGATTATCCAAATTTCACAGTTTGCTGCTGTAAATATTTTTGTTTGCTGAAATGCGGCATCTTCAATGCAGCATAATAATTTTAGAGATGCGCTATGCTTGCTCTGTGTTCAGTGCGCTTAAATACAGTGCGATGCTTACATACTTTTTGACGGTGGAGAGGTTTTACGCATGAGGCTCGCTAGCATAATTTTGTAAAACTGCTTCCGCTAGAATAATAATTATCAAAATGTGTTGTGTACACAATTTTAAATGAACCGAGAACATGATCACTGCTGGTAATGTCTGTTTTGCGCTTTCTGGTCAGTTCCGTCTTCGGGAGTGCTGGAGAAAGATACCTTTTCCTTGCACGACGCGCAGCCCCGTTTTCAGCCATGATTTCCACAGGCAAAATTTTTATTATGCATTTATTGTAGTAGTCATGTGCACAGAACTTTCAACACCACGTACAATTACCATTTAAGCTGTGTTCAGACTGCTTATGTTCACACTGGGCCGTTGGGGAAGAGACGTTCTTTACGACCGACCAATCAACACTCTGGGCCAACTTGTCTAGCATTTCTCGACATGGCACCGGTTAGCAAGCGGTTGATAGCGGAGGTCAAGGCTCTTCAATCACAAAATGAACTTATCATCGTCTGTGCGCTCAGCCTACGCAGAGAAGAATCTGGGTTCGTCAAATCTTCGATAGCTTCTGCCTGTCCGCCGCAGGCAGCGTGACTGTGGTCTTGAACACCAGCTTCCGTCCTCGCGCTTGGCTAACGATTGATGGTTCCGCTCAGGGGGTCCTGCGCAACACTCGGTCAAAGGAGCAAGATGGCATTTTTCTTTTCGACAACCATTTTAAATTTCTTTTTCTCCGTTATAACCAACTCCTACTCCCGGTTATTTCCGGACCCAGTGAAGAAGCAACTACGTGGCCTATAGTATAGAGCATAACTCTAAAGTGGATGCCATACTGCCGAAAACGTCTGCCAATTAATGGTCACTGCTCGCATTTCAGTGTTTATTTTTGCCGCATCGAAGCCTCCCTCCTTGCCTGGCTTTCTGATATCCGAATTGGCAGTTGCCACGACCATTTCGACCTCCGGTTTCCATCCTTTCTCAAACAGAACAGTGCAAACCACGATTTGCGCCTGATTTGAGTTATTTTCCGTGTATGATCGAGTCGCTTCACTAATCCTTGAAAAATTTCGGCCGTTGACAGAACAGAACATCTTTTTGGCTTACCGCTATCATTAGCAGGTTACGCCCTGCACCTCATCATCATCCTCAGCCTGACTATACCCACAGCAGAGTGAAGGCCTCTCCCATATTCCTCCAATTAACCCGGTCTTGGGCTAGCTGCATCCACTTGACCCCTGTAAACTTAACCTCGTCCTCCGACCTAACTTTCTGCCGCCCCCTGCTACGCTTTCCTTCTCTTATAATCCAGTTTGTTGCCTTAAGCGACCATCGGTTATTCTTTCTTCGCGCTACATATCCTGCCCATGCCTATTTCTTCTTGATTTCCACTAGAATGTCAGTGACTTGAGTTATTTCTCTGACCCACTCTGCACGTTTCCTATCTCTTAACGTTATCCCTACCATTTTTCTTTCTATAGCCCTCTGCGTTGTACTCAACTTAAGTAGAACCCTCTTTGTTAGCCTCCACGTTTCAGCCTCATAAGTAAGTACATGTAAAATGCAACTGTTGTATACTTTCCTCTTGAGCGATACTGGTAAGCTGCTAGTCATAATCCCGGAGTGCTTGCCAAATGCGCTCCATCCCAGCCTCATTGTCCCTGTTATTCTCCTTTCATGGTCCGGATCTGCGGTTGCTACCTGTCGTAGGTAGACATATTCTATTACTGCCAGTGATTCCCTGCCTAACATAAACTGCTGTTCCTTCCCTAGGCTATTGAACCCTACTTTAGTCTTCTGCATATTGATTTTTAAGTCTACCTTTCTACTTTTCCTGTCTAGGTCATCAATCATTCTTTGCAATTCATCCCATGAGTTACTTAACAAGGCAATGTCATCAGCAAATCGCAGATTACTGAGGTATTCTAAATCTACTGTTATCCCTAACTGCTCCCATTCCAAGTCTCTGAATACTTTTTGTAAGCAAGCTGTGAATAGTACTGAGGAGATCGTATCACCTTGCCTAACAGCTTTCTTTATAGGACTTTTGTTACTTTATTTATGCAGAAAAATGATTGCTGTGCACCCTCTATATATATCTTCCAACACTTTCACGTACGGCTAGCCTACACCCTGATTTTGCAATGCCTGCATCACCGCCGAGGTTTCAACTGAATCAAATGCTTTTTCGTAATCAAAGAATGCTGTGTATAAGGGCTGGTGATATTCCGAGCAGTTTTCTTTCACCTGGTTGATGGCATGGATATGATAGACAATAGAGTATCCTTTCCGAAATCCTGCTTGACATTTTGCTTGATTGCAGTCTAAAGTTGTCCTGATTCTATTAGCGATTACTTTGGCAAATACCTTTTACGTAACAGACAGTGAGCTGATTGGTCAGTAATTTTTCAAGTCCTTAGCATCCCCTTTCTTATGAATTGAGATAATGTTTGCGTTGTTTCATGGTTCTGGTACCGTAGATGACACCAGGCACTGCGCATACAGGGTGACCAGTTTTTCTAGCACAATATCCGTCCCGTCCTTCAACAAATCTATAGAGACCTGATCCTCTCCAGCTGCTTTCTCCCTTTTCATAGTTTCTAATGCTTTCTTAACTTCGTCCTTCGTCACTGGCGGAACGTCTGACTGTTTTTCCCTACGGCCAATCTCATTAAGGTCGTGACTACTTTGGCTGCTGTAAAGATCAGTATAGAACTCCTAGCCTACTTTGACTATCTTGTCCATATTCGTTATGGCATTGCCCGCCTTGTTCCTTAGCGCATACATCTGACTTTTGCCTATGCCCAAGTTCTTCTTCATCGATTTAAGGCTGCCCCCGTTCATTACAGCATGCTCAATTTTCTCCAGGTTATACATCCTTATATCGGCCATTTTGCGCTTATTGATTAGCTTTGGTATCTCTGCCAATTCAGTCTCGTCTGTTCAATTGGAAACTTTCGTACTTTGGCGTTTCTTAATCAAATCCTTCGTCTTCTTAGACAGCTTACCGGTATCCTCTCTAACTATCCTACCGCCTACTTCTACAGCGCACTCAGTAATGATATCTCTGAAATTATCATTCATTGCTTCTAGGCTAATGTCGTTATCCTCGGTTAGAGCTAAATATCTATTCTGTAGAGAGATCCTGAACTCTTGTGCCCTCCCCCTCAACGCGAATTCGTTGATGAACTTCTTTCTTACTAATCTGTTTCGTTCCCTTTTCAGATTTAGACTAATTCGAGACCTTACCATCCTGTAGTCACTGCAGTATTCCCTGCAACCCTGCAGGGAATGATGCAGGGCTGCCCTTCACCATTCCCGTACAATGACTTTTTGTCTCTTGTAGCACCGCGGTCATTGTCCTCTCCACGGTTTGGTAATATCAACTCTGTAGCCCGCCTGCATTTTTGTACCCAGGTTCATTCGGTTCCTGCACATGTTCTCATGTTGGATTCGCCAGAGATTATCAGCTGCCCGCACTGCCCTCCTCTCCTAGCTGCTTGTGTCTGCTTGCTGGTGCCTCTCTAACGCTTTTGTCCTGTCCCTCTGTTGGTTTTGAATGTGACCTCTTTTCTGGGCTTGCCATTTTTTCCTTCCTTACTGTCACTTCAAGAGTGTTGAGGCACCACCCATGAATAGCCGTTCATTGACTTTTTGTTTTCTGCTGGTAACGACTATGCAGTACCCATCCACAGCGCCTGCGCTAGCATGGTAGCCATTGTCGTTTTCTATGGTGATGTTGGTCATGTGTCTTTTGCTATTTAAACAAGTCATTTCTAATATTTTTTTTTTCATTTGCTGCAGCTTCCAACTTTATAGCTGCCTTTCCAAGGAGTCCAGACGTGATGCAAGTATGCCGTTTTTACCGTTTAATCGGCCCATTTCAGCACTCAGCATACGGCACCAGCACCAGCACCAGCACCAGCACCAGCACCAGCACCAGCACCAGCGCCTGCAATTCGTTTCTTCCGTCGGCCGGCCATACTGACAGAAATGCTACTCCATCCCAGTTCAGCTTCACCTGGCTGTCTCTGCATTTAATGTCTTTTGTATTAATAATCCTAGCAGCACTCGGTTAAGGATAAGTAAACAATCATTAAAACCGGTAGAGTTTCAAAGTTTTTCTTCAAACACGCACGAGTTCGAATTAATTCTGCTTACTGCGTATCTCGCCCAAACTAGAGAAAAGAATGTCTCATTTTAGGCCACTAGTTTTTTGTCAAGTTTTCCAGAAATTTCATTTTGACCCTTACAAATTGAATGTTAGACACTTGAATAAGCCCTCAAAATTCTAGCGGCCGGTTCCTATAACCTGGCTACTGGATCAAGAGACTAAACTGAGCTCCTAAGCGTACACGTAACTGTACTAAACTATGATAATAATAAATGAAAGAAAGAAAGAACTCAAAGCTACCTGACGCCGTGACGATGCTCCCGCGGCCATGAGTGCGCTTGACGCCGGCCACCTGGGAAATCTAGGAGTACTGATTCCTCTTCAGGAGGCTATGGCTAACTTTTTTATAGCCCTCCGTGCTGAGTTCGAGGACAGGGGCCATAATAGGGCCATGATGGATGCGTTTCAAAGGAGAAAAAATGCAGAAAATATTTTTGTGCTGTGCTATGGCAGTTCAACCAAGGTGGTCGAGATTACCGCAGAACTTCCAATTCGCCGACAATTTCTGTTTTCTTTTTTCCCCCATTTTGTATTCTTTTCCCCACAGCGCGATGCTGGAGTTAATTGAGTAATGAGGTAGTTACTGCATGCGTCTTCCCTTTACTGTAAAATAAATTTTGGATTTTAGCGGGATGTGCAGAAATCTTAGCGTGGAACAAGGAATGAAAAACGTCGACAGTTCTAAGCTACAGATGAGAGACTACCTGCAAAATTCCCAAGGTGAGCGCAGTGGGATTTTGTGTGCGAATCACATGCGACCTATAATCTGATGAGTGTGCTCGCGGTAAAGTTCGAGGGATACGGGGTCGCATTATATGGTTATTATATGGTCTGTCTACGAGTCGGTTCAGGTTTTCTTCTGTAGCAGTTTCCAATGCAATAATAAAATAAAATTCTTGAAGCAAAGACAAAGTGGCCGTATTCGTCGGAAGACAGAACCGCTGTCTAACCTGAAACTGGTTGGTGTGCTGTGTCTAGGGATTATATTTCTTTTTATGCTGGTTAGCAGATGGTCAGTTTCTTTACATTGATGCTTCGAAGCAATCCTTATGTGTTTTTGGAAGGAACATACATTTTTACTTTCTAAAAGTTTGAAAGGATAATTTTTTTTTGTTAGAGCTTGTTTCAATGATGATACCTATAAAAGGTACACAGCTAAGGAAAATGTTCACAGGAATAGCGAATTGCGTTATACATGGAGGGTTTGAATGAATTAGAATTTGCTGATGCATGTTTATCGAGTTCTATGTCAAGGTTCACTGACCTCCACACGTCTGTCTGCACACAATCTTGCATTTTCTCAGGAAATCTACCTATATCAGGTCATCACATGCTTCTCTGAAGGTGTCTCGAAATGGCGGCACGATGCCATAAAGATACATCTAAACGTATATTTGACATTACCTGTTTCCTCGGTCGCTGCCCCAAGGCACTGGGAACACTTCCACAATGGTTGCGTCACTTTCCCTCCACCCAGTCACTGAATTTGAATCCTGAAAGTCCCGTTCTTCACAAAAATGAGAAGGTGAGAGACTTAAGATCAGCCTTTCGAGAGCGTCAATCGCTCCTGTCTACGGCTCCTCTTGTAGACAGACGCTCGTTCGCTCACATGCAACTTGTATTTTTCTGCTCTCTTAATCTCTGATCCGTTAATTTGTGCCTCCATTATCTGACCACACTTTCAATGGCATACAGTCGCAAGCTATCACATTATGCGGAAATGCCATCCGACAAAGGTACAACGTTCCAGGCAACACCAAAAGCGCCAACTCAAAATTTTATAGAGTAGAGGTTCACATCATGTTTCTACCTCACGGAGCCCCAAGAGCTATCAGTATGTGCTAAGAACACACTCTGCCAAGAACACACACGTAGGCTATGGGTTGTCTGCAGAGTTCTGATGCCACCCATCTTGAGCTTTTGGCTCGTCACCGTCGTGAGAATGATCTTAAGCGCAACACCGTCCTCAGCGTTTAAGAAATTTCAAGAGTTCACATACTAGGAGGACTGGCGTAGCAGTTATCGTCGTTCACCTCATTTCAGAGAAGAAAAGCCGACCAAATCAATAACATCGTTATTAGATCGCAACTTGGAGAGGAAAGCGAGATATATATGTAGGGTTACAGTAATTCAGGTAAACATGATTCGCAACCTGTATACTCTGGCAAAATGCAACGTTAAGTTTCGTGCAGCAGTCTCTTTTTTTTTTTTTCTGACGTACTGTTTATGTTGCTAAACTGTATTAGCAGTCTTCGAATTTAGTTAATATAGGGCATCACAGTCAGGATATACCTGCTTTTTGTAAGGTCTGTGCCTTTTAAAATTTCTGGTTTTAAGCATCTTCATCTGAAATCCTGCAAGTGCACAAGCTTTTACTTTCATCATGCTGTTTTTCAGGCTTGTGCGATGTTCAGGAATAAGAGCAAAAAAATGGCGCAGCATTCTAGGTTTCTAAATAAAGAACATAAAGACTGAACTGCACGACCAAAACAGCACGGCGATAGCTCGAGACAGAAAAGCAAGAAGCCATACTTGAACGCGTCAGCGGAACCATTTGATCCGTCGAAAATCATTCTCTCCTTTTTGGAAATGTCATTTCTTCTAAAAAAAAAAAGATTACCTTCCGAAGCTGTCCAGAAGCAATATTTCTGGGTCAAGCAGCTGGATTCAATATTGCCGGAGATTTCATATCGCCTTGTTGGTTCAAGTTTGGGCCGGGGGCGTGCATGATGAGGGCATCGAAGAGCAAGAATCTGAAAATGTATCTGTATCTGAAAATATACGTGATGCCGCTGGAAAACTGAAACATCAGCACTTTGTTTGCTACGTTTTCGGATTTGTCGAAGAACGAAGAAGTATTTGGATAAATCGAAAAAGCGCTTATATCTGCCAGATAGTCGCCACAACAACCAAATCATATCACAGCCGACGTTGGGCTGCTCGTAACGCAATTTCTTATAGCGCTGATCACGCGTCACTACAGCAAGGGAGTTATAAACTATGTAATGCCAGAAAACACGCAAAACATTTATTTGTCGATATTGACACTACAGGTTATCCAGACTGTATTAAATGTTCCCTTTAAGACTTTAGAAATGAGTCCAGTGCTTTAGAAATGAGTCCAGTGCAAGGTGAAAGAGAAGCTGCAGGGTAATGTAGACGAGTGGGACAGACCACCAGATTGAGCCATTGGCAGCTCTCATCTTGCATATTTTTGCGGTTGCTATTTAGTAACAACTGCAAAAAAATGAAGGCTGCTAGCAGTTGAAATTGTCATATTCCTGCCGGAGACTTGGATAGAGGTCGACGAAAAAAAAAAAAAGAAAAGGCACTGAGTGTAAAGTTCAGCTATCTCGCGAGCCTCGTCCCTTGGCACCGACAATTCCTTGGCGATTACCGCCCTTTGATAAAGTATGAAGGCTCGTTACCAGCCTTCCAGACAGGACCTCTATGCATTGTACCCTCCTCGCCCGCTCCTCACCCTAGCGCTCGCTCACTTCCTGCGCCATATGCAAACCCGTTGCTCGTCCTTTTATGCGAACATAAAGCTCTCAGTGTTCCTTTGAGCTTCGATTCCTCTTCCTCTTATTAAATGAGATATGCCCGTCAACAGCTGCAGAAAGAAATGGAAAGAAAAAGGGTGCGCTTCCATAGACAACAGAGAAGCTTGGTCACACACTTTCGTGAACGGGGGCAGCCCCATCCTTAGCTTGAAGAAAATTTATCAGAAAGCTTGGCTTAGTTCGCGAGCAGGTCTGGAGACGGATATTAGGGTTTAATACTGAAAACGTACTGGGCTCGTTGCGGCGGAAAGCCATCGCCGCACCCTGATTTCAGAGGGAGCTTTCAAGGACGAGTCAAATTCTTGCCGGCGAAAACATTTGGATGGCGCCATCATATAATGCGGCAGCCACCGGAACTACAGACCTGATGCATGTTCGACAAGGGTGCCTCCGCGTTCTATCATCAGACCTCGGGCCAACGTCGTGTCTAAACAGATGCTGGGGAAATGTTTTGTAAAAAGTCTCTATAATACACGTATATTGTTGGTTGATCGATTGGGGGTGGTTGGTAGGGATTGGTTGACTGATTGATTCGTGAGTAGGTATTGATGATTAGTGAAATATACCTGCGTGGTGTAGATAAATAATGTGGTGTGTGTGTCGCTGAATTAGAACTTTTCCGATGATCTGTGACTGGTACTAGTGCGATAACGTCGTCAGGCATTGTACCATATATGCGTAATAGTGCGGGAGCCTCGGATGCGTTTTGACATGGTGGGGGTGCTCGCGAGGGAGAATTCGTAAGACGTATGCAGAGAAGGGGGCTCGGTGTGAAGCAACTAGGCGGTTGAAGCGAAGGCGGGATGCCGCGGTACGATTGTCGGAAAGGGAAACGAATCGCCTTAAATGGGCGGAGGAAGCCGAGCCGAGAACACGAAGCCAACAACGGGATTTGCGACGGTCATGCAAGCGCTCTTGTCATTTCCGTACGTGCAGTTGATCAGCCTAATTTACAGATTGATTCCTATAAACCGGCCATGACAGAAAACAAACGATGCTTTGCTATCAAACAACAAATAGGAGCTACTTCCCGCTCTGCAGACGCGTGTAAGATGGCGGGTAATACTTTAATTCGCGCGATTAAGCAGTGTCTAATAATAAATAGGCAGTCGCATCACGAACCTGGCTCCCCGATTCAGTTACTTTGCTGCTTTGCATCTCGCAGGTCAACAGACACATCTAGCTACGTGTCGCGCGCCAAGTATTTACTGAATGTATAGGTAAAATGGACAAAAACTTTATTTAGACATCCAGTTTCTTTTTTTTTTATTTTCAGGACAATAAAAACGTGCTGGACAAAGAGGTCGAATCCATACTGTTTTCATGAAACGCCCTATACAGTAAATTTAGCTAGAATGTTTCGATGAGTCCATGCACTTGTTATAGGTAGGCTAATATGGTGGTAACCAAGAGCAGAGACGGCGATGGCGATTCTATGTGGACAAAAGCGGTGCACCAAAATAATATAAATCTCGCCCGCGAAACAGTAAATACATGAATGCACGCTTTTTTTTTTCTGTGGCGTAAAGCCACACCCAAGACTGTTACGGCATAGGAACGTAGCCTTTGTGGGCGAAAGTTTTAAGGAGGCGTGTTCATCGTTTTCAGACCACCGTGGCGCCATCTAGGGAAAAATGCCTAGAGCACGTCAAAAGGAGATGCGAAAAGAATGTTGTATTTCATTGAAGTGCGCACTGGAGAGAGCGAAGTATTTAGTCAAACATGACAAGCACTCCTATAAGAAAGAACGTTGCGAACTTGAGAAAATTGATAATTTAGAATGTGTACTTCCGTGGGGTACGACACTGATAATGACAGCCTTTCGCCGCAAAAGGTTCCGTCAATTCGTATTATGCTATTTCCAATACCAAATTAAAATGATAATCGTTTCTCGAATAATAGAATGCTCATTCTGCGCACTATGAGGCAAGACCTTTTCATTGTCACCGTAAACTCATGCCGCGTTTCGGTCAGCGCTATGTCACTTTAAAACCAAATTTAAAAAAAAAACAACAGCAGCAAAAATGGGGTGGTTGTGATGTTGCACAATGCAAGTGCTCCTTGTCTTTGGCCTCCATTGGAACGCTGCTGCTGTGGCGGGGATTTAACCCGGGTTTGAGCTGTAAACGACAACTATATACAATGCGTAGCCCCAACTTGTCCAACGTACTGTTATTTAGTATATTTGACTTGATATTCGTCTACAAATACATTTTTCAGTGAAGTTCTGACACATGTGAATCACTGAAACGAGCGTGCGCTGTGCAAACTAAACACACGAGAACGGGGTTTGCCATGGTACGGTTCAAATTAATTAGTTCGACTTGACGACTGTCCGAGGTTTTGTCACTGATGATCAGAACAGCTAGGTTTCTTGGCTGATCAAATGCGTGATCGGGCATCAATCCGAATTTCCACTCCAGTCAAGGCAGTGTCGACTATATACCTATACTGCGGCGTCATGCTTAAACTCGCGGCTCGGTTCCTTCATCACACATTCGTTTTCTTGGCTTGGGAATTCTTTCATCATGCACTTGATTTCAAAATGTAATGTGTTCTGCGTACTCCATTTAAGTCCTTTTCTCAATTTTTTTCCATTTTTTCATGCAGACGCTGTGGTGACAATTCTGATGCTGCTCAACAGCCTCAACAGCTGTGTGAACCCATGGATCTATCTCTTCTTCAACCGCAACCTGATGCACGCGCTCAAGCACCAGGTGTGCCGATGCCCGGCCAAGAACGTGAGCCCCGGCATCGGCACCAGTGGATTCGTCCCCGAGCTCACCACCCAGGGTACCGAGGCTAACGTGACGCTCATTCAGCACCCCGGGTCCGTGCTCATCGACTTCGAGTCACCCGGCAGGGGACTCCGGGCCTCCTGCGGCCGCGCCGACAGCCGCGCCAAGAACGGGGTTCCGGGAGACCGGATAATGATGGCAGCGCTCATGCCTCAGGCTGCAGCTGGCTCCACGACATGGCGCGGAGGAAACGGTGGCTGCCCGCGACCATGTAGGCGCCGGTCCAGCGAAGAGCTCCTCAACACATGATTCCCTGAGGCCCAGTCTGCTCGAAATGGGCGTAATGCATAACATCGCCGAGTTGGAGTCACTGCTAAATGTTCCCGGGCTATGTCGCATCAATTGCTTCAGACTGTATCGTCACCCTAGCCAAAAAAGCTCAGTGTGTACTCCACTTGAGCTACACTATTAGGAACGAGGCGCGGTCCAGTGGGAAAATGTTTGAACGAGCTTGATATGTAGAATAAATCTAGAGGTTTCTGGACTGCCACCTGGATAGAAATCAAGCGGAGTGTTTCGCAGAATTTTGGCCCCACGTGGGTGCAGCAGCATCCAGCATACCACCGAACTATTTTGTAAACACCGGTGACGTTGTGACCCTTGTTCGGAGAAGAAACCAACAAACCTGGACCCACCTGCAGACCATCTTCATGCGTTGGTTACATTCTTATGGACCGGACTGCACACGGAACTGCGCGGTGTGCCAGACTTGTGGTACATAACCGTTTAGTGGTTACTGTCGCTGTTATCTTTGGTGTTTGTAGAGTGAAAGAAATTTGTTATCTCGGAGAAGAATGGAGTATTTAAAGCGCATACCAATGCTCACTCTTTCCGTAAATCCGTAAACATAAGGGGAATCAGTGTTACAGTGTGTGGCTCTTATGAAAGCTTGTCATTGCTTTCCATTATTGCTGCCGTCGGCGATATCAGATACAGACTTCATCACTAATAATTACAGCCCCGCTTTTGAATATCACCTGGTTCCATTCAACATCGTTGCACTCTCCACAAACCTGGAAGGTAGGGTTTTACGGCTGCTAGCGACAAGTGCCTTGGCTCTTCTCAACATGTGTTCAAGAAGTGCCCTTATTGTCGTTTCGAATATTGTGTGTAAATAATGTTGTTAATGCATTGTTCTTCCCCAACAGCTACCTAGTAGCGGGAAGAAGAGGTAATCTTGGTTATAAATACAAAACATTATATTCACGAAAAAAAAAAAAGAAAAAAAGCAAGCAAGCTCGTACCTTTAGCCAGTGCAGCTGACAAGAAGCTAGAAAGACCGTGGCAGCTTTGACATCTCCGGTCTTTGTCAAGACAGCGGAAGCGAAGTCTTGTATGGCCTCCTGCATCTCCAGAGCACAAAGGGAGCCCATCGCAGCGAAAACTTGTGGCATCGAGGCAGAAAGCTGTCGAGCCAACTTACCAGAATTTCAATGTTCCAGGATGTACCCCCAACCGCGCCCCTCGCACGCCTCGGCAACTCCTGCCGTGCCGACGACTGCCGAATCCAAGCGCGCCTTTATCTTTTCTTGTTTTGTTTTTACCGATATAACTTCGTGGCCTGCCCATCTGGGGTTCGTATGGTAGGTTCAGATGTATGGCTAGACTAAAAATGTATTCTGTTTCCATATTTTCATTTGCCGTTATTCCTGCACATATTTACTTTGGAACCTAAATACACAATACCCATGCAGTATACTGCAATAATAAATGCTAGTCTATGATGAAAATTCATGATAATAACGTGATGGGCTAAAACAGCTATTTCCGCTTTTTTTTTTTTTTTTTTGCTTGTTAACATTTGTTAAAGATGATTCTCTTTCTTTAAGTTCGGAAATGCAGAATAACTCATCGCGACCCCCGCGTAAACACCCCGATCGCAGCGTGAGGGAGCAAAGAAAGTAGGAAGTGAAAGAGAAAAATAGAAAGAGGAATAATAATAAAGGACGACTCGCTGCATGAAGGCTACAGCTCAAATTTAGGCCAAACAAAGTTCCTTAACGTGCACTGACACCGCATAACAGGCAAGGATGTTTTGCAGTTAGCCGCCAACGAAAAGTAATTAGTGTGACTTGATTTGGCCCGTGTCCTTGTTCTCAGGCATATCCTTTCAAGAAATTAGGCAAGGTGAACTATGAAAAAAATAATGTTTGGTTATATGGCAATATACAAATCTTCCTTATTAGTTTTAAGTGAATTGCATGCTTCTCTACATTTTAGAGGAGCTAGAACAGCATATTTAGTTATTTAGTTCTTCGGGGCAGGCACTCGAGCATATTTGTGCTAGAAATTGTGACGTGAAAACGAACTATTGGTAATATCCTTAAGCTCATCTGATTCCTTAACACCCGTTAGGCAAACAAAACAATCCATGTTTTACAATATGCTGGCGCGTTTTTTTTTTTTTTTCCGCGCTCGTCGTCTTGTGCGGCACGCGATTGTTTTATTCACGTACAGGTTTTTGGAATTTCTCTTTTAATTTTTGTTTGAAACTTATGGAGCAGTCGTAAGGCTGTTTGGGTTACGTATTTTCACAATTTTCGCTGCCGCAGCAGCACTTGTCGTGTGTTGCGTTGCGCTTGGAAAACCGCGACACTTTGCGACTCACTAGAGTAAGATGATGGATAAGCATTTTATGCATAAATATACACTACTTGCTAACATATATAATATCGTTTCTTGGCCACAAAATCTGTTTCCCAGCAAATTAAATTTATTCGGGATAATACAGGCATAACTAGAGCTCCTCAAAATGTCTATCCATAAACCAATTCAATGTGCTTACGAGCCGTTTAATTACACAAGCTGGGAGTGCGCACCGAAAAATACCTTCGTTCGAGTGCACATGTCAGAAATACCAGCTTAGACACAGGGCTCGTACTGAGTTGTAGCAGCAATACTCGCCTGGAGGCTATATTGTGATAAGGGGCATCGCCTGGAGGCTATATTGTGATAAAATTGCGTGAAGCGCATCGTTGTCGAAAGTAGTCTTCTGAGAGGGGTGCCAAACAAATTAGAAAAGAGGCTACAGAAGCGAAATGAAGCGCAAGTAAGTGGCAACATGGCACTGTAGTAAGGGTCCAGCTGCTGGTTTCTAGATAAAAGCTTTATCGAATGTTGTGTCTCCAACCGCAATGAAATAGACATATTTCAGGTCTTTCACACTGAACACCGGAAACTGTAACTTTTTTTTTCATCTTTCAGTCCGCATTTAAGAAACAAGAAAAGATAGGAAGATGAACTTTTCCCATATTTTTTAGGGAAGATATGCGAAGCTATTGCACTAGAATGGTAGCGATATGTAGGTCTTCGTGTCAGAGAACTTCACTTCAAAGAAAGAACAAGAAAGATATTGCTTTGAAAAAAAAAATACAAAAAGTCAATAACATTTGATGCGTAATCCACTTCCAAAATTAAAAGACGCTAGCATGTGGAAAGGAAATAAAAGGAAAAAAAAAATGAGAGAGGTATGTGGTGCAGTTGCTAAGGTAATGAGACTTGAATGCGCTTCAAAATGGGTGCAGTATGTAGGACCAAACTTGGGACCTTTGAAATCAGGGAATAAGCTGCAGGAGGAAGGCCACTGGCCTGCGCGCCACGGACCGCCGACTGGCAACAAAACATAACATGATTTCGTGCCAAACGTGTCACGTAACCTTTTGTTCTGCAGCATTCAGGGTGTCGCCACACATTAGCGCTTCCCATTTAGCACCCAGTTGCTAGAGTCAAGATGGAGGCTAGTTTGTGATAGGGATCCGAACCGAGGACATATGTGCCTTGCCGGTAATGGTAGGCATAGGTGTCCAGCAATGCAAGAAAGGGCGGTAACTCCACTTTCCTTTCCGAAAAACCAAACCAAAAAAACCCTTGACACTTTATCGAGCTCTGTATTAATCTTTCAATGCTAAACTGTCAAGTGAAACTGCCCAAAATCGCTACCGCACATCTTAATCGGTATAACGAAGCTGAGCTCCTGCTATTAACTTTTTTCCGCTACAACTGGCAGTTGCTCGCAAGGTTATAAGAGTTTCAAAGCGTGTCCAGAAGAGTCCTGACACTTATCGTTGTAGAAAATGCTACGTACAACTCGGGCGTTCCCACTTTTTTCCCTTTGCGCTGCAGCCGCATACCAGCAACGGCGACGTATTTAGGTGAACGAGTCTTCTGTTTTCATTTGTCGTAAATGCACAGCAAACATATATTCACGCTAATGCTAAGCCTCTCATTTGAAGTTAAAGCAAGGCTCGCACTGCTAATGTGCCCAGTTGTTCTCTGGGTTAAGCGCTGATATTAAGGATAGCAAACACGAGCGGCGGCCCGCTTGCTCGAACAAAAAAAAAAAAAAAAAACGAAATAGGAAGAATGGGTAGATTCCTTTGTCGAGATGAGGTCGATTCTGCGTTTAAAACTAAATAAATAGCATCGCGCATGGGTTAAACTGAAAGGTCACAAAATACATGTTAATGTGTCAGCTGGCTTTATGTCTCACTTTAGTTTCGACGTTTCGGACTTGTAATCAAACAGAAGCTATGTACGACTTTGGTTTTGAAGCATACAACAGATTGCCGAAAACTCATTTATTTAGTCTTGAGAAAACAGTTAAAGTGGACTGCCAGATTCAAGCAGTTTGCGAAACTGCAACGCAGAGAGAAGTTTAATATATAACGCATTTAAGGGGCCATATGAATACATGGGAATATGTAGGAATAATAAGTCACTGAAACCGTACAATTGATGCGGTGCAAGGCTAATAAACGAAACAAACAAAATGTTGGTCCAAAACAGGTTAAGAGGGACACCGAACACGAAAATAAAAAGATACGAACAAAGAACGAAGCGAGAATATGCTAAAAAGAGCTAGACATATACAACTGAAACAGTGGTACATCTGAAAACAGCATTAAGAGGAACTCGAACCGTGGTATAACACTTGTAACAATACTGGAGTGGCAAATGTATACATACATGCTTTTTAAACTCTCTAGAACAAGATAAAAATACTATGTTGTTAGGCAGATCATTCGACAGCCTAATTACTTTTGGTAAAACAGATGAAAAAAATGACCGAGTTCTTGCCTATATGTTGTTGAAGCTCAGATAATTATATAAGCACAGTGAGGAGCATTTTAGAGAGCTCGAGCACATGGTAGCGATATTGTTACTTACCCCTAGCCATAACCCTCCGAGACCACATCGTTGGCGAATGATGCTAGATACATATTTATTTATTTATTTATTTATTTATTTATTTATTTATTTATTTATTTATTTATTTATTTATTTATTTATTTATTTATTTATTTATTTATTTATTTGTTTATTTATTTATTTATTTGTACATACTATCAGTCCATCTGGACAAAGATAGGAGTGGGTTTGACATCAAAATTCATAAACGCAGTCCAGTACGATAAAACAGCAAGTACAGTCAATAAAACACGGTTCATAAAATACAGTCAATGTAATGTACAAATTATGTGCACTCCTGCGTTAAATATTTGCATATAAGGGTAGCAAATTGCTCTCGGGATTGAGCATTCACAACGTGGTTAGGAAGGCTGTTCCAGTCGGATGATGTGGCAGGAAAAAAAGAGTATTTAAAACAGTCCTTAAAAATTTTTTCTACCTGGACGTGTTTATTATGCTTATTACGAGTGACGCGCGTCTTTGCAAAAGTAAGCTACGCTGAAGCTCAATTTCAACTTAACTACATCAATCATGTAATCCTGTAACTGTATCATGCGGAGGCATAACTAGAAGCCGCGTTGATAGCCGCGCGGTGATTTGTGAAGCGGTCCTCTAGAAGGAAAGTGAACACCCTACAGCTACTTTGATTATTTGAGGTGTGTTGATCTTTTCCTAGGACAAAAGTTCTACTGCAAAATATTGCCGAGACAAGTTTTTATCTGCTATCTATGAGAAAGCATCTCACGTTGGTGTGATACCTTGAACGTGTTTCTGCGTAACACAGCCACAAAGTTTTTCCATAGTACCCAGTTTTGACTGAATATTTTAATGGCAGAAGGGTGCCTGAAAAACTTTTCAGTACAAAAATTATCAAATTGTAAGCAGGGCTTGATGTCTTTTTCTGAAAAGGTACGGTAGCTGCACAGCTGTCATATCCTCAGAAATTCGTGATGGTCTTCTCACTCGCAGTGTAGTGCGCTGTCCCGCCTTTGCTACTCATCTACTCGGTTCCATAAAATCTGGGTTTACATGCTAATTAAAGCTTCTTGCTGCACTCACTATATTTATCAGAAAGCGTAAGGTTCTATCAATCGTTCTTTTCTTTTTTAAGCTACCCAGCTATCAAGTACATAAGACAGGCAACATTTTTTCGATGCATTAGCTTCGGTGGCGAACTGGCTGAGAGCAGTCGGAGTGTTGCGCACAACGCCGTCGAAAAGTTTTCCCTTGACATCTGTCATCAAAAAGGGCACCTTCTTGTTTTCGGATATGGATGGATCAGGGCGTCGGAATAGTTGCTTCATTTCCTCCACGAAGACGGCGACGCTTTCATTTGGATGCTGCTGGAGGGTTTAAAATAGCATCTCGGTCCTCTCCTTGAGTATTATGGTCGTGAAGGCGTTGAGGAGTTCCGTCTTGAACATGTCCAATGTGGTACGCTTCCCTATTTTCGAATCATATCCGCGCAGCGTCCTTCAAGGCGAAATATACTTAGCGGACTTTGTCACGGTCATCCCATTTGTTCAAAACCACGACTCATTCGTAGCTCTCAATCCAGTCTTCTGGATCTTCACTCGGAAATCCGTGAAAGGTAGGAGGATCCTGTGGTTGGTGCAGCACTACCTGAGTAGCTACTGCTCACAACACAGTCACCGTATCTTCAGTCAACTAGCATCCACTGAAGGGGATCTGTTCACGGGTAAATGGCGAGGAGGTAAGAGCGCTGAAGCGGCCGTCTGGAATAGCAAAATCTTTCTTTTTTCTTCTGCCCTGCAGATCAATATTATAAATACGCCAGATGTGCAGGCGGCTGACAGATGTCGCCCGGTAGAGCAATGTTAACCCTTTCACATACTCTTGACGACAATGTTTCTGCACTCTAGTACAAGCTGCGGCTCCCGCTAGCATATCAGAGTTCGAATACTCTAAGCTCTCCGCACTTAGGAATGGTGCACGAATAATTTGCTCGTTGGCTATTGCGCATCAGGTTAATGGAATTCCTGAACGGCAGGTGTGAGCCAGTCAAACCTGTTGTTGCATGTAAGGTTCATTGATGCTTCCGTTTCCATTTCTTGGTGCTCCCACTGTTGCAGTAGCAACTAAATATACAGGTGACGTAATGAGACAGCTTTATGAGCTGATGCTGCCAAGCAGAATTTACTTGATCTTCATATCTGCGAACGGAACAAGAAATGGACTTGTTATCTTCGTTTTTATTTTCCGGAAGCTCCATGGTGCGTCTCCCATTTCGGCTATACTATATATAGGGGAATCAACAAGAGACAGAAAAACACATTTCTATTAGATGTTCTCGTCTATTTACCATTTGTGTGTGTGTGTGTGTGTGTGTGTGTGTGTGCGTGTGCGTGTGCGTGTGCGTGTGCGTGTGTGTGTGTGTGTGTGTGTGCGTGTGCGTGTGCGTGTGCGTGCGTGCGTGCGTGTGTGTGTGTGTGTGTGTGTGTGTGTGTGCGTGTGCGTGTGCGTGTGCGTGTGCGTGTGCGTGTGCGTGTGTGTGTGTGTGTGTGTGTGTGTGTGTGTGTGTGTGTGTGTGTGTGTGTGTGTGTGTGTGCGTGTGCGTGTGCGTGTGCGTGTGCGTGTGCGTGTGCGTGTGCGTGTGTGTGTGTGTGTGTGTGTGTGTGTGTGTGTGTGTGTGTGTGTGTGTGTGTGTGTGTGTGTGTGTGTGTGTGTGTGTGTGTGTGTGTGTGTGTGTGTGTGTGTGTGTGTGTGTGTGTGTGTGTGTGTGGTGACACGCAGCTGCGGATTTTACAACATAAACCTAACCTCGACTACGACCGCAGTTCTTTTATATAGGAATGTAGTCATTTGTTGTTTATGCTAAAGATTGTACGGAAACGTTAGGCCCATCACTTCTGGCAAGTGTGTGGTAGTGGACGGCAATGTCAGACTTGATTACGTCATAAGATTTCCCTTCTGTTATAAATATGAAAGCACTGGCACATCTGACGATTCCAAGCGTCTAATAAAAAAAAAAAAAAGAATGCACGCGCTGCGCGAAAATTCTGACTATTAAGCCAAGCAAGTAAAGACTGCAGATCTTAAAGACCCCTAAATTCAATCTCCTTTAAAATTCAAGCACGTGTCGGGCTTACAGTTAACCTTAATGATACTCACCACCACCCGTCTCTTGTCTTTTTATTTTTATTTAGCCACAACAGAAAAAGGCAGCCTAAAGGTGGAGCTGCAGCTGTTCCGTCTGCATACCCTATGTTGCGAACACCAGCCGATTGGATCGCGAGAAGCGCGAGAACAAATACAGAAAGATTACAAACACGCGTTTGACTGATAGCTTAGGTAGCCCGCTCTCGACGAAATCCCGTCGACCAAGTTAAGGAGTAGAAGCTCATGCCTACGTGCGCACGTACAACGTACAACGGGGGCGCCTAAATATTAGCTTGCTCCTCTGGCTAGGCAGTGTTTTTACGGCTCAGCCATCTGCCCCCGAAAATTTCATCACAGGTTATCTACAGAGCGCATATTGGTAGGCGCACATCTTTAAGATGCGAAATTCACTCTTTGCAAGTCAGTGCATAGCAATTTTATCGTGAAGGTGCTGCGAAGGCACGTTCATATCTAGGACGTTGAACTTTATGCCCACATATTTGCCCCTAGCTAGTCTTCGCGTTCAAGTGCTCAAGTCATTTACTGGTTTTTGATGTTTCGTGTAGTAATGGGCAAGCTACTGTTAGTGTGCATGCCACCGTATGTCGTGTACTCATTTTATGACTAAATAAAGATGCGTGCAAATAAATATCTTTTAATGTTCTGCCTTGTCCATTCATTTGGCTCAGAAAGCGATATCGGTTGAAACTAGGTTCTCTATACCCGAACAAACCTGAACCTTAAGGTAGCCTTCTGTATATTGCAAGTGTCCGAACAAGGTTATTCCTGAAGGTGCAAAGAAACGACTACGATGAAGCTGCGTGTATGATGCAACGTCAACTTTCTTTGGATCAAGCAAATCAAAATATAGAAATACTTTCCAGGAGCGAGAGCGCATTTCGTTGCAAGAAAGCGGAAAAAAAATCGATCGGTATACCTCGTTGGTAGCTCTGCGGGATGCGAAAGCCATCGCTCGTTTACAGGGAACAGAAAATGCGAACGCAGTAAATTAGCCCCTTAATACAAGAACTGAACATTGCAGTACATGATGATGCTTTTATGACACAAAGGCAGCTTTCGGCGAAGAGTGCCATGGCAAAACGCAGTGCGTATTTGCCAAACAACTCAGATCAGGTGAGCATATCGACACGCTTGGGGAAGCTTGTAAACACTGTATATCCGGTGAGTACCCGAGGGCACTGGCAATCGAGCACCTTTCTGTTATTCGACAGTGGGGCATAAAATCACCGGGCAGAACACAACATTCTGGTCTGTACCTCCTGCTAACTTTAATAGGCTCAGTAATATTCGCCTTATATATCTCATATAAGGCGTTTATATAAACCACAAGAAATGATCGAAAAGTTAACCTCTTTCTGTTTTTTTTTCAACACTAAGCCATTATCCAAAATTATGAATGTGAATAATATTCCCAGGAAGTACAAACCATTGGCAATTTTGTAGTTTGTTGGTAGGCGCTTGTCCTGTGCAGGGCCTAGTATGGCCGGACATTGTCAGCACAGTACCAATATTGAGTACACGGTTCGTGCTGCCTGGGTTACAGCCGCACACCTGACGGACCAATCTTACTTTGCAGTGCGACCTTGGCCAATTTATACGTAATAGAAGAGATATCTGGGCGAGTTGGCACGGTGACATGATGAAAAAACAGCGCTACAGAAGTGGACGGAGGTCAAGAACAAGCAGGACGGGCGCTGACTCGCAACTGAAGTTTATTTAAAAAACACAGAGTATAAATAACCCAGCCAAGCAGCATCAAACCACACATTAAACAGAAAACCAAGTCATGGTGACCCCACACACACACCACGTTCAAGAAACCCGACCTCATTATCTGTTAAAGCGATTGACTGTTCACTAACACATTTTTCACCCAATCGCGTGATATGCCTGGCCTTAGTGATTTCCCGGGTAATCTGTGCCGGATGGGCATCCAAAATACCTGTCTGTGTTAGAAAAAGATGGCAGCCATCACACCCCTTACAGTGTGCAACAAGATTAGATCCTCGACCAATCTCTAATGATCTCTCGTGCTCTCGTAACCGAACATTCATACATCTGCTTGTTTGACCCACATACACTTTATCACAAGATAACGGAATTTTATATATCACTCTCGCTCTACATGGAACATAGGAAAACTCAGGCTTCACTCGACACGTGTTTCTTTCCCGTCGTTGTCTTGTGATAAAATATAGAAGTAGAAAAAGGGGGCAATTAGCTAAAATCAAATTTATGATCCTTCGGTCGCCAGTCAGACACGTTACTTCTACGTCAGCGAGGCATATTCATTCGATAGGATTAAAAAGCCATATATTAAGGCTAAAAGCGCGCTGATGTGTTTAATAGGTTGCGCCAAGGGAACCCCATGTGCACCGTAGGAATGCTTCAACGTTGTCGCGTCTTGTAAGATGAGCTTGTGCCCCGCAAGTCTTTATTGTCGTTCTTCTGTGTGCAGCCCTTTCCCAAGGCGCAAATGCTTCCCTCGCCGTTCACATAACTGGATCCGCGAAATGCAAAAAGTGAGAGTGGCTACCGGCGGCTGCGTTATTGTTCGCCGGAATGTTCAACTTGTGGCATCCCAGAGACTGTGGACCATATATTATAGGTGTGCCCAGCGTATGCGTGCGAAAGAAGTATGCTAGCCGCTTTCTTGAAGCGTTTGGACAAGAGGCCTCTGTCGGAGGAACTGCTGCTGGGCGCTTGGCAGGACAAGGGGAAGGGTACCCAGGCAGTGCGTGCTCTTTGCCGTGTTTTGTGCGCCAGCGGACTTGATTCGTGCTTGTAAAGCAAGCCATTGTGCCTGTAGATAAGTATTTCATATGTCTTCTTCCTCATCGTCGCCTATCATAATCTCCTTTCTTCTCTCCTTCCCCCTCCCCAGTGAAGAGTAGCAAGCCAGATTTGAATTGTTCCGGCCTACCTCTCTGCCTTTTCCTTTCAATAAATCCATCTAGCTATCTATCCATTGATGTTAGTGTTGTTGTTTGCAACTGAAGGAAGAAGGAAACGAAAATTCACGGGGCTGCTACTAGCTATGTAGCTGAGCCACCTCCGCTGCCTCGTGTGGACAGATGAGAAAATAGAGATGAATGAAAGAAAAATAGGATCGACTGATTGATTGATTAAAACTTTAATTTCCACTGATTTAGGAGGCCCCCTACTCCCCGCTCCTGGCACGCAGGCCTGAGGAACGGGGGCTGGAACCTCCGCGACTAAGGAATGGCGAAAATACGTTGGTTTTTCGTGGCCTTAGCCGCCAGGCTGACGGCTTTTTGCTGGTCAACGGGGACGTCGCTTCGCAGCGGGGTTACCAAGGCTTCCCTACTTCTAATGTTGTCCCTAGCACCCGGAGACTTAGGGCATTCCCAAAGTACATGGTCAAGGGTCCCCCTCGTTTCGCAGGCTTTACATTTATCATTTTGTCTCTCATCTATCTGGGTGTAAAACAACCAGACAGGGTGTGGGAAATTTCCGGCTTGTAATCGCCGCCAGGCTATGGCCTCTTCATTATTTAAGCGATAAAAACGACCTGTGACCGCACGAGATGATCGGGTTCCGATTGGGCCTGTGCACGCAGGACGTGAGGCTCCGATTACAACAGGACATAACTGATTCGAAATCCAGAGACGCGAAAGTAATTCTAGCACTAGATCTAACAAAATCATTTGAAACGTAAAACACCCGGCAATTCTCGCGGGACTGCAGGAATTAGGAGTCGGCGAGAGGACAGGAGAGGAGAGTCGGCGACGGGGCAAGTGTTACGAAAAACTTGTTCCCTGGAGGGATTCGAGGAGACAGGTGCATTGGGTAGCGAAACTCATCTTCAGGTCTTCTGGGTGGATGCCGGAAATAGCGAGCAGGTGGTGGTTGAGGATGGTACTCATAGTGCTGATCATAGTGCGACAGGAAGTTAGTCGGGCGCGAGTCGTAGCGAGGCGGGTGACCAGGGCTATCGAACCTTGGCGTCGGGCTGTTGGAGCAAGCGTCCGCGTGTGCCGTATTGATAGAATTCACAATGGGCATCGAAGGGAGCAAGGAGGGAGGCCCTCGAGAGCCGACAACGTCAGAGGGCAAAGATGATGGAGACCGTACAGGGGGCTCAAACCGCTGCAGTTCCTCGCGAACTATTTGACGGATCGTCGACGACAAGTCCATGAAGTTGTCTTCAATGCTCGCCACAGATGGAACGTTGGCGAGCCGCCCAAATTTTGGCGTTATGCGACGAGTCTTCAATATCTCGAATGTGCGAACATGCCGAATTACATCACAGACGGCGTTCAGGTCACCTTTGGCAATTAGAAAATTATAAACATCATCTGCGATGCCCTTCAGAAGATGTCCTACTTTATCTTCCTCGGTCATATTAGCGCTTGCAGTTTTGCATAGCTTCAGGACCTCCTCTATGTAAGTTGTGCATGTTTCCCCAGGTAGCTGAGCTCTGTGCGTAAGCGTGTGTTCAGCTCGCTTCCTTCGCGCAAGACAGTCGCCGAAGCACTGCCGCAATTCAGTAACGAAACGGTCCCAGGTGGCAAGAGAGTCTTCGTGGTTTTCTAACCAAACAAGAGCGGTATGGGTTAGGAAGAAAACCACGTTTGCGAGCTTAGCGGCGGCGTCCCATCGATTATAGCGGCTCAACCGTTGGTAGTGGGTCAACCACTCGTCAACGTCCTCGCCTGCCGCTCCCGCGAAAGTCCGAGGCTCCCGATAGTGATGCGAAGAACTGTTCGCTGCGCCCGCAGGCCAGTCTTCAGCCTGGATCACCGCGTCACCACAGGCTGCTTACGGGTCATCGGCCGATTGCATGGCGCTGGTTTGCGGTTCGAGGCCCGCAAGGCGACGACTTCGGCGAGGCTCCAGTTGTGTCGGTGCTGTGTGTAGCGCCAGGGATCGTTACCCCGCACCTCCACCACAATGTTACGCGCTTAGCGTCGCGACTGAGACGTTATAGTCGGTTCAGTACGCTAGGTACACACGGATAGTGGGAACGACACAAGTACCACAAGACAAAGGTCGAACGGGCGCGCACACTTCTTCTTCCTCTTCCTTCTTTCTTCCTCCGTGCTCTGTTTGAGAACAAGTCCGTAACAATATATTTACCTAATAGATTTCCGGACAACCAGGACGTTGAAACTAAAATTTCAGTGCCTAGAATTCCTCACTGTCCACCTGGGAAGTAAAGGAATGCCGCAAGGCTCGGTCCTCTTCCCCTTCCTCTTTAACGTGGTGATGAGAGGCCTTCCCGCCGCTCCTAAAGTCATAAAAGTTCAGCATTTACGCGGACGACGTTAATCTCTGGATGAACAATGGCAGTGACGGCAGCATAGAGGAACGCCTACAGGCGGCGTCGGACACCATTGTGTCCTACTCGGCCGAAAGGGGTCTTGCGTGCTCTCCGCAAAAATCCGACCTTTTCATATATAACCCAAAATCAATGAGGTGCACGGGCGACTTTAATGTAGAAAAATAGGAGCAAAAAGACGCGCGTCGCACAGCCGTATTCCGCCAACGAATTGGTGGCGGATGCAACGACGACCTACAATTCGGTGGCTGGCTAGCCCCCGCCGCAAGCGGCGTTGACCTACCGTCCCAGCCCCGTAGGGCGGGGGAGGTAGTGAAGGGTGGCTGTTCATGACTCTACGGGGCTGGGACGGTAGGTCAATGCCGCTTGCGGCGGGGGCTAGCCAGCCACCGAATTTTTATCTCTTGTGGGCCGTCGTTGCACACGCTTTGGTGATGAACGACAGTTATTGCGGCGCGCGTCTTTCTCTCCCTCTTCTTTTTCTTCTTTCTCTGCTTCTTTTTCCTGTCTGCACGAGGCAGCGGCGGTGGCTGAGCTACAGAGCCAGCCGTGCATGTTCTTTTCCTTCTTCCTACAGCCTCAACAACAACAACAGCCCCGTAGGGCCAGAAACTACCACCCTTCACTAGTCTCCCCCGATGTCAGCACACGCTAAAGACCTCCACGTGGTTGAAATTACTCCGCAGCGCTCCACTAAGCCTCCTCTTTTTCTCTTTCCACTTTTATCCCACATTCCTTCCTTCCCTTACGGAGCGGACAGGTGTCCACAGAAACAAGAGTGGCAGATTCTGCGCCTTTTATTGGTTCTAAGCGCGCGTGCAATCGGTACATATGTCAACAGCGCTCTAAGCGAATGCGGTGCCGTGCTACGAAATTGTTGCGTGCCAAAGCGCAACTGCGATGCAAGCAAAGGTCTCACGATCTATTACCATGAGTTCCCGTAGGACTGAAACATTGGAAGCCTGATTTAAATTAAGTTGGAGGACACTTACGCTCCGCTTGTAAGATTGTGGCGTGACGGCGTTAAAAGATGTGGGTCTTCATTCGAGCATGCAAACCTTGTAAGACCTAAGCACACTTGATACAAATCGCTGTTCTCATGAACTTCGCTTTGCTGTCATTTCCACTTTCTGATCATATTTGCTTTTGCGCCAAAAGATACGCGGCAAAGCCCACCGCTGCTTCCCTCCATGTTTTTGCAGCTCGGCGTCGAGTAGGCGCGGTTCTTTCCGCTCCGCGAACAGCGTTGACAAACGTACTGGTGCGGATAAAAGTGAACAGATCACGCAACCTCCTTCTAAAAGTTTTCACGCATCGTATATCTGAAACCGGCAGTTTTGGTATATACGAACAGGTAGTAGACGCCAGTGCCCTTTCACTTAGACAAATATTGTTTTGTTATCTCCATTGAAGAAGCCGTCATTTTAATTTGAATGGAAAAACGTGCTCTGTTTACTTATGTCCGCATCTGTACGATGCAACTACCGCTGTCGCATTAAAACACTTCCCGGGAGGAAGCCTGTATGTTGCGCCCCCGCCCGGCTTCGAGCAGCGGAGCAACATGTAGGCTCCGTACTTCCCGGGGGAGACCGCCGGTGGGAAAGAAGCAGGTGGGAGCCGAGTGAAGAATGACCGCTGTACACACTGCACTTAAAATACGACGACTGTAAGACGCACAGAGAACCAAAGATTCATCTTCCGCCAGTGCTCCCCACTAGCTGTGTTGTTCCCAAACTATCCGTTTACGTGCGAAATGATAGAAAGCAAAGGAAAAAAGCAGAAGCGACGAATAGACTGTTCTCCTGATGGCACGGCTTGAAGAACTCCAGGTGAATGGGACGGCTCTAGAGAGAGCCGAAATATCTGGGATGGACACCTGAGATATCCATAGATGGAAATAGTTGGACTATGTATCTTACTTACACTAAGTAAGATCATGAACTACCTCGAGGTCAGACGAAGCAACAAAATATTCAGCATATTTGTTTAGTAATTCCCCATTTCATACAGTGTTTACAGCTGGTTTGTGAAAAATACGACCGCATCGACACCATGTACCTCTGCAAAATATTTCCAAGAAAGCTAATACGACTATTGCTGACAAAAAGGGCTGCGTCAATATTACAGTGCAAATAATTATACCGACGGGAGCAGGCTTGTCTACTGCGCTCGAATGGGAGTTGACGCAGCACAACATGAGAAGTTTTGAAGCAGGTTGCGGTTTTTGTAAGTAATAGTTGCATTCAAGCTCTGTCGTGCAGCTATAAACATATAATCAAATCACACTTCCAAAGCAACTCCGAAACTATTGCAAACATTCAAGCCTGTTCATCTCCGTACTCGTACATAAATTTCTCTCGAGGAAAGTTCTTCACATTTGCAGGAATATTGCAACTTTTGTATACCTCCCATGGCTCTGAAAAGAAAAGGAAAACTTGACTGAGCTTCGCTCCTTGTTTAACTGGCTGTATTATGTTTTTTCTGCGACCACTGCTGTACACCAACATTTCTAATTGTTACGAAGAAGTATCTTTAAAGCAACTGCATACGAAGTATGGTGCTGAACAGCGCTACGCCCAGAATGCTAGGTGCGCCAGAAAGTACAGTGCATGGCTTTAATAATCCGTTCTCAACCGTGTCCCCAGTTCCAATAATTATATGTAATGAGTTAACACAGTTATATTTTTTTCGCATGCTTAAAACGCCAGTAACAGAATGGGCGACCGCTCGTTGAATCGCGCTTGGAAGTCACGCAAACAGCAGCATGATTCTTCTACGTAAAGGCAAGTGCATTCTTCTTCTGAAGCTGCGCAGCGACGTTGGCGTGCTGCGATCGATCTCAAACCGACACATGACATCATCATTCATATTTTGAGAAGCGCGTGTATTAAACCCGAAAATTATGAAGCGACGACCGTGTCCACGCTACGATGGGAGTGCCGCTTCCAATGAATGTCAATAGGGCGGGCAGAAAAGGGGACGAGAGTTTTAGAGAGACGCGACCGGCCCTATCAAACACTTTAGTCTTGAAGGAAAAGCAAAGAAAATGCGGGAATATGAATATACGTTGTATAAAAACTATTGCAAATCTAAGCGTCACACTATGTCTGGTGGGAATGAACCTGATGACACATTCTGGCAATTGAGCGAGGTTTCTCTGTCTGGCTTATACCACATCCAAAATTTTGTGCTAATGCGTTGCAAATTGGTCCAATTTGAATTTCAAATTAACTCGGCTGAGAGAAGGTGTCACAAACGAAAACGTGAAAAGATTCCGATGGCGGCATGAAATTAAAGAAAAGAGCACGCTCATTTACCATCATGTGGGGACAGCGCGTTAGCATTTAGGTCTTCTCCTTACATGTAATTGCTTACCTCCTACGTTGTATCTTCCCTTTACAATTTATTTGCTTTCCATGCAGTTCTTAGTTTCACATTGCAGAGAAAATTGTTGAACAACTTTTGCTGGGCTCTTTGATGAGTCATTACTAAGCATTTGAAGTATTAAAGCGATAGCTGTACATAACGCTAAAGCCGAGTTTCATGTCATGACGGGAATATAACCTTCGACTTGCTTCAAGGTCAAACCTTCAAAGTTAGACCACAGCGACATCAGTGTTGAATTAGGTTTTTGACACATGATTTTGACCTAGGGTGCCAGCTAGAGCGAACAGCCAACAACCAGGTAGTAGTTGACAGATGGGTTATGTCATGTGGCGAGACCACATGATGTCACAACGTTGGAAGGAGCTGCCAATTCAGATTGGTCATTTGGGGTGGGAGGAAGCGGCGTGGCTTTGAATTCCACCGCTGATACCAAAATGTAACGGGAAAATGGGCGTGGTCAGGGAGAACCACACAAGCTTACCGGGAAAAGAGTATACCCTCGACTAACGGCGCGATTCTCTTCAATCTCTGCCTTTCGCGCTCTCACCGCTATTTCTCGTTTCTTGGTGCAGCACTCCATGTCGGCGTATGCCGTAACGACAAGAACCAAACTTCCAGGGCTCTTGGATGTCAAGTCAGGCACGATGGTACTAAGCCATGTCGACACGATCGCACGGCTTCGTTAAAACGAAGCAATATATCTTTGTCGGGTGGTCGCTTACGAATGGTAGCTGGATAACATGGTGTATCTGAGGACCGTAAGCTAACGTAACACGATCGCGTGATCATTTTATATAAAGAGGCTGTCTAGTCTGCGTCGTCAGTCATGGATCAGAATCCGAGCACGTCGGATCGAGAAGCTCGCAACGCTGCTAAACGTCAGCGTCGCTAATTAATGATGGTATCATACCACCCAGCGGGTATAGCTCTTTGAGGAAACGAATTGGCGAAGAAACGACAGAGAAAGCAAGCTAATAGCTCCAGGGAAGCAGAGAACAACGAGGAGCACGACTAGCACCAAACGGCGAATGAACCCGCGAATAAATGTGCGCGAAGCGCCCTGAAGAAGACGCTGCTCAAGTCAGCGCTCAAGCATCGGATGTGGCTAACGAACGAAGTACCTATAGCGTAACCGCAAAGAGCTATCAATCGACCTTGGCTTTAAGCAATTTGAGCCACTGCTATTTCTTTATTTATTCATGGTTATGTAATGTGTGCTGAGTCAAATAATTGTTCAGTCATTAGTAGTTATTGTTAGCCATCGTTTAATTAAGAAAGCGATGTTGTTGGGTTCCCGGGGAGACCCCTTTCGGTCTTTCCCTTACAAGGGGGAGATGATGAAGAAGGGGTTTTCATCTCTCCACATTGTCCCCGGCGAACAGTGGAGGCTGCTAACCTTTGTACCAACCGTGGAAGGTAGCGGCCACAACGTTACATACGCCGATGCCAGCTTTTTGACCCGATGGAGCTAATGCAGACGCTCTAAACGTCGCCCATGGCAGGCAGCAGGCTACACGCAGTGTCCAGAGGTAGAACTGCATAGATTGTACTGAGGCCATGGAACAAAGCAGTGCAGGTCTAGGTTTAGTGCTCTTTCATACCGTGTAGCCATCTTCTTACTCTCGTTCTACCTAGTACACTGTTTGTCCTTTGGATAGCCTCGATGTCTATGGAGTCAATTTCGTGTGCATTGTATGTAAGAATGATCAGTTTGTTGGTTTTAAAAGGGAGTCTGGATTTGCTCCGTGTACTGTCTCCTCTAGCTTTAATATTACATTACATTCTTGCCTGTTTCGATTTAGCTGGCCTTCCAATATTTGGTGAGGATGATCCCAAGTCGGTCAGGAGTAATGCGGCAAAATTTGTTTCTCAGTAGTAAATTTCTCAAGAACATAAAAGCGTCGATTTAGAATTTACTGTAGCAATTTTTCCCAATCTCATCTGTCTCGTTTCAGCGACTCTGCAGCTGAGATTCATGCCAGCATTTTTTTTTTTAATTTCTGCATAGCCACAGCAGCGTAAACTGCGTTGCCTGGTGCCACGTGACTGAGACGCCGTTTTTCTCTGAGAAACTGCCACGAAGCGGTTATCTACAGACGCTCCAGCTCCGCCGAGCTAACAATCGTGTCAACGTTCTGGCACAGCTATTAATTACGGCTCCAGTTACAAACGAGCGGGATATGTTCCTGTGCCGCGGCTGCTTTGGCTCGCGACATCGGGAAGCCACTTCCACCGCATAATGGGCTGTGGACACGCCCCGGCGTTGCTCTTCCGCTTGGCCAGCATCCTACGTTGTTACCCGCGGGCTGTAATTTGGGACAGTCACAGATGCCCTGCTCCTGCTGCTGCTGCTCGGCGTTCTGTTCACCCCGGCCTCTTCACTTGTTCATCTCCTCTCCGCCCTTACGCACAGCCTTTTCTCAAAGGCCATTTCGTGACCTCTCTTTCGCTGCCATACTGAAAGGACACCGAGGAGGAGGACAGCTGCATCAAACATTGTTCTTTGTAGAAATGCATTCTCTTGCTCTATCCGGATTTGCCGGTGTATGAGGCAAAATAGGCATTCATTGCCGAGAGAAAATTTCGTCAATAGTTCTTCCCTCTACTCGGCTGAAATTCATTATGTCTGAACCGGGAAGGCCTCCGTGATCGCCTTCAGGGAGTGAGCTGCGGCGTAACCTCAGATCCGCAGCAAAAACTGTTCTAAATATGTCGGAGTTGCAAGCAGAACTTGGACTCAAACATGACGGAACTTGAGTTTAGTGTTGCCGGAGAGCGGTCAGAATCAATTTGGAACGAAATGCATTGATTAAAAAACTTACTTCAGAAAGAAAATAATCGAAAGCCGACTTGGAAAAGCCCGAATGGTTAGATCAATAATAAAATGTTCATATTGTGTGTTAACCCTGTCATTGTGCAGGCTGCACAATGCAGTGACCACAGGATGGTAAGGTCTCAAGTTAGTCCATATTGGAAGAGGGAGCGGTAGAAATTAACCAATAAAAAATAAACATATCAACGAGTGAGTAGTAAGAGGAAAAGTAGATAAATTCAGCGTCTTCCTGCAGAAGAGATATTAGGTTTTAACAAAAACGAAGACGTTACAGTAGAAGCAATTAACGATAATTGCAGATATATTATTAATGATTGTCAGTAGAAGTAGATGAGAGGATACTTGGACAGGATGCCGGAAAACGATCGAAGATTGAAAATCTTATTATGAAACGCGAAAGAATGAAAGCCCCAATCCAATGCACAGGATAAAACTGACACAGCTATCGAAGCGATTAAGGAAACACTGGTCTCTGCAGTAGCCGAAGTAATCAGGATGATAATGAGAATGGCAGTAGAGTAGAGCAATCAGATGTAGCGCCGGTAACGAATAAAGAAGTAAAGAAAGCATTAGGATCAATGAAAAAATGAAAGCAGATGGGAACGATCAGGTACCTGCCAATTTATTGAAGGATAGTGGAAAGATCGTACTAATAAAGCTGGACACTTTGTTATGGAATGCTTCATCACCTCGATAGCACCGGAATCTTGCAATAACGTGAACATGATCTTACTCATCAAGAAAGAAGGCGTCAAAGAATTGAAAAAAAAAAAAAAAATATATATATATATATATATATATATATATACATGGCGATCGACATACTTTCCGTTACGTACCAAGTATTTAATAAGGTAGTCGCTAATTAATTAAGGGAAACCTTAGACTTCAGTCAACCAAAACATCAGGCTGGTTTCCGTAAAGTTACTCTAGAAGAGGTCTTATCAACGCTATTAAGCACATGGTAGAAAACTGATTGGAATATAACCCCAATACATATCAGTCACGGATTACAAGAAAATATTAGACTCTGTCGAAACCTCAGCAGCCATACAAACATCGCAAAATCAGGGAGTATATGAGCCACATGTGAAAGTACTGGAAATATATATATATAGTGGCTACACAGAAACCACAGTCTTGCATCCAGAAAATAATAAAATTTCAGCTAGGAAGGATGTTAGGCAAGGAGACACGGTCTATTCAATGCCATTCAGCGTTTGCTTATAGATTAAGTATTCATACACCTCCATTGTGAACAAATGGGGATAGGGGTTTGTGAAAAAATGTATCAGCAATGTGCGGGTTTGACATTGCCTTGCGAAGTAACTGAGGGGACGAATGCAAATAGGGATTAATGACATTGGCAAGGAAAACATTAAAGGCATGCCTGAAAATTAAGATGGAGTAATGCTCAACAGATTTGGGAAGGAACAGCAGTTTACAAAAAAATAGCGAGGCGCTGCAAGTTAATACGTTTGTTAAGGAAGGTACTGTTGCCGAGGAACCGTACCGCAAAAGCTAAATAATGAGAAGAATCAGATTGGGGTGAAGCGCATTTGGCAAGCACTCTCAAATTGGTCAAGACAGCTTGCGAGTACCCCTCAAGAGGAAACTACATAAAGCTCTCCGGTACTCAGTATGGAACAGAAACGTAGGGGCTAAAGAGAAGGGTTCAATTTAAACTAGAGCCAACACATAGAGCCATGTTTTAAGAAACAGGAAGCGCACAGAGGGATCAGTGAGCAAAGACAGGCTATAGACGCTTAAATAACTCTATTTCTTGACATCCTAGTGGAAATAAAGAATAAAAAAGTGAGCATGGGCAGCGAAGGGCGGATAACCCATGGTCGCTAAGGGTAACAGTGGATTCCAAGGGAAGGAAGCGCAGTTGGGGGTGGCAGAGAATAAAATGTGCGGATGAGATTAGGAAGTTTGGGGGAGTTATGCAGATACAGCTGGTACAGGACTGATTTGGCTCAGGACCATATCAGAGAGGTATGGCAAAGGCATTTGCATTGCAACGCGTATAGCCCGGTTGTTGTTGATGGTGCTGATATTGACCGGCTGTTTCGCTTTGCGCTGACGAACAGTTTAAGATGACAAAAAATAAAGGACTAGAAAAATATTAGAGCATTTAGGCCATAGTGATTACCCAAAGAAAGACTGCTATGATGGGCACAATCCGTTTCGTGTGATTTCTACACAGTGCGGAGGCCCATTGTGACTTAGACTTCAAGAAAAACATTAGCCATATAACAGCCCCTTATAAAATTCCACAGTATGCCAAACCGGTAAAAAAAAAAAAAATTCTAAGCAGGTGAATTTTAACTTTCAATCTGTGAAACAAAATCTTCAATCAGCGAATTAACTAACGCAAGAATGAAGTCCGGTTAATGAACTCGGAACGCAACTCCTTCGCCGAACACTCCGAGCACGCCAACCACGAAGCTGTCTTCGAGAGGTGAGTGCCCTGGCCATGGAACCCAATCCGTTCCAGAGGCGCCGCTAGAACTCCGGGAACGCTCCCCTCTTCGAACGTTAATGGACTCCGCCACGTTAAATCGAAGGCCGCTGCCTACTGCTGCTGGCTTGGATTTCAGTCAATCCTGAAGACGGGATCGAGTTGGTCCCAGTATGCTGGACTGGTGAATTATTAGTTGATGTATATCTCCAAAACATTTGTAACATCGCCTTTTTTCAGCGAAGCAGCGGGTGATAAAGGTCCCTGAAAAAGGGGTGTACTTGATTCCGAAACATTAGGTTCAAAACTATTTATTAGTTGGAATCACCATTTCCGAAATTTCTATAACTTCCAGTCTTTTTCGGCGAAGCTTACCCCAAGTAGAAAATATACAGCGAAAAAGTCATTTTGATGTTACACATACCTATGAATTCTAGGCAAGAGCATATTTTCAGTGGAAATTCGGTTATAAACACAACTTTTCGCCACAGAGTAACATTGCACCACGACAATCAATGCATCATCATTCATCATTTCTCGGAAGGCTGCTATTTATTGTTTTTGCTATATCTTGCTACTTATTATAAAAAACGCGCCCAATAGTTTTTCTAATTGAAGGCCTAACAACTTGATGCAAACGCAGGACAAACTTCAAAACTGAGAATTTGCTACAAAGGTGTATGATTATACTACCCGCATAAATATGTTCATAATAGGGCCTTCAAATATTCCATTACTATTAGGCCAGTCTTTCTGAAAAACGCATTTTATTGGCTTCCTATCCGAGACACAACTATTCGATGAAAGCGCGCAGGGCAAACTTTAAAAGTATGATTTTGCACTCGCGTTCAAGAAACTGGTAGAAAACTGGTTCACCAGAAAAACAGGTGCCAGCGGCGTCAGCGTTGTGAGCGAAAAATCACGTCGGGGTGACTTACTTTACGTTTGGCAGGGGTTCCCCAATATGGCCTCTCCTTTCATATGGGAGGGTGATATCAGGATCAGCCTTCCAGAACCCTCGCATTCACGTTGCCCCTAGACCACGCAGGCACGTTCATACGGGTAGGTTAGAGCGGGGCTTTATATGTCATGCCGCTTTCGCGTTATACCCCTAAACGCGGAGCTTGCTTGTGTCCCCGATAATTTGTTCTACCCATCGGAAAGATAAACAATTTCTGTAATTACGGCGCAGAAGTCCGGCTCCTAAAATTTATCCACAATTTTAACGTTGACGCATTCAATCATTTCATGTTAGTGGTGGCCACCCAGCCGAAAACAAATTGCAGAACAGTATCAAAAATGCGATAAAATATTCTGTAATTTTGTTGTGACGTCAAAATTGTCTGTATAGTTCGGTAGTACTTTTTTTGCATGGTTCTTTAGTTTGTCTGCAGTATGTTTCCTTAATCAGTAGTTCCGCAGTGCCCTCCTGCTCTGAGTACACAAAATTCTGGTTTTTGTTTTGGTATAATTTTGGTTTGGTATCACCACTGCTGCTGCCAAACCTGTCGTAAAGTGATTTGTGTACGATATTCTTCTCAATGGAGAATACGGATGAAGAAGCTTGCGTTGCTTGCAACCGAACAATTGACACACCTGACAGCGTAATTATATGTAAAGAATGTCAGTACCCATATCATGTAGAAGGTTGTTGAGGAATGCCCGAGTCGAGTAAACAACCGAGTGCTCGTTCCCGCAGAGCGTTTCACTGCCCCACGTGCAAAACAGGTTCTTCTCGCAGTGGAAAAATGCCCCCAACGGCCGAGGCTACTGTTTTTGACATTGCCTCTGCTTTTCTTGAGATCAGTAAAAAACTGGACAGTTTAATATCCCTGAAAGAAAAAGTCGATAACATTTAGCAGTCTGTGCAGGTAATATCTGCACACTTTAATGAAATAATGAAGCGTCTGGATAATCAAGCCAAAGAAATCGCGCACCTGCGGAAAAGAATGGCACAGGTCGAAAGTATCCGCTGCGAAGAACAACTCCCTCGGCTCAACATTGATTTGGATGAGCTGGAATTCCGAAGCAGTAAAAAGAACATAGAAATTCATAGTGTTTTTGAAAGTAAACATGAGAATCTCATAGCGAAAGTTAATAAAGTGGCTAAACAAATTAATGTAGCAGAGATTAGTCAGAGTGATATTGAGGCATGCCACCGGCACGGCTGCTCGATGGAAGCGCACTAGGTGCGGCCTGCTACCGCCGCGGCGCCACCGTTCGGGGACAGCCGCTCGCGGAGAGCTGCGCCTGACTGCGCTTTGCGGGAGGCGTCGGCGTGGTAGAAGCCTATTATTTTAATCATATAAGAGCCCCGCTTCACACAATTTGGCAACAATAATTAGTATATACTGTCATGTCTAGTGTGACCATGTCAGCACTTAGCGCTTGCTCGGAAAGGATGTATACTGGAGTGTACCCCGAAAACCTTATAGTGACGGTGGTTCAAGGCCAATCGATTGGAGAGCGCTCATTACCGTGATGTTGCATTCGAATCCAGAATGTTCAATTGGGCAAGTTGGTAGACGTTCCCGTGTCTTTCTCGCCTATACCGTTGTTCGCGCTGTTTTACGATTCGAATCCAGTTGTTCGTCACATTAAAATGTGACCCGGCTGTGAAAAATTCGAAGCTGTTCAGCTGCCATGGTAGCCTAATGCATAACCACTTAATTATGTCGCGAATTCCGTGTGTCATTTTCATACCATTTACTCATTCCTGCATACAGCTTTTATACACAAATTGATATCAACCTGTTCTAAGCTGACAGCGCTATCCAATAAAAAATGTCCCACTATGAGCAACCTCTGTGAAAATGCGACATGTAACCAACCTTCCTATCTCATTGTAACAAATTTTACGGTGGAAATATTAAGATGTTTATTAGGTCAAATCTAGATGATAACCTGGGATCTTCGACTCAGTTGGAGACCTTAAACTTTGTACGCCAGAACGCTATCCGTCATGGCTTCCCGCATTTTGCATGACCGGACAATGTAAGCGCGCTTGATAGAGCCGGTCTGCTTCAAGGTGCGTCTATGCGCCGAAAGTTTTTATTTCTATTTTTATTGGCTGCTCGTAAACCCATACAATTTTGCTGGTTCGTAATTTTCAATGGAAGAACGCGCATCGAGTGTTGCTGTTGTGAAACTCTTTGCTGTGATCACAAGAATGTTCACGCGTCAGAGCGCAACTGCAGCTAAGATTCAGCGAGCAGCCGAGTACGCTTATTTAATGGCCACACAAAAAAAGGAAGAAAATTACCAATCGCACACGGAAAACCTTTCTTGAGAGAGGCTTATGCTATAACATCGCTCCAATGTTGAGTTGAAATTTCCAGCTCAGCTCGCTATCAGTGGGGGCAGCAACTTAACGATATCTTGCATAGCGCCTTAGCATGGGCACGATCATTGTTTTTATAGATTAGCTTCAGGTACAGTGTACAGTGAGAAAACAATGAGGAAACCAAAAGTTTACACAGCCTGCTACTTCGCCGGACCTCTTCAGACTTCATCATCCTGTTAATGAAGGTGCTCGTAAGCTGACAAAGCTTGATTTCTTCTTTTGCGGGGTACATCAAGCCTCCATTGTCCTTGGTTTTCATTAACCTGTAACTGGTCCAGTTGACTCATAATTCCTGCAACAGGCTCTTGCACGACTGACATGTCGCCTCAAAACCATTACCAAATATCGCATAAATTACAACCTGGTAGTGATAAACAAAACTTGGCGTTCTTAAGTCTCCTTGAGGAGCCTCGCTAGAGTGCCCGCACTTTGCTACCTGCTTATTCACCGTATCCAGTAAATGCTGCCTCTGACGCATATCATTAGAATGCAGCCTTAAGCCACCGCATTATATGAAATAGCACCCTACACATAGCTATATAAAGCCCCTCTTTACCGAAGCCGTACGAACGTGCCCTATAGGATTATAGGGTGCCTGACTTGGGATGTAAGGGTCCCGCTTTCAATAATTCCCATTTCACCCTTACATCTTATTGACTCTCTCTGGTTTGGCAGCTCCTGCCATATTGAACATGTCATGTGTTCTCATTGCGCCAAAGGTGTCTGTCCATATCACCAACTAAAGTGCCTCTTACCAGAGAGGTTTTTTTTCCGACTTTCCGCTGACAGAGCGTGCGCCGGATTTTCTGTGGAACGTGGCTTTTCATTTTATCGCATCGGCTCGAGCAGTCTCAACAGTATAAACAAATGTTGTATGCACAGGCTCCTTTACTTGCAAGGCCACTCAGACTAGCGCGGCAAATTGCATGTTTATATAAAAAAAACAACCCTTCGTAGCTTTTTCTGATGTGTCCTCGCAACATAACCTGCGAGAAAAGCTTCTGGTGCTACCTCGTCGTGCTCATCTGCTTCACAACACACTGTTAAAAATCCTAGTTCACTGGCCAGCTCCCTGATAACTAAATAGGTTAAATAACGTGACAGGAACACAGGAAAAGAGGACGACACAACTAGCGCGGTTGTGCCGTCTTCTTCTCCTGTGTTCCCCTCACGTTGTTTGCACGGTTAACCTATAATTAATCACCAACAAGTCCAATCTGCGGTCCCTTGTAGTAAATTCAATGGCAGCTGATAGGGCATTATGCTTCAGCATCTGGACTTTTTAACCTCAGCGCCGCTTTCATTTCAGAGGAAGCGAGTGCATTTCCACTCCTCCCTGCTGTGTTTGCCTGAAGCGAGCTCAGCAGATAAAATTAGAGGGTCTCTTAGATATCTCTTAAGCGGAGGACGGCGAAAGCCTACCCTTCTCCTATCATTTGCCTCTCATCGTTTGCCACAGTTCGTCATTTCAAGTCGTCGTTTGATATATTGGTCGTTTCTCAGTCATGATGAGTCTGCCTGCGTAGTCATTGTAGCCCTTATCACTCATGACTAAGCACGTTACTCATTTAGAATCAGCAGTGGTCATTACATGTCATCGTTTCACATATTGGTCATTTTGTAGTCAATAACAGTAATGATGAGTCATGCCTAGCTATAGTCATTACCACACATCGCTAAGCACTTTTACTCATTTCTAATCAATTGCGGTCATTACATGTAGTTTGATATACTGGTCATTACAAATCATTTTAGTCATTATTAACCATTATTAGTCATTAGCATTAGTCATTACCTCTAGCAATGTCTATAACTTTTATTGATTACCTATCACCATCAATCATTTTCATTCCTAATCTCCCTCCTTGCACGTCCGCTTTTGCGACTGGCACACCAGTGCACAGATGCGACGCACAGATAACAGGCACAGCTTCTGCGCATAGATTTTCGCTCCATGAGCCTAGAATGGCTTTCGCCTTAAAAAACAAACGCATCCAGTCTCAACGTTAACATGCTTGCACACGCGCACACAAAAAAGTTTGCGTTTACCACGCAGACGCGAGGCGAACGCGCCCAGAAAGGAAGCAACCCGCGCGCTCAGAGCCGGCGACGTGTCACCGAACAGTGGCGCCCTCAGCAGAAATAGCGGGCGCAACTGTAAACTCCCCAAGGACGCGCTTGCCCATTGACGGCGGCGCGACGCAGCAGGCCGCACCCAGTGCGCTTCCATCGAGCGGCCGTGCCACCGGCTTCCTGCAAAAGCGAACAAGGTACCATTATTGTGCGCTTTCAGCGACAAACTCAAAGAGACCAATGGCTTCAAAACAAGAAAACTTTGGCAGAGAAGGGCAAACGTGTATTCTTGTGTGAAAACCTTAACCGAAGAACGAAATCCTAACTCTTGCGAACTAAATATTAGGCTAAGATATGCAATGTCGAGCTTGTTTGGTGCTCAAATGTCAAGGTGCTTGTTCGCCGAAGGGAAGGTGACACTGCTCAAGTAATTGGAGATGAAAGTGACCGTGTAGACGCGGAACAGTAAGCTGGTATCATTTGTGACCACTTCGAGCAAAGATATAAGAGCGTGATGGCTCCAAACACATATCCTCTCCTATGTGAAGTTCGTAACACTACGTGTGTTTAATTGGAAAGCCCGTCAGTACTGAAGTGTTTCCACCTAAATGCTAGATCAGTCAAGAATAAGCGCGATGAATTATTTATCTTATTATGCAGCTTTGGTTTCATTTTGAGGCAGTTCTGATTTCGGAGACATGGCTAACTGATAGTGATAATTTTGAGCTCCCCTTGTTCTCAACATTTTCTTTAAATCGGATCACCTCTCCTGGAGGTGGTGTATGCATGCTTGTTTGTGCAAGCTTACAGTGTGAAATTATTCCCGAATTGTGTTACATGCTGGATGATGTTGAAATTCTTTCGGTTATATCGGGGAATACCTTAATGACTGTGGTTTATAAGCCAGCGTCTGATAATTTGGGATCATTTCTTGAAAACATGGCATGCTATTTAAATCTTTTAATGAAAACTAAATACGATGAAATCATTGGTGGGGACTTCAATATAGATATGCCATGTGCAACTGCTAGCAGTGAAGATTTTGATGTTTTACTCAGATGTTATTGTGTTACAAATATGATTACCAATGCAACCCGTATAACCCCCGGCTCTCAAACATGTATTGATCTATTTCTCACTAACATTGACTCTTCACTCATTCACTCAGGAGTTGTACGTTGCGATATCAGTGATCACATGGGTATTTATCTATTTTGCAAGAAACTGGTACCGAAGCGAGACCTTCATGAGAAAGTTACATTCCAATGTGTAACAGAAAGTTCGCTAGAAAGATTTCGTTCCAATGTTCTAGGTGTTGACTGGTTAGAAATATACAAAAAACGTTGTACGGAGAGTGCTTACGATTTATTTCTTGCCAACTTCATTCATATTTATAACATAAATTTTTCTCCAAAGCTGAAAAGGTTATCTGGTACCATAAGAAAGCCGTGGATATCGCATGAATTGTACTCGCGTATTAAAGAAAATCACAAATTATATCAGCTATTTATTGGCACCAAATATGTTCTGGTTTTTCAACGCTTTAAGAAGTATAGAAATAAACTGAATTCCGCCATACGATAGGCGAAGGACATATATTATGAAACTTACTTTCAAAATGGATCGAATCGCCCTGATAAACTCTGGCGCAAGGTTCGGTTACTGGACTCTGGCGTCTCGCAGGTTAAAAGCTCGAGTAAGATAAATAACAATGGCATAGAATATCCAGGTAATCATCTCGCAAAAGAATTTAACAAGTTGTTTGCACACTCATTAAGTTCCTCAACCCATTCACCTAACCTAGTCATAGACAGATGCTCTTCACCTTTGTTTTTAGAACCTGTCTCTAAGCATGAAGTTTTATTAACGGCTAGAGACCTGAAGAACAGTACCTCGTGTGATGCGGATAATATCCAAATACGTCCAGTTAAGCCCGTCATCGACGTTATTGCTGCACCATTAGAGTAAATGTATAACTTATGTGTCGAAACTGCCACTTTTCCCTCGAGAATGCAGATTGCTAGAGTGAAAGTCATATACAAAAAAGGTGATAAAAATAACTTAGGGAACTATCGACCAATTAGTATTTTGCCTGTCTTCTCAAAAGTGTTAGAGAAACTGATCCTTAAACGAGTAGAAGGCTTTTTAAATAAACACAGTGTAATATTGCTTCAGGAAAAACCGTTCAACAGAACTGGCTTTTCTGCACCAGAAGGAATATATATTAAAAAAAGCTTTGAAAATAAGAAACTTGTCTTGGAAATTTTTTTAGATTATAGCAAAGCATTTGACTGCATAATTAATAGCATCTTGTTTCAAAAGCTTGAATGTTACAGAATAAGAGGAAAATCAATACTTTTAATTAAATCTTACTTAGCATTTAGAAAACAGCATGTACAAATAAATTAATATAAGTCAACTCCGTGAAGAGTGTCCTGCGGGGTATCCCAAGGGAGTATCCTGGGACCATTGCTATTTAAACTATACATTGATGATATAATAAATGCGGATACCAGTGTTCGGTTCATAATTTACGCTGATGACACCAGTTTATTTTTATCTGGCGATACTAGTAACAGTTTATTAAGCAATGCGAACATAGTCTTTGAAAGAATACATATATGGTCCAGTAAAAATCGTCTCTTTGTAAATACTGTAAAATCTACGGCAATACTTTTCCACCCAAGAAATAAAAACTGCCGGGATCTCGAACCGCTATTCTATAACAATGAACAGATTGAAATAGTAGGGCCATTTAGGTCGCTTGGCGTAATATTCACTCAAAATATGTTGTGAGACGACCACATAACCCCTGTAACCTTAAAAGCATCTAGTGTCATCGGATTTACGTCTCGTTTTATAAGTTGTCTACCGCAAAAGGTAAAAATGTTGCTTTTCTATGCATTGTTTCGCTCACATTTAAACTACTGCCAATTAGTGTGGGACACCGCTACACATACCAGTCTGAAATAACTAGGTCTTCTTGAAAAGCGGGCCCTCAGAATTGTTAACAACCTGCCAAATAGATACTCCCCTAAAGAATTATTTTCCAGGAATACGTTTATTGACGTTTTCAATATTCATCCTTACAGACTTCTGCACACATATATGATAGAAAAGCGAAAAAGCATGACCAGCATATCAGACCTAGCCAACATTAAGTAATTTCAAAGTGCTTATCCACGCCGTTACAGTCCACATTGGCATTGCCGCCCCCGAGAACAACAAACCGAGCGGCCACTAATCCAGATCTCACAACCAGCATTCCTGTCCCAGCGACTTACGGCGCGCGACTTAAGTACCTACGGGAACAACGTAGGATTTATCCCCCTCCACACAAGGGTCTAAATGCACAAGAAATGCGGGAATGGCGACAGCTCCAAACCAACACTTACCCCAACCTACATCAATACAACATAATGTTCCCAGAACACTACACAGGCATATGCCCTTGGTGCAACGACCAGCCCACCGCCTACCACGTCACATGGGGGTGCACAGGCCCCAAACCTCCACACATAAACATGCACCATTCGGAGGTGCAGTGGGAGGCCACTCTGCAATGCTCTGATCTAGAGACCCAGCGCAGGCTGGTAACTCAGGCAAGAGCGGCAGCCCAGGCCACTGGGGTCTTGAAATGAAGACTCCACTCACTGCCCCCCCCCCCCCTTTTTTTTTCTTTTTCTTTTTGAAATAAAGTTTTCTCTCTCTCCCCCGAGAACAAACTATGGACGCCAAATGATTGTATTCCAACTCCCATTACTTAATGAACTAATTGATGCGAGCATAGAAATAGAATGCATTAGCTACATTGACCTCCTCGACGTCTTTCTCCGCGAAACTTTCCTCTCTCTCCTTTTTTAGTGTCTATTAATTATGCATGTGTAAACGTTCATTTGAATAATTAGTGTTTTACAAAAGTGGTTTTAGTTGCAATAAAAGTTGTTGTTTTGATGTGTTTTCTGTTTTTAAGTGAACTGCCTTTTTATGTTTAAATTGATGCGAACTCTGTCTGTTTTTATTTTACACTCACTTTGTTATTGTTCAATAAGTGCCGTCGCATGCCGCTGCTCACTTGCTGTAAAGGGGGCGGGAGCTTAGTCAAGCGTTAATCGCTTTTATTCCCACCTCCTCTGTCAACTTACGGTGATGGAAATAAACATTCCTAATTACTGTTATTATTTATTTTGTCACAGTGAGTTTAATGTCAAAAACTGCATACAACTACAGAACATTTTATATAGTTTTTTCTCACTGGGCGGGGAACACGGGGACACCGAACCGCAATATTTCGCTTTTTTTCCCCCTGTTCCTGGTGACCTCAGCCATAGAAGGCCGCCATGTAAAAAATAAACCCATTCGATTTTACGTCCCGCGTCGACCTGTGCGTGTGTCTCCAGTGGCCACAGGAATCTTCCATAACTTAACGTTCGATAAAGTCTGCCCATCCGCCCGCTTTTTTTGCTACCGTCTGCCAGTCTGTGCCTCCCTGTTTTCCTGCTCCCCCTCCATCCCCCCCCCCCCCCCTTTCAAAGTGCGAATAGCGGGCTCAGAAGGTGCATTTCGGGACAACATGCGGCAGATCACCACTACAGTGCATCGCGAGGCGGAAGAAGTGTGTCGCATTGTGGCGTCTTAACGTTAGTCCTGCCTAACTCATTTAACTTAACTAAACTTAATTCAAGGCACCTCTCATCTCCGCATCTCTCGATTTGGGAAACGTAGGCTCTAACTACTAGGCCTGTTGCGGCGGCCTAGTGCATATCGAAAACGTCCTGAAACAAAAACTGTGATACGTCTCCATTCCTTCGCAAGCATAAAATCAAATAAAGCTGTATCATTGGGGCTACAAACCTGTACAATTCTTGTGATTCTTTTCCTGTTTGCAACAGTTTATCGTGCGGCATACGATAAAGAGGCAGAAGTTCGCTTCTTTGAGCCAGTCTGGGATGATACGTGTCTGCCTGTTTGTGTGGTCGCCTGGCTGCGAAGGTGGCGAAGTATAGCGCTGACTGAACGAGAGGTCACTTAAAGCTCTCTCGATATCCCACGCGTGCGCGCACTTGGCCTGAAGGTATACTGGACAAACGAACAATCCGCTTCAAGAGCCGGAGCAGTACGTGTCCACTCCAATTCTCCTCAGCGCGAACCCCACATTCCAAGTTCGGCAGCGGTAAGGTTATATTAACGCCATTCGATGTTCAAAGAGGTGCGTTATCCAGAAATTCCAGCGTCGGTGTTGTCGTCGCTGACGTTGTAAGTGATAGTTGACGAGTAAAAATGTCGGCCACTAATTAGTCACTAATTTGTGATGCCAGAAGATCACATGACATAACTGTATTGACAGGAACTGCCAACTCAGACAGCTTCTTTGAGATAGGTGGGTGAGATAGGAATCGAGCCTTTCGGCTCCCTTGGATCCTTATTCAGACACGCTGCAGGCCATGCAGGCCATGCCATGCCAGCACATTTGTACGGCTTGGTTAAAGCCGGCCTTTAATTATGTCTATGTCGGTCGGTGTCGGCCTTTCAAGTGTACGCGGTAGCTTGCAACTGTATGTTAATGAGTATGTTTAGGGTAATCATTAATGTCTTAATTTGTGGTTCGGTTATAAAACATACATAAATTAAGATACTAGTGATTAAGAGAATATTAAAGTGCAACTGTGCGAGCAAGGATCCGGAAGAGGCGCAGAAAGTTGTAGCGTCATGCCCTTAAAGACGGAGCGTAAGTGTCCCCCAGATTTTTGTTCGTAATTTTCGTGATTCAGGCGAGTGAACGTTTCCATGAATCTCTATTACGAGTACTGTCTCGCAGCCCTCCTGACATTCATCGTTTTCACTTTCGCAAATCTAATAGGCGGAGTTTGTTGAACAAGAACATCAAGTTTTTCACACTGACCAATTAAAAAACGTTCAACCTCCTTTTTTTTTTTCGACTACAGGCGCTGTACTGGAAATGAATAAGTGTTTGATTAATGAGGAAAGCTGAGATCCAGTCACGACACTGCCTCACTATACCAACGACACCAGCGCGGCGAAAGCCTCAGAGCCGGTCACCGACGTTACAGGACAAACTGTATGAGGGCACACTACAAGCTCCTTCCGTGCTCGGAGCTTGTCGTTGAACCCAAATGGAGCCGATCCGGAGGCAGGCGAGTCAGAGTCTCAGTCGCACTGGTAGTGAGGGCGTAGTCTCAGGGGATTGGGTATACAGAGGGCAATTTCTAAATATGTAGTCAGAGTGGCCACTGATGGTCCAGGCCCTGACCGGTCCAATAGCCTGGTGACCCATACCAAGGACACCGATCTTGCATTTTCTCCTGCGAGGCCCCTAGAAACGAAATGTTATGCCCTTCTTTCCTGTTACTGCTTCAACCTTCGTTATGAATGTCTCTCGCATATGCTGACCCGCCTAAAGGAACCGCTAATTAGGTATATTTTGCCACCATCCGCTGTCAACCGCGCCGCCTCACTAGGCCAACCGGTGTCACGGACAAAAATATGAAGTCCACGTGTGCGAAAGACGCTCCCTCTGTAATCGAAGACGCTGATTGTTCCGCTTGGAGTTTCGAAATAATAGACCCGGCTCGCAACTCTTTCAGCGCCCCTTCGATAACGGCAATCAGGAGAGGCGCATTGTTTCCTTACAGTGCCGTTAGGTCACGGCCGCAGCAAGCCGCACAGGCGGCCGGCCGCACGTCCCGATCGGCCCTGCATTTGCCCGGCGTGCCAACGAGCTGCCCTCATTCCGCTGCTTTTCTTCTCGCCCGGCACGTCGCACAATGCCGATGTACTTTTGTTCTTCGCGCTGACAGAGGCTCAGTATCGTCACCCGAGCGTAGTGCGAGGCTGTGTTGGCACGCGAGATGCAGATGCTGTGTGTTGTGGCTGGTATGAAGACATTAATAACAGCCGGCCGGAACCGCCACCCTCCCCTCCCCCTGCTGTTCAAGACGCTGCCCATGTGGAGCAGGTCACCGATGGGCCTGGTGGGCTCATCTCCGCTGTGTCTCGACGTCGGTTACTTCCGAGTAGCCGTAAACGCTAAACTCCTTGCATTTGCAGTGCGGAGGCTGCGCTAAGTCGGTCAAGGAACACGAAGTCGTTACAGCGTTTCGGGAGAGTAGTTTACTAACGTTAGTATGGGAGCGTCTTCAAATGTACATGGAGGAGGCCACATGAAGTTTCCAGAATTGATCCAATTGCGTCATAGCTCTTCTAAATAGCTTGGAATTAAGGGCTAATTTTAATACAGGTAAACTTAGAATATGGAGAGTGTAAGGCATGGGAATAGCAAATCTACAGGAATAGCGCCTCAAATAGCTTCATCACTCGAGGGTTACATGATTTATTCATACCTAATTGCTGAAGCACATCATCGATCGCCCGCTGGCCACTGAGTGCGCCCTATTCTTTCCCGGTCAGGGTCTCGGGAGTCAGCAGCAAAGGAAAGTAGTAGTAGTAGTAGTTGTAGTAGCAGTAATAGTAATAGTAATAGTAATAGTAGTAGTAATAGTAGTAGTAATAGTAATAGTAGTAGTAGTAGTAGTAGTAGTAGTAGTAGTAGTAGTAGTAGTAGTAGTAGTAGTAGTAGTAGTAGTAGTAGTAGTAGCAGTAGTAGTAGTAGTAGTATAAAACCTTATTCTGCAAAATGGGAAGGGGTTCAGGGGCTGGGGTCTTGAGCTGCAGGTGGTGTTCCTAGGTACAGGATCCCATCGGTTCTTGCTGGCTCTTTGGCCCGCTCAACCAGCGCTAGCTGATCTTGCGGGTCGGAGCTGGACAGAAGCCCCTCCCACCGCTCGAATGACGGGTTTTTTATTTTGGGCTTTATCGGACACGCCCGACAGCCCCATGTGGAGTGGTAGAAGGTGGCAATCTCTCCGCACCACACGCATTCTGGAGTGTATTGCTTTATCCCGGCCTCGGCGGCAGCTTTTCGATGGAGGCGAAAAGCAAGGCGCCCGTGTGCTGTGCGATGTCAGTGCACGTTAAAGAACCCCAGGTGGTCGAAATTTCCGGAGTCCTCCACTACGGCGTCTCTCATAGCCTGAGTCGCTTTGGAACGTTAAAATCACACAAACCAACCAACCGGAGTGTATTGCGTAGGCCGAATCTTACTGTAAACCAGGGAAAAGAAATAACGAGCAAAGGAAAGGCGTTGCTACATTTGCGGCTGATACTCGCATGTTCTGAAGTAGGGCGAAAACTATAGTGACAATGCGCATAAGATATGGTGCGTATATAGCGAGGCTCAATGAAAGCTAGTATAGATGTTCTCAGTTTTATATAAATTTCTTCCACTGTTACATTTTCATTGATGACAAGCGGGCCCATATGAAGAAATGGGAAGAGACGCGAACATTATCGGGCAGCGTTCGGACAGCGAGCTCCACGTATTTAACGTGTCGCATGCTTGCAGATAGGTTGTGGCCTCCCGTCAAGGTGAATCTTCCAAGACGCGTTTTGAAGCGTCTGGCAGCATCCAACTTGAGGACAATCAAGACCACGCTAATATTGTGCGCGGGTTTGTCACATGATCGCCGGCCGAAAACGTGCTATAGCGAGGGGTGCAAGACTATTTGCTATATATACGCAAAAACGTGTAGTATGCCCAGCTTCCTTGGACATCACAACAAACTTCATTTGCGAGCCGTTAGCTTCGAATACTGCGCTACTGAATGAATATTTTACACTTGAAGTTTTGTGAAAACTTGAGTCTCGAGAGATTCTGCGCGAACATCGCCGGCCATAGCAAATCAACGGAATATACCAACCAAACAGTCTTAATTTCTCGATGATTTTGAGTTTTCAACGCCACTCGGCACTTGGCGGCAGTGGTGTAAACTAAAAGCGTTTTTCTATATAGATATGCATAAACTTCCGGGCCTGCTCTATCTGATTGTCAAGAGTAGTTGCAACATGAGTTTTTTAGGTAACGTGCAACACTTTTAAGACACCTCATAGATTTTAACCGCCGCAGTCGGGTATCGGCTAACTGCTTCGTTTTCTGATCGGACCTTCACCTTTGCCCGATTCGATTTCATGAGCAAAGCAGCGCGCATGGTATCCCTGGCTGCTTTCAAGGGTTTAGGAGCCTCCACAATTAGCCGCATTTCCTTGTGGGATGAGGCTTTACGAGAATTGTGAGAAATACTCGGTGGCTCTGCGCGGGAGGCTTGTGTAGCAAGGTGGAAACTTTTTTCCTTATAGAGTTTGTGATCTGGCGATTGATTGACTAAGGTTACGAACAACTATTTTTTATAACTTAAGAGCATTTTAATAGTGTGAAATTAAAAGCCGTCATCATTTCAGGTGAGTGCTCTTTTTACTTCTTATTAATCGGGGTTATACCTGGAATTTACGAACGTCCAAAATATGCACTTAAATGTTCACTGACCTCGCTTTCATGCATTTCAAATAAAATAAAATAACTCACATTCTTAATGTAACAAAACAGACTCCATTTATGCAAGTGGTGATGTAGAATTTAACATTGCTTTCGTGCCAATGCACCTCCTAGCGATGCGATTTTGTAAATGCAGTAATGAGCAAAAGCCCACGGATTCCTGTTCTAAAGGGCCAAAAGCACCTCATCGACTATTGTCCAACAAATGAGGTCTTTAAGGAGTCCCCAGGTCTCTATTGCTCAAGCGGTGGATTTCGCTGTTGCAGTGATGCAATGAAGAGGTAGATGAATGAAACGCACGATACTGCCAGTCGATTGTCGCACTCAACACGGCACTTAAGCCACTATACTTAAAATTTGTACCCTGCCGCTGTTTGCTTCATAAATGGAGCTCTCTTCCTGTTTAGGTTTATTGCGCTAGCACTATACCGTCAGCAGTACCGGTCATGGTTCTTGTGAGATAGTCTTTGACATTTAAATAAAGTTATAAAACACTTCATGGCCCCCAGGTCATTTCGATTCTGCGCTGGCCATGCTGCATTACGCCGTTCCGCCATCAACTTTTTTTTCTTCTTTATTGCCTGCTTAGACAACACCACAAAAATACAGATCACTACGTACTTTGCAAAGGCGCCATATAAGAGTACATGGTTGTATTAAAATTTCCTCAGGCATCCCAGGTCATCAATAATGTTTACCCATTCAGGAGGGGCTCACTTTGAATTCAATACACTTCCCTAATGAACCTTTAAGATTGCATCTCGAACGGGGACGTCAAAAGTTGGATTCTGAAATTTGTTCGAGCACCAGCTTATGTTCCCCAAGCGCCTAAAAAACGGAGAAAGAAGCAGTCAGGTCGCCATTTCTGAGACACGACGCCGGCTCCTCTTCCCGGCCGGATGTATCTGGGTTAATTGCGCGGATTGAATACTTCTCGTAAGCGTGCGCCACGCTGCTCATCCCGCGCAGGGCTTAGGGGCCCGTTGAACAGCTCGTTCCTGGATTCAGCCGTGACCTCGTTTGGGCTCGCCTCGCGCATCTTAGCC
>NC_139345.1:26841598-27006598 GCF_055883805.1 Amblyomma maculatum
CGGAAATTTTGGGCCACCTGGGGTTCTTTAACGTGCACTGATATCGCACAGCACATGGGCGCCTTGCTTTTCGCCTGCATCTGAAACTATGCTAGAAAAACCAACGAGCAACAATGAGGTGGTAGTTCAGCTGAAACAGAAATATTATTTGGTGTACTTACAGAACTCTACTAAGTTCAGATTTTGTGCAGAATGCTTGTTTATTTGCCCCTTCACCCGACGTGCTTTAGTAGCATTACACTGTGATCCAAAATAGAGTTCACAAACGTGTATGTGGTATAATGTATAGTGCCCTTTCTTTTTATGCAATACCCAGTTTCAGTCAATTCTCGCGTCCTGAATAGATTTCTTACCATCAGGTTAAACCCGATATATATGCCGGGAAGTGGGCTCTCAAGACAATTTAGATTGTAGTGCAGAAAGCTTAAGGTGCCGTAAGCGAGGTATAATAAGTGTTGTGGCCCTTTTTGGGTGCGGTTTTAGCTACTTGTTCATAATCTAAGCCAGTTTATAAGTTTATATCTGGTCATGACGTCGTTCAATACGACGCTTCAGAAGCGAGAAACCAGAATTCAGGCATTTATTAGGCGTTTCATTTGCATCGATATAAGAACTCTGCTCACGCTAGCCACTTGTTGCTCCAATGCTCCTGTGCATTTAAGTTGCCGCAGCGATGTGGATGTTTGCGCAGTGCACAGGGTCGCAAAATATGAAAGGGAACAAAGTTCGAGAATTCAACAAGGTTGATGACTAGGCACGTTGGTATGGTATTCAATAAGTTATTACTCCGTAATTATGTGCGACAAGCGTACTGTTTACTGTTTCTTAACGTGAATTTATTGTGAAGTACGGCAGCCAAAAAAAAAATTATGTTCGGTTTTATTACGGAAATAATGGATATTTCTATTTTTTGTGCAACCTCAACCTTCCCTTTCATACTGAACGACACCGCACACAGCCAAGCAGGCAGATTGGAAACGCTTAAGTGCTGTCCATAACGATTATATTATATGTGGTTATATAATTACTGTCAATTTGAAAATGAAAATAAATATGATTCTCCAAACACCATGTCGTTGCATCCTTCAAGCTTTTAGACCGCCAAGATAAGCAGTAAATGAAGCCCTGCACTTCACGCGCTGAACAAATGCATATACTGAGTTAATTTTTGTTGCGAATTTTTAACACGAGAAAATACAATTTAAAAGCTTTTCGCTGAATAATCCGGTTTCTACCGATGCTTTCACTCAAAATATAGCGCCAAATTCTCTGCCCAAGCTCTGCTTGGTATAGCCGTCAAAAAATAAATTATTTCTTTGCAATCCTACAACACATGCCAGGCCATTTAATCAGCGCTAATTGCGTCAAGCTAGGGACCGCACTGCCCCAAAACAAAGGGAAAAAATTACACTTCGGTCGCCTAAGAAGATCCGGTGGGACGCAGTGCTCATCTATGGCTATTTGAAGACCGTGTTACCTTCCGGAACAGTCTGTCGGCTTTACACTAAGCTTCTGGACGGAGTGAACAAGCTTTTTGAAAAGCAATACTTTCCGGCAACAACAACTACTACTACTACTACTATCACTACTGCTGTGTTATTATTATTATTATTATTATTATAATTATTATTATTATTATTATTATTATTATTATTATTATTATTATTATTATTATTATTATTATTATTATTATTATTATTATTATTATTATTATTATTATTATTATTATTATTATTATTATTATTATTATTATTATTTCTATTACTACTACTATCCTACCACCACCCACGTTTTACCTGTTTATCAGCGTCACCACTACGCCTATAGCTTCTCGTAGCAACGGCCTATTATGGTACGACGTCGAGTTTGAGAAACCGTATGTTGCGGGCTTTAACCATGAAAAGTTAAGATCTGGCAGTTTTCTAACAGAGGCACAAAATCTCGCCGGAAATCGTGGCATTTAGGGAGGAAACGTTATCGGTATCGATTTATTCGGGATGTGGTTGTGGCTGGCTGCCTTGCATTCCTTGCTTTACATTGCATTGTAACGGTTGTTTTGTATCGATATATTCGAGATGTGGTTGTGGCTTGCTGCCCTGCATTCCTTGCTTTACATTGCATTGTAACGGTTGTTTTTATTGATTCGAGAACACTGAAAAAAAAAAGAAAAAGAAAAAAGAAAGTGTGCATATCGCTTTCAAAGCCCTTCCGATTTCTTCACCCCTCCTTCCTAAAACATGCGAGAGTGTTGGGGCGAAACTGAAGCCTTCGGGCATGGCGTGCGGGAGACAGCTGCGGCTTTGTCTTTCCACACGACAGCAAAAAAATAAGGGATGCGGAGAAAGAGTTGCGCACCTGAAGAACGAAAACAAGGCGGTGTCACATGGCGAGTGAAGTCGGCGTCACACCTGAAAAACTAAGACAAAGTGGTGTCAGGTTGCGAGCAAAGCCGACGACATGTGCCGAAGTACAAACGACGTTGCCGCAAGTGTCCTGCATGGATCCAAAAAAGAGGTACACCGCGTAAGTGCAATCGCCTGCGGCAAGCAGAACTTTGGTGAAGTAGAACCTCACACCGTCGACATGGCCTCGACTCCTTGTCTCAGGTTTGGAGCCCGCGGCACTCGCTTAATGGGACCGCGAAACTTAGCACACGTGCAAAGAATCCAAAACAACATTGTAATAATAATATGAGTGCGTTAGCCCCCTTTAAAGCATTATCAACGTTGTAAGTTTAAAGGAGGGTGGGGAGCTCTGAATGAAAGCGATGCCTCACTCATTTGTCGAATTCATCGCAATAGTCTGCGCGTTTCTGCTTTACTGTGTTTCAAGGCACCCGAAGTATCACGCAGAACCGAGAATATTTGCTACCTCAGGCCCCCCTATATGTCGGCATGCCTCAGATTCTTACGACGGTTACGCAATTACCCCTGAGTGCAGCCGCTAAATCGTGACTGAAATAACAAACTACGCGAGGAAATTGATAAACGTGTCCTGAACGCTTTTGCTCCTTACTCTCCACTGGGCTCAGATCTGAACTGCAGGTCGAGAAAAAAAAAATCATGGGCAATATCAGTTGTACTGATGCCTAGGAGAATGAGTTAGCATTGGGGCTCCGATCATGTGAGTGTTGTTGACGAACTGACTCGGTTGACGAACATTCGCACCAATGAGAATTTATCTGCTCTGTTATTCTGCTGTAATGGTTCATATTTTTTGCCATTCCATAGCTCTATGCTCTTTAGATAGTGCTTCATTGCGCTGGAAAGCGTATACACATTTCAGACGGCAGCATCCATACAGGTTTCGACGCAAGTGTAGTTGCTCTCCCTGATGCTGTAGGCTTCAGACATAGATGCGAACGAATCAGGGTTAGACATTAGCAAAAAGGGACCATAGGAATGGTGGTTTAACAGCAGGAAGAGCTTCTGCAGTCGGTGACAACTCAAGAATGCAGCGGTGCATGCCCCTGAAAGAAAGTCCTCCGGCAAACGAGACCGATCGGTTCTCAGGACGTCGCAGTTAATCTCTTAGCGCGAATAGCTGGTCAACTGGAGGTGCGCGCTAAACGATGAACATTACGGCAACAATCATTGGTTGAAGGGTGCCCTCTGAGGTGTATATGCCTTTGAGTATTTTGTAACCGATTACAGTTCAGCATTATAAAAATGGTCGAGCGTAAAGTTTCACAGAATTTGTATGTAAACGATGAAGACTGAATAAACTGAAAATTCATGGATGATACTTTTCAGTTTCACAGGTTTGGTATTAAGATAAAAATATTAGTAACGAGAGTGAAAAATTTTTTTTTTCTGCTTTCTCAGAGGCTGGCCAGTGACATACAGCCAATTTCCTGTTTTAGTTTGACTAGGCATTTAAGTGTTAATGCATTATTAATCATACGAAAGCTGACTTGAACTAATGAGAATAGTCAACGCAGCTGTAGAATAGTTTTCATGGGGCGATATTTAGAGGCAAAAAAAAGTTTAATGTGTGCAGCTATTTATTTATTTTTTTTTCCGCTCAGGCATACTCCTAACTGACTCACATGTCTCTCAAATCTGCCTCACCTAGCATATGGCGCTGCCTCAGTTCAGTTCAGTTCAGTCGTTCAGTCGTGTCCGACTCTTCGTGACCCTATTGACCATGTCACGCCACGCTTTCCGGTCTCTCACTATCTTCCTAACATCACATAACTTCATCTGCAGTGCCTCGAGGATGCCATCTAACCATCGCGTTCGCTGCCTACCCCTTCTCCGGCAACCCTCAACCTTTCCCAACATCAAATCTTTCTCCAGCGACTCCTCTCTTCTCATCAGATGACCAAAGTAGCTGAGCTTTAACTTTAGAATTTGACCCTCCAATGAGCAGTCAGGGTTTATGGTCGACAATATTGACTGATTTGATCTTCTGGCAGTCCAAGGAACTCTCAAGAGTCTTCGCCAGCACCACAATTCAAACGCGTCAATTCTTCGGCGGTCAGCCTTTTTCACAGTCCAACTCTCGCATCCATACATCGCAACTGGAAAGACCATAGCACGAGTTATACGGATCTTGGTTGGCAGACTAATGTCTCTGCTCTTTACTAGGCGGTCAAGGCTAACCATTGCTCTCTTTCCCAGAAGCAGGCGTCTCCTAATTTCATGGCTGCAGTCTCCTTCCGAGGTAATCTTGGAGCCCAAGAAGAGAAAATCTGTCACTGCTTCCACTTCTTGTCCCTTGATGCTCCAGGACTTGATAGGGCAAGACGCCATGATCTTTGTCTTTTTAATGTTCAGTTTAAGCCCAAACTTCTCACTCTCTTCTTGTACGCGCATCAGAAGTCTCTTGAGTTCCGCTTCACTTTCTGCAATTAAAGTGGTATCATCCGCATATCTAAGGTTGTTGATACGTTTTCCAGCAATCTTCACTCCAGCTGAAGACTCGTCCAGACCGGCCTTCCTCATGATGCACTGCCTCAGTTAGGTTAATCGAAAACAAGGCTCTTTGCACGTCACATTCCGCAGTTCTAGCAATACAATTTTTCTACTCGGTTTGTAACCACCTTCCTGTTCTTCGATCACCTACGCCCACACTAAGCTCGACCAAGCGAGGGGTCGTTTAACAGGTTCACCGCGGATGAAGGTTAGTAAGTCTTAATCAGAGACGTGCAAGCCAGCAATAGCAAAAAAAAAAAAAAAAAAAAAAAAGCTTCATTTACTCCAGTATCTTTTCTAAATCATTTATTAAAGAGAAGCCAACTAAAGCACGTTAATGCGCATATGATTCCCGAATTGAAAAGCTACCAATTAGCGAATGTACTTTAATTCTTAATTTCCTTTGATAACTCCGCCCTCCCTTTTTCAATTTCGTTTTTATTTTCTGTTTACTTCCACCTACACAACACGCATAAATCATGCGTGGCGCTTGTTCAGGGATGCACAAAATAAAAGAAGAAAAAAAAACGGAAGGTAGTGATAAAAATAAAGGCCGCCCGCCAGGAAAGGAAACAAAGCAGAACAACAAAGCGAGGCAAATCGGGAGAGGGGACCGCACTAAGGCTCCGAGAACAAGAGCGCCGTCCGGTGTGATACGTGCTGGGAGAGGGAAGGCGATACGAACGAAGGCAGCGGTGCTATGAACTGAGGGCGAGAGCAGAACGTACTCGCTATACAAGGAGGGATGCAAGAAAGGAGGAGCGGCGGAGCGGAGAGGGTTGCTGCTTTCAAAGGAGGGGGAGCACTAGGCGAACCGAAACGTCGCTGAGCGCCCAGCCAGTCAACATGCCAGTCGGCCAGTCGGCGAATCCTCCACAGGCGCCGCGACGACCGGCTTCGCCGTAGGCCGATCGCCTTCTGGGCTACCCGACGAGCAGACAGCACAGCTGAGCCACCGCCAAGGAAACGCGCTCGCCAGCCGAGAAGCCACGTTTTGCGGCAGCAGCGGCCAGACACGTTGACCTTGACGCCCGAGCCGACCTCTGCCAGTGTTTTATGGTTCCGCAGTGAAGCTTGGATTCTATCGGTGGCCCACCGCAGCCGCGGGCGGCCTCACTGAAACAGGCTGAGCCAATTCAGAGCGACCTCCCAGAGCAACCTGAAGGTAAGCTTCACCGCGAGCCAAGAAAGGACGTGGCTTTGCTCAGGAGCACTGCGGGGTGTCACGACGAGAAGTGAGCTAGTTTCGATTTTCACCACTCAGGACATCGAACGTTTCTGCTTCCTCTGTGGTTGCTATAGAGTGGACCATCCGAGTGTCTTCTGGTAGTTATGATCCGCAGCACGTCTTTCGTAGTTTGATATTCGGTTAAAGTCGTTTCCTCAGCTTGATTCTTCGCTGAACTGTGCCGCCCGAGTGTCTCAAATGTGCCGCACCTCACTGCCGGCTTTTTCGAGGATATAAGCTCAGCGCTGCAAGGACACTTCCAAGTGGATTCGCTGCGTTGTACCGGATCTCATTGCGGAGTATGGTTGCGCACAGCTAGACAGCCAGGTAAGCGCTCCTCTACTGCATTTTGCAGCGTGATTTCGCGCAAGCTTTTCCATTGGATCTTGCGCCTTCTTTTCCTTCTGTGTGCGTGAATGCCGTATGGAAGTGACACTTTATCACTATCTCCGCTTACCAGCATTTCATTTTATTATTATGCGCATATACAACCAAAGAAGTTAACACTGATCCCTCTTACGCAACCATTTTCACCGGCGCCGGCCAGCGCTTCTGAATCCATACTGAGAGATTCCTCTCGGAGATAAAGACTGAGCGCCGAACGAATTGATGCGCTGCCAGAAGAGAATCGGTGGAAGTAGCCTGTCCTTGTGATCCCCCATACTAGGTAGCAAGGAGGCCGTCTACAGAGAATTAATAAGCCAAGCTCATGCGAACATCTTCGTCGTATTAATCACGGAACAGTCTTGTCCTCACCAAGCTCTCCTTCACAAACTGTCCGCCTGCTATTGAAGCACGGCTGAGTTGAGACGCGGCATTTGCCTTTCTTCCCTTCTTACGTTAATTTTAGCGCTGAAGATAGAGTTATGCCAGTAACATCCGAGTTGCATCAGGCAAAAGAACGTATGCTGAATATTAGTAAGCCGCGACGCTGATGTGCCGTGGAAGAACTATATATCAGTATGTATATTCAACATGAAGTGGTGTTCCTGCCTGCCATTCTGGGCAGCATTGCGGTTCGCGGCTACGATAGTTCTGATTTCACGTTTGAACCTTGTGTACATCACTGTTCACTCGTTACTAACTTCACGAGAAAGCATCAAGGTTGGGAAGTTGCGACTGAAGTAATCGGAATGCGATCATGGCGTGTGAATGCAGTAATGTGCGGCGCAAGCGCTTTAATGCTGAATCGGACTTCCCAGATACTACGCCTCTGCATTTTTTACGCGTTGGACGCCATCACTTCACTCATAGAAAATACTACCATGCCCTGTCTTGCTGCTTAACACTTAGTAATCGGAATTATACATCGAGTGAAAGACGGCATACCTTTTCCACCGTCGCCAGAAGACGTTGGACCCTTGACCAATAACATAGCGCGTCGCGAAGTAACATTGATGTGCCATTTATGGCTCGGTGTTGCTTTTACGAATCAATATGCTATTCGGATGGGAACGGCTGACAGATCTGCTTGTGAAAGCTGCGGTTACGAGGAGACAATCGTTCAACGCCGGTGTGTGCGCTATGATTTTGTGACACACAAACGCTGCGTTGCGCTCTGGAGAACCTCGATCCTCGCCCTTTAACAGCGGATAATATCTTCTGCGCCGCAGCAGTCGAGTGCCTGCCAGGCACTGTTTTGCTGCTCGAGAGCCACTGGCTTGAGTGACGATTTCTGACTGTCTTCCTTCTCTCTTCCCCCTTTTCAATCCCCTCATTCCTCTTCCTTAGTGCAGAGCAGCCAACTGGTAACCTTTCTGGTTGATGTCCCTGGTTGGCTTTTTCCCTCCTCCTTTATGCATTTATCGATACAAACTTTTTCCTCTTCTTTCTTTTTTTTTACGAACGGTGAACAGAAAGCGAAGTGTTTTGTTTTGATTCTGACTTATGAAATATTTCTGCCCATTTCTTTGCTTAATTGGGTCATAAATCATCAGTGCGACAACAAATAGAGAAAACAGTCATTTAGTTGTCTGTCTGCGCTAAAACCAAGTCCAGTAATGCATCAACTAGCCTGCAAAAACGTCCGGAGAAGAATTTCCAGCGGAAACCAACTGACAACTAAGCATCCTCGCCATTCTTACTCATGACAGCAATGTTTCGAGTGAATTTCCTCCGATGGGCTCAACTACTTTCACCATGTGCGAGGCGCACGGAAAACTGCTGATTTCGCAGCGCTAACTTGGCTGCCGCTTACTTGTCAAACTTTTGTAAAAGCCTGGCCATTTTTATCAGCTGGAATGCATTTACTGTAGAATGAACGCCGAAACGTTACGTAAACAGCAGTCAGGTTTACCATTCTTGGACGTTGCTTTTAATCATTAGAGCGTTGGAACTTTAGGATCTTGTAAGGTTTTGCGATGGTCATACGAATCAGAGTGGCTTAACATTTGAATGCGTGTCGAAATCTCGCCTTTTGTGCATGTGTTGCCCTCGCAACGAATATAGTTAAGGCTTGCATAAAAAACTTTGCGTCTTTTTACAGTTAATTGCAGAAAACTACAAGCATCTCGAAGGATGATTTCAGGATATGTCACTGTTATGGCTCAACCGCAATATGCAATGGAATTGCAGTCATAAACAACATCAAGTTTAAAACTGCGCTTGAGAAGAATTTATGAATGGGTCTACACTTCGAGAGGATCTGTGAAGCAGCTCCCAGTAGCTATAGCTTTCAAAGGTTTTCCCGAACCATGAAGCTCGGTGATCGCGACCGAATCTATGCAAAACAATAAATACGCTCGGAAAACAGCTTGAGATTTAATTATGCACTATGTGTTCGCACACTTAGAAAGCGGCTGCCGATATCTACTCGAGCTGTCAATTAAGAAGGCAATGACATTAGTTGCTTTCGCCAATATTCTGTTCTATATACTTTTCCTTGGGGTGGTTCAAAGAGGGTAAACAGAGAGGGGGTGAAAGACCCCTTGTTATAGGAGGCGTAAATTTATAGCCACCTCAAGGGGTCTTTGACCTACCGTGCTAACGCTGACTGCAGAGTAAAATGAAGTATTGACGCCAGAGTATCGAATTCACTAACATCCACTGAAAACTGCTGGGGACGCGATGAAGACAACGTGCTGGTAAGAGATAGCAATCTCACTTGCGACGCGAGAACGGTGGCAGGGTGATCCTTTTCCTTATTTTTCTCTCGTTGCGGAGGGAAGTGTTCAGTGCCGCGTTCGCTTGTTAATTATGTCGCCCTTTCTCACGGCATTAATGCACCCTTAACGCAAGGGCCCAGACTTACCCTATTTTCATTGTGTCACCCTGCCCACTTCGCCATAATGACTTCCCCTCCCTCTTCCAAGTCTTGTACGAAGGTGAATCCAAGTACACCGAGTTGAACCGCTTTTCTGTATCAAGCTTATACAATGTCTTGGCTGTTGCTTGTAACTGGAGCATTATGCGTCAGAAGCTAATGACATGCATGCAGTCAAGTACCGCTTATCAGCTCTTATAAAATTATATTTATTCGACTTGGCTCTCACCGGTCGCAGGTGTTCGGCAGTTTCGGCGTTCTGTTGATCAGCCAAGGAGCCGGATTGAATTTCAACCTCGCGTCGATGGAGGCGAAATGACAATTTTTCCCGTGTACTGGGAGGAGTCGTCTTCAGGCGGCCTAAATTAGTGCGGAGCCACCCACTATGACGTCGTTCTTAGCTTGGAGAATTTTTTTTTTCCTAGACTGAAAACAAACAAAACAAAAACGTTATTATGCCAAATTCCTTTCCGGAAATTCGGTTTTAACCGAACAGAGTCAGTAACCCTGATGCGAAATGCATAGCTAGCTGGACGTTGAATAGTATTTACATATAATCCGAATTGCAAATTAGCTAAGTAGAAAGGCTCGGAGCCATAAGTACAGAGTCAATGAGGTATTCCTCTGCGAGCTGACATCCTGCAGTGTGGGAACGACCACATCTTCGCCGCTAGCTAGTGAAACGGTGTTTGTTCACTTTTATCACCCGCTTAGTGCAGTGTGTTACGTAGGTGCATAAACTGCTTGTAGGACAGTTTATTTTTATTAGTTTCATTCCGCAGAAAACGTCGGGCAGTTCAGGGGACAAGAAGTTGCTTCTGGCAGCGTGACGGAGCCCGAAAGATGAGACACTTATATGAAACCGTGTTTAGGCATTGCAAAAAGAAAGAAAAAAAAAAGTATAATGGGCCGGCTGCCGCGATTTTTGGGCTGCCGTTGCAAAGCTGCCATCAACGCGCACGTGATGCTCCGCCTTGTCGCACAGTCCAGTGCGAGAACCCGGCGATAACACATGAGCCTGAACCTTGGAAGTCAACTTTTGGGGTTTTTGTCTGCTCGCTATTTCCATAAACTGCCATGGGTATCAGCATCAACTGAAATGCGAATAGCGTGGCACCTGGCCCTAAAGTCTAGGACACGCCGTTAGCCTGCATTTGCGGGACCATCCAGTTTCGGCAGCTTTCCCTATATTTTTTTTCACGCTCACTTTTTTACCTTGAGAGCGTAATCATGCAGACACTGATAACACTACAATGATGGAGGCAAAACCGATGCGCTGCTAAGAGCCCTAGCTTCATCCGCGCAGGCCACAACTTTTTCCGGAAGCAAAACTTTGTTGAGTAAGTTGAAACTAGTGGAAAATGTAAGTGTGGCGCTATAGTGGCAAGGCAAGAAAACAAACAGCACAAAAATAGGAGAAAAACATTGCAAACCGGATGACTGCGCCTATCTCGGACGACGACGAACAGACGGAGCAGGGTAGACCTCTGCTGACGCGTTCAGCTGTTCAAGCTTTATTAGCTGTTGATAATACGTTAATTACTGAGGAATAGACTGCTCATGCTTAAAAAAAATAAATAAACGTGCAGCAGACCAAGTGATTCAAATTCGGCCTCCCAGGATTACCGTATTAAAGGACCTGAATGTAATTGAAAATGTAGTTGTAAAAATACAAACAAATGAAAGTTCTGTTCTGAAAAAAATACTGATAATACGTTATATAATCAAAACATAAAATTAGACAAGCTCAATTCCTAGGCTTCGCGATACTAAAGTTCACATATCATCTCCATCTACTCACTCCGATTCTAATGTATGTTAATTTTGTTTTATTTTTCTCTCTGACTTAAAGGCCACTATGCTATAACCGAGTTTGCCCAGTCGTCATTGCGGCCGATAGCAGTCCACTATAAACGGAGAAGGATAATTCCAATATAACGCTTAAGCTCCTTAGAATTCAGTTTGATATTTTGTTTTTGCCGTCTGATGAGTGAACGCTTCCCAACTACATGCAGACCATTTTGAAGAACAGCGGCGAATAGCGCAGCCGATGTTTCATCCATCCTGTAATCTTCACAAAATAATTTCCCCAGCACCGCTAGTACGTGCGCGCTACTGTGTATAACCTCCTGCCGAAAAGCTAACCAACTGTGCCAGTTGCCGGTACCGGTATTGGAGCTAGCACTGATGATTAGCAGCGAGGTAAACAAGTGAACGTCAGCCGCAAAAGTGTTGTCAATTCAAGAATAGAAAACCCGTAACAGGACGACTCGAAACCTGCTAAAAACCGTTGAATTCAAAATTTTTATCAAAAGTAATTGTATTGCACTTTATTTTCTTATTGGGCCTGTAAACCATATGACTGATATTTTAAATACGTTAGAAAGCACTTTTTTCACTTTTAATTTGGAACTTCAGACTAAGAATACTTCGTCTCGGGAATATCCACGGCAGAAGCTTTTCGATGGAGGTGAGAAGCAAGGCATCCGTGTGCTGTACGATGTCACTAGACATTAAGTAACCCAGGTGGCCTAAATTTCCACATCCCTACACAATGGCGTCTTTAATAGCCTGAGTCGCTTTGGGACGTTAAACCTGTTGAACCAAACTAAACTAAATGAGGAATCTCCGGCCTTCCTTAATTCTGCAGATCAAAATTAACGTTCCAAAAGTACGTCTTTCTTTCTTTCTTCTTTTCTTTCTTTCTTTCTTTCTTTCTTTCTTTCTTTCTTTCTTTCTTTCTTTCTTTCTTTCTTTCTTTCTTTCTTTCTTTCTTTCTTTCTTTCTTTCTTTCTTTCTTTCTTTCTTTCTTTTTTTTTTTTTTTTTTTTTTTGCCTGCAGGCACTTTCATTACCAGAAAGGCACCGTCTGCTTCGTCCTGATGTGCCGAGCAGTCTGCGCCCGATTGTCCGTTCGTACCGTTGGTTCTTGGCTGAATTCAAGGACTGGACTGCTGCCAACATGCAGTACACAATCATACTGTGCTGATTGTTTGGATTACACTTGTACGCATTTCGTGCTTTGAGCAGCATTTAGCGAGCCTTCGGAGTCGGCTCGCATATTTAATATTGAATTTGTTACATCTTATCATTTTAGGTTCAGTTCACAATTGTCATTGTTCAGTTGACTGACTGACCGTGCGTCTAACTTCCACGTTCTACCATAGCGACATCAGCCTGGAGAGAGCGAACTCGGCCAGATCCTAAAAAACATTTTGGGGGGAAGATTCCCTGTACTAGTCAAATTCCTTTCAGAGTGCAGCTGGGCTCCCACGGCTGTTCCAGCTGACCAGAGAGGGCTTCTTCTTTGCTGACAATAAAAAATCACTAAAAAATAAAAATAGCTAAACATACCGCGCCCCGTTAAACAAAGAAAAAAAGTTAAATTTAACGCAAAGATCGATAACTTGGCGACACTGACCCGCGATAGGGCCATCTCCTATAAAATTGGTTATAACTATGGATTGTATCGAAGCGCATCCAGTGCTTGTTCGACACTTTGTGATTGGTCGATATATTGGCTGCCCTGTCAGCTATTGTGAAAAATTACAAGGGTGAGCCTCACACGCACAGATAATGCGTGAGAATGGCATATTGTGGGGCGGCCCGCATAAATGTGGAAGGCATCCCTGAGTTGACCGTAGTAAAATTACTTTCTACACCAATTTTGACCAAATTCTGATGAGTTCAAATTTGGAGATATCCATCTAAATTTGTTTGCCACCAATGAATTGGCCACACTCGAGTTGGGTCTTACACATCAGTTTTGCCTAAATTCTGATGATGTCAAACTTTGGAGGTGCAGGGTTTCAAATTTGTGGCTGGTTCATGAAAATTTGCAGGAAACTATTGAGTTGGCCATAAAAACATGATGTGGACATCACATTTGGTGAAGTCAAACTTTTGGGTTTGGTTGTTCGGCAGATGCGGACACACGCATATGTTATGCACATTTTCTGCAGACGCATTTCGTTTACTTCTTTTATTTGTTTTTGCACCTATAGCTTATTAATTCTCACGCATTAGCATCCAATTAAACCAACTGGCCGCTGACGTCCTTCCGATCAACCACCTTCGCGATTCCATTTTAACTAGCTGTCAGCGCGTGTGTCTTGCAAGCACAGCGCTTTTCGCCAGCCAGCGCCTTTCTTTCTTCTTGGTTAATCTTTCGAATTTTAGTCTTGAAGAGGGTGATCCTCTCATGAGGTGGTGACGCAGGGCTGCCTCCCCAGAAAGGAGTGGAAGGTAAACAATGCGGCGCCTACGTCTTGAAGCAAAAGCGTCGACTAATTGGCAGCCAACGACTCTCTCTACCGTTGAACGTGGGAGGAAGCGCGCTAGCATCGCTGATGCCCGCCTCTGATGGCCGACAAGAGAGAACGCTAACTTTCGCCTCGGGATCCCCCAATTAGACACCTCGCAGGATGTTGCGCCGGCAAAGGTCGCATCACGGCGAGCCCAGTGGCAATTACGCTGCACAACGCAGCCCGCACTGCGGCGCTGCGCGCGCGTAGTCCGTGCCGGGTGCAAAGTACACGTGTTTCCCGAGAGAAACTGCCGCCCCAAGCGAGGCACAAGCCAGGACAGTTGTTGGCTCGAATGCGCAATGATTTATGGAGTTTCCTCTATGCGCAGCTTGTAATTGTGCAGCCTGTTCTGCCTATTCGCGCGAACAGCCGAGCTGAGCCGGGATGGGCCCAGTGCGCAAAGGGTGCGCTCCTGGCCTGCGCCTCGGCGCCGATCGCTGGCTGAAAAATGAAGCTGACCTTTTGCACTACGCCTCACTATCACGTTGCTTTACCTGCATCACGAGGGAACAGATAGCAATACCTGGGAGAAACACGTGCCATCACATGTCCGGAAGACATCTTGGCTCTTCTTGCCAAGCGGAAAGAATGTGCTATGATAACTGCTTTCGGTAATAACAACCCTTCGTGACGCGGCGAGATGGTTCCCACCTGTGCAGGAAACCCTGAAGGATTCTAACGCCTCTGTTAGAAGTGAGCAGTGCGAGGCTCTGCTCATAGACCGAAAGAAAAACATATTTCCTTTCTACCTTACATCGCGGGCGAAATAAGAAAATAAGATCATTACGTCGTAGTTATGGACAAAATGCGCATAGCCCTATTCTGGATAAGTATACTCGAGAAGTAATTAGGTAATTAGGAGTCGCCCGAGCATCATTTCCTCTCTGTATGTGAGAAAGGGGAGCCACAAACTTGCCCAAAGCCCCTAGAAAAAGTCTCGCCGGTGAACCAGGTAACATGCCTTCCCTTACCCTCCTGCTTGTTATGAAATGAAATAAGAATCGAGATAAAGGGCTCGTGGAACGCACGTTGTGCCTATCTGTGATAAACGCTGAAGAATAAAACTGAAATGAATCGAGGACTCTATTTTTATTATTGTGCGATTAGTACTTCCTCGGAACCGAATAGAATGCAATCAGAGTATATTTGTCATTGAATTCAATACGAAATGCGTAGCTAAAAGCCGAACTAAATATGAATTTTCATCATAAATCTGACTATAACCAATACAGGGTGAAGGCCTCTCCCTTTTTGCTTCAATTAACCTAGTCCTGTATTAGCTGCATCCATTTGACCCTTGCGAATTTCTTAACCTCATCCGCACACCCAACTTTCTGCCGCCTCTTGATACGCTTTCTTTTCCCCGGTATTTAACTTGTTGTCCCTTTTCGGCCATCGGTAATCTATCTTTTCTTCACACTGCATGCCCTGCCCATGTCTTCTTCTTAATTTCCACTAGAACGTCATTAACTTGAGTTATTACTCTGACCCATTCTGCACGTTTCCTATCTCTTAAAGTCACATGTATACCATTTCATTTTCTGTTCCATAGTTCTCCGTTCCATTATACTTTTCCGTACCATTAGGATGTCATTACTCCAGTTATTTCTCGGACCCCCTCTGCACACTTCCTTTCTCTTAACGTTACACCTACCAGTTTTCGTTCCATAGCCCTCGCGTTGTCTTCAGCCTAAGTGAAACCCTTTTCGTTAGCCTCCAGGTTTCAGCCCCGTAGGTGAGTACAGGTAAGATGCAACTGTTGTATACTTTCCTCTTGAGCGATACCGGTAACCTTTTAGTCATAATCGTCGAGTGCTTGTCAAATGCGCTCCATGCCAACCTTATTCTTCTTGTTATTTCCCTTTCATGGTCCGGTTCTGCGGTTACTACCTGTCCTAAGTAGACATATTCGCCTACCACTTCCAGTACTCTCCTACCTATTGTAAACTGCTGTTTGTTCCCAAGGCTCTTGAACATTACCTCAGTCTTCTGCATATTACCTTTTAAGCCCAGGACCTTTCTGCATCTCTTGTCTAGGTCATCAGTCATTCTTTGCACTTAATCCGCTGAGTTACTTAGCAAGGCCAGGTCATAAGCGCATGGCAGATTACTGAGGTATGTTCTACCAACCCTTATCCCTGACAGGTTCCATTCCAAGGCTTTGAATTTCAGCTAACAAGCTGTGAATAGTACTGGGGGAATTTTGTCTTCTTGCCTAACAACTTATAAACGAAATAGTGAAATGATCTAATTGAATACGTATTGAATGTAGGTGTGAATTGTCGCTACTTGCGGGATACATTTGCATTTTGCTACGTAAGGTGTGCGAGTAAAAATAGCGATTCATTAGCTTCAGCACTGTTGCATGGCACTGCAAAAATGGACTGATTGATATATATATATATAAAAAATACAATGCGCCGCTGACCTCCGTCTCCGTAGGAGGGGGTACATCAGTGGGGTGTGATGATGCACACAGATAATTTTTTTCTTCACTAATGACAATATCAAAAATTCGAGGACACCTTGGCGAATAAAGTGATGAAAGGCCAAAGCCTGAGTGCTGCATTCTGCTACGCGACTGTTGCGCATGTAGCGATGAATGCTGCGACTGCTCTTTCACATTCTGAGAGTGCATTTACTATGTGAATTCTGCTTGGCAGCGACGAGATCGCGCTTCTTTTATCTTCGCAGTTGTTCTACGTTTACTGTTTAGTGGTTGATTTTACCGGGTACGTGGTATTAATAATTAATTAGTTAACTGGCAATAATTATTATTAATGATTAGTTTGTCATGAATTAGTACTTGTTCATTTGTTGGCATATGGCTATATAAGGCACGCATTCACGCATACTGTGGTGGTGCTCTGTGATTGGTTGAGACCTCCATGACGCCATCCCGTCTCGATCAATCAGAGCCGCCGCAAAAGCGTGACACTTTTGCTGACGACAACGATGAGGCGACGTCCAGGTTATCCTCATCGGTTACGTGTGGCAGCATTGCGTCAAGCGTCGTCGTAGGCTCCCTGCCGTACACAAGGCTGAACGGGGTCGACGTTGTCTCCTGGACGGCGGTATTATAAGGAAAGATGACGTAGGGTTGAATGGCGTCCCATGTCTTGTGCTCGGCATCAACGTACATTGCAATCATACCCGAAATAGTTTTGTTGAGACGCTCCGTAAGTCCATTTGTCTGGGGATTGTACGCAGTAGTACGTCGATGACTTGTATGACTGTATGAGGCATGGGATCTCATAATGTGCGTAACTGTGTGTTAGCATGCGTCGATTGAACGTTTATTGGAAGCAAGAGAATATATAAGCTCGTGACTGACGTGTGCGTAATGTAATGAGTTGTCTTGCAGCAGGCGTTTACAGAGGGACCATGGTTTACGTTTTCGATATAAATCGTTATCGATGCAACATGAGAGAACGCTGCCAGTCCTGCACCACAGGCCCACACGTCTTGCTGCGCATTGCGCCACCACTCATCACGAACGTTGTCCTCCTTTGCCAGGCGCTCCTCTCCCCGAGCAGTACTAGCAAAGAACGCAAAGCGGGGCAAGGGTCGCGACTCTGTTGCTTTGAGGCCTGCGCCACTGATATCGCGATGAATGCCTGCGTCGATTTGCGTCCTTGCTCATCGCTATGTCCCCAACAGTGTGTGCCCATGACCCAACGGCGTAATCACGCTGACGGCTCAGATTGTTCGCCCATTCCCTCTCGCATCTTCTCCCACCTTCGCCTCTTGCTGAGCGGTAGCCAGAGATTGTTTTTGTGCCGCCGTGACGCACGCTTGCACTCACGTCCCGTTCTTCTCCGGAAAAGACCGCTTCAAGGCCATAGACACAGAGGGCGTAACCTTTGCAGGCGCGCCGCGTACGACGAACCTTACCCTCCGGCTGCCAGGCATCGAATATGAGTAATCGATGCCCGTTTATTCTTTCTTCCCCGCCGTGTCGCTTACCGCCGGGCCGTAATAACGGCACAAGGGTATAAAGACTTCAATCGCACGTCTGATAATTCGACAGCTAATTGAGGACTTGTAAACGCGAAGGCGATTTATTTGCGATCGTAAAATTATAGCCGCCCTGTAATTTCAGGATTTTGATCGCGTGAACGTTCTTTCTTTTTCATTTTTATATCTTCCTCTCTCTGCCTATCTTGCCTTTTTTCTTCTTCTTTCTGCACGGCACAGGTAGTGCAGAGCACAGCGATGATCTTTTTGGTGCGCTGAGAAATGAAACATATTCAAAGCGTAGCGCACGCTTCTTTTCTGAGTCAGCAATCGCTCGCGCAGAATTCTAGACAGCTGAACAGAATAACCACGTGACTGAAGGCGCAACAGGTCCTCAACCTAAACGCCCTACTCGTCTCTCTTCAAACAATGCATAGTCAAGAATCAACGTGGCGACAGGTGCATTGCCCGACACCCGTTTTCTGCATCAGGCGAAAGAAGTATTAAATGATCGAAATCAACGGAGGAGAACACACGCACCGATCGCAAATTAACTTGTCAAAACAGACCCAAGACATTGCAAAAGGAGAGGGAAGGGAATGCAGAATGATTCGAGCCTGGCACTAGAAAACAGCGGAAGAAAGGCTGCGCTCCTCGCTTTCCGGGTGAGCTAACGGACATTTTTTCTTGCCGCTGCTCTCGTGCATCGCAGCTGGCTTCGTGGACGATCCCAACAAGTGCAAGACGCAGCTCCGCCGGCGCGAACTTTGCGGTCACCGCGCAATGCCGTATTCAACGTGGGCACCGTCGCGATACTCCAGGAAAATGACGGAGCTCGGAAGGGCGTGCGCGAGAAGACGACGCGCACCAAGGAAACGGAATTGTTGGCAGCGACCCGGCGCACTTCACCGGCTTCTTTCTCGTCGTGGCGTGCAGGGCTCCAGCGAGCTCGACGCGAGCCGACTCTGTAGGGCACGTTGCGTGGCCGACGCACCGCGCATACTGATGGAGCCGCTGCCGACCCTCGTTTTCCCGAGTGGAGGCTTTAAAATCTCGCGACGCGTGCTGCGAGCTCAGCACTGTAAACGTGGAGCATGGTTACGCAACGCCAGCCTAGTACCTGTGGCCGCTAGGGCGCCCGAATAATTTCTTTTCACGTTTGCGGAACAACCTATACGGGTTAATGCGAAGAGAGGCAAGTTTTTACCCTAAAGTTACTTTCTTTCCTTTATATACATATATTTTATCTTTAAGACGGAAGTGATCTGCCTGGAACTAAATGATGCTCATAGACATGTGCACGCAGAAAACGCTCAAAGCGCAGTGCAGTATTTACTACCCTCTTTCCCTTCCCCCTCGAAACCCGCGGTTAGTAAACGCAAACTGACATTGGTCTGGATATTTCAGTGTACCTTCCGTCTGAAAAAAAAAAAAAAAAATATTAGTGGTGGTTTAGCTCTGGTTAAACCTAGTTGAATTGCGATATCAACGGCGGAAGCATTTTTTGCCTGTTATATTATTCCCCTATCACGCCCTATCAGTATAAGGTGGAACATTATTGGGGACACTTAAGCTCATCCTTTAAGCATGACGCGAGAGCATAACTTACCAGTCTACTTCATCTTCTTCCTCTCCTCCTCCTCCTCCTCCTCCTCCTCCTCCTCCTCCTCCTCCTCCTCCTCCTCCTCCTCCTCCTCCTCCTCCTCCTCCTCCTCCTCCTCCTCGGCTGTTCAAAGTCAAGCGTGGACTCCGCCGGGACCACGCGACGGCTCGAAACCTAGCGCAGTATTGCTATCACAATAAAACATGGAGGAAGGAAACAACTTAGGAGAGGCCCTTGCCATTCCCAATGCAGTGGAGAAAGTGTGGCGGAAGTGACGTCAAATTTAGGGTTAGCCAAGTCGGGCCATTAGCAACGGCGACTCTGTTGCTATGAAAACTCGGACCACTAGCAACAGCGTTGCTAAGGGCCCTAGGTACGTGAGCGTCGCGGAGAAAGAGAATGCGGAGGGTAAAGGATGAGGAGAGACGTTGCAGTGTCCGGTCGCGGCGCGGCCGCGCCGGCTTCAAAGAAAAAATGACGTCACGGCCTCTCCTAAGTTCTTTCCTTCCTCCATGCAATAAAAGGATGCGTCTAGGCCAGCCCTAATAAAAATGATGCTGAGGAGTTCATAGTCAGTTCATTCGACCTCCGCGCAGTCAGCGCAGTGTCTAAAAGGACGCTGAAGACGAATCCATGCGACTTCTTTTTATCGGCTGCAATTTATTATTTCGCACTTTGCGGGACGTTTGTCTGGCAGCAAACGACAGTCGTATAGCCGAGAAAAAAATGGGTCTAAACATCTTTCCGCCTGTCGATTCAAACCCGAGCCGTCCCTGTCGAAAAGGATGGTCGCTCGCCATATCGAAGTGAATGAGATCCGCGTGGTAAATGGGGTCGATGTACGCTTTTTTAAATGCGAAATGGGCCTGTGACTTCGGCACATGCGTTTCATTTACTATTCTAATATATAGGTTATGAAAGAGGTGAGAATGCACGTTTTCTTTGTGGCTAGAAAGGTTTGATGTGGTTTAATAATAAAAGGTAAAATTGCGCGAATAAAACATGACAAGAGAGGAAGAAACAAACAACAACAACACGGGCGCAGTTTTACCTTTTACTGCAACAAACCAACTGGCCTGCCAATGATTCTACATTGGTATATATATATATATATGTGTGTGTGTGTGTGTGTGTGTGTGTGTGTGTGTGTGTGTGTGTGTGTGTGTGTGTGTGTGTGTATGTATGTATGTATGTATGTATGTATGTATGTATGTATGTATGTATGTATGTATGTATGTATGTATGTATGTATGTATGTATGTATGTATGTATGTATGTATGTATGTATGTATGTATGTATGTATGTATGTATGTATGTATGTATGTATGTATGTATGTATGTATGTATGTATGTATGTATGTATGTATGTATGTATGTATGTATGTATGTATGTATGTATGTATGTATGTATGTATGTATGCGTGCATGCATGCATGCATGCATCGGGTGGTCTCATAGAGAAACGAGTAGCTTAGGGGCGTATACTAATACTAATGAATATATGTGAAACACTACAGGCACAAGTGAAGGGGTTAGTGATTAAGCGAGCAACAAAGTGCGTCGGCGCAAATAAGGATTCTCAAGGGGAGCTGTAGTCGGGAGCCATCAACGCTGCTACGTATATCCTTGCAGCGGCTTTTTTTTTTTTCATTTTTTTTTTTTTGTGCCGCTCTTTGATTTGCCGCTTTTGTTGTTTGGTAGCGGATGGGGAAACGCAACGAAATTCTTCACCAATTCCAGCATCTACTACGCTGCTATAGGCTATAGTTTCGAGAGATAGTAAATGCGTCCTCGTGACCGAAAGCAGAGCAGTGATAAGCAGCTAGCTCAGATTCCTGCAGCTGCGGATGGCCACGATTGGTTAATCGTATTCTCGTATAGCGCGATTTTGATGCGCAAGTACCGCAGGAGAACCGACCGTACCCTATTGGCTGTGCGCTCACGTAATGTTTTGAGAAACATATGGTGCAAGAAGTGGTCATGGTGATGAATATGCGCATCATTGGGGATTTAGACAAGCGTTCTACGTCCCCCTGAAATAGTGATCCACCTAAATGAATGACATTATAGTAAGACGGCATTTTTTCTTGCCGAATGAAAACCCTAACTGTCTTAGTAGGAAGAAAGCTGTGGTTGACAAGTCACGATAAAATATCGGCGCTCTTACATAAACTCAGAAAGGAGCAACATTTGTCCACCAATCCGCGTTCAAAGGCGCAGCGCCGATTCATATAAAAGAAGAACTTCTGTTCGCTGATTTGAAAAACGCGGAACACGAAATTAGTGTGGAAGAGAGAGAGAGAGAGAGAGAGAGAGAGAGAGAGAGAGGGAAACAAGCGATAAGCTACCGTCAAATCGACCGGGATACCAGGAAGTAAACAGAAACGAATATATGTCAGCTTTAGTGCAAGTAATGACAAAATTTACTCTCGTTTGCGAAATATTCATTATTCCGCAAATAGTGCATTCGGGAACCTCGAAAACAATGAACAAGCATGGCGCACATTTTTTTGTACCTCGTTGTATCATCACACACAGAAAAAAAATTAGGTTGTTTCAGGAGGAACGCGCACGCCACAATATTCACTCGGGTGGCTCATGCTAATCAAAGTATTCGCACCTTCGGTATCTTGAATTTGTTTCTACCGATTAGTCACGAAATGCGGGACTAACGCGGGCTGATGGAAGCGGGAGGAAGTTGACAGGCTATACTTTTTTTTTTTTTTTTTTTACTGACACCTTTTATTTCAGCATTATTAATAACACTGTCTTGAAAGTCTTTGTATCCGCAGCAGGGATGCATATTGCGTACCAAGCCACATTTTCGACTCCGGGTCTTTACTTCAACAGTCACTGAATTGCATGCACAAATGCTGAACTGTCTCGGCTCGATACGCAGGAATCGTTTCGCTCGCTCGCTTTGGGATTTCGATCGCTAAAAGCAAAAATAACAGCGCATCCACAGACACGCAGTACACTAATTCGTCGATTTCAAAGACTGCATTATTGGGGAGTCGCGCTTGACGACAGCGTACACACTGCAGAAAAGCCTGCCGCTGCTTTCTCTTCACGCGGAAATGTGCTCACACCAAATCGCTTCGTTGGCTCGCTGTGCATGATTTTGCTTTCTTTTATGAAGAAAACGTCAACCTAATGAGCTCTATATGTGCACGGAACACTGATCCATAGATGATGACGCCTGCACTGTGGGTTGATGAGGCCTGATTACTAAAAAAAGCATCGGAGTATGAGAAAATTGACGAACACTGAGAAAGGCGATATAGCAGATCTGGCAGCCGTCATCCCCACCGCGTCGCAACAGTTGGAAGGAATTGGGTCATATGACACAGGCTTCGCATTTTCGCCCTCGTTGGCCAGAGAGCAGGAGAAGACATCGTAAACATGAAAAAATGACGTTGACTTGAGAAAACTTTGCGGGCGACATGAGTGTGCAGCGGCTTGTAGAATTTCATTCGTTTTTCAATGATGCAATCACCTTACTGAGAATAATAAAAAAAAGGCTCTGTTTCCGGCAGTAATCTACTCGTATTTCCAAGTTTGATATTTCCCTTTATTGTTCCTTTAAGTAAGATATGCGCAAAATGGCTCGTAGTTTGCGGCACTACAGACAACGTCTTCTGTTGCACAATCACTACTGCCGTCAGGTCGATATTGAGCACTGCGGGTCGATTATGCATCTCTCATCGATTTCCTACCGATCCTGTCCTCCTGCTGTGGCGGCTACCCTGTTTTTTCAAACTTGTTATTGACATATCTTCCCCGCCCGCCAGGGTGGCGCAGTGATTAGGCCGCTCGACCACTGTGCCCAAGGATGCCGTATCGAATACCGGCTTCAGCTGCAGCTTTTTGGCGGAAGAAAAAAAGCTAGTCGTCCGTCTACTGTGCTATTTCAGTGCGCGTTAAGGAACTCCAAGTGGTCGAAATTTACAGAACCCTCCTCTATGGCGCCTGTGATAGCCTGAGTTGTTTCTTGACGTTAAACCGCATAAACCAAACCAAATCGCATATCTTCCCACCTGACTCTGCTCCGTATACTCTTTGTATATAGCTTTCCTTCATTCGAAATCAATTTCCTTTCTCCGATGGACCATCGGTTGTATGCTGCTTATGTCTCACATAACCAACCGCCCACCTCTACAAGCTCTGCGCGTGTCCTTTTCCTTTTCTTGATTTTTTCCAAGCGTTTGGTGAAGCTAGGGTAGGGGGTAATTAAGCCAGCCAGCTTCGACAGGCCGGCATACTGACTGCACTGGATTAGTTTCGAGAGAAAATTGTGAGCCGCCTCTAGAAATATGTGTCTATAAAAAAAAACAAAACGATGTTTACGTCTAGCTGACGGTTCTATTCCTCCTGCTTAAATTACCATGAGCTTCTGCAAGGCTCCATTCATATGAGTCATTCCTGTCTTACACTAGCTGAATCTTTTTAATACATGTACCCACTATGAGAAGCATGTACTTAAGCTCTTTTAGACAATGGATTCAAGCCAACAACAAATATAGACGCCTCTATTTTTAAGGAGTTAATCTGAACAGTTAAGTTAATCTGAAGGGAACAGTTCGACATTCTTCATACTTCAATTTCGCTTTGTGTTCGATAAGAAATGTTTGAAGGTACTTTATCCCCAAGATATATATGTATACACTTACTGTTATCGTAATGCAGCAAGCACTGTCCTGTTGTTCTTTTCTTCTGCTATGTTCCAGTGTATTTTCTACTTTCAGTATTTAGTAACTCGTACAAACGTAAAGAGTCTCTGATTGCCTAGATTATGCACTAATTTAGGTATGAAGAAAATATGAATCCTGACAACCTATCAAAGGAGGGGAAGTGAGGCCGCCACCATCCAGAGATATGCTACTGCGAATTAATGCTCCCCATGCAGACACTCTTTATTAGATATCAGGCGATAAAAACCTTACAAAGGCGGAGAAGAAGCGAGATAATTTGTTATTATTATTATTATGGTTGTAAGCACTGTGAGTGAACTTCATCTTCATCTAAGCGTAATCATCATCGGTCATCTGGTCGTGGGAAGAGGACAAAGTGTTGAGCCGTGGCTAGAGTATAGCTGCTGCTTCGGCTTATCTGAAATAGAATTATTGTTATCATTATTATTATTATTATTATTATTATTATTATTATTATTATTATTATTATTATTATTATTATTATTATTATTATTATTATTATTATTATTATTATTATTATTATTATTATTATTATTATTATTATCAACATCATCAACAACATCAGTAGCTGTCTTTGAAAGGCGTAATCTCCCGTGTATTCTGACTGTCTTATTAAGGAAGCAGTTGATGTCCCACCCGCATCGCCTTGACAAACTTTCCAGGTAAAGACTGGCAGTGACTACGGGGAAGATCTAAACTCCTGTTAGCAGTCCTCACTCCCACTGCAATGTGTGTGTAATGAGTGCACCTACAATTGAATTATTGTAAGGTGCGTGCCATAATTTACAGATCATTTAGCGTGATGTATATTAGTGAACCCGAATAGCACCAAACACCTTAATTGTTATTTTTTATAGTGCTTTTGTCGTCAGTTTCTTAAATAGATGCCACAGATGCTTGCAGGTTCCTCAGTGAGCGGATAACGGAACTCAATTTTATACATTGTGTTCTGTTACTCGTGAAACTTCGGCCCTGTCTTCTAATGTATATCAAAAAGACGTGCCTACTAGAGTAACTGCTACCAGTTTCACAAGAGTAAAGGATTACACGCCTCGCGCATTGTTACCGCCACGCCCTTCCTTCTTCTATGTGATCTGGGAACCGTGCCGCTGAGGCAGTGCTAACAGCATCCTCTTACATTTTTCTGCTCTGCACTCAACGTTTTACAAGGTGGCGCCATCTGCCCGTAACTCCTTATTCACTGCAACAAGTTCTGTACGTGCATAACATCGAGTGTGCGTGACAAACGCTGCAAAACGTTTGCTGCTTCCCCGCACCATTTCGTAGCATCATACTCGAGTTATGGCTCTGCAGATGAAATTGTCTAGAAAGCTGAATTTGTCCTCTACTTTTATGTCTTACTAATACCGTGAGGTTGGGGGTCGCCGGAGAAGGGGTAGGCAGCGAACGCGATGGTTAGATGGCATCCTCGAGGCACTGCAGATGAAGTTATGTCATGTTAGGAAGATAGTGAGAGACCGGAAAGCGTGGCGTGACATGGTCCATAGGGTCACGAAGAGTCGGACACGACTGAACTCCTGAACTGAACTGAATACCGTGAAAAACTTCAATCAAAACTCTTTCTTTGTTTACGCCGGCAGTCTATCGATGCAAATCATCTCTTGATTTAATTTGTTCTGGACGCTGCTGTTTACAGGCATGCGCTGGACAATAACGGAGGCATGCGTCGACTACATATGGTACAGAACTAACAAACATTGATTTCGATCAGACACTGCGGGAGGGATGCCGCCCAGTCTTCCCCGATGGCCGACAGGTGAAAACCAGTCAGGCCCAGCGACGAAACCGAACAAGGAGAAAACAGCTTAACATCGAAGCAGTACAGGAGAAAAGCAGTAGGATCGAAAAAAAAAAAGCGCAGTGCTTTATAGTGCATTGTTGTTGAACAGGTGCAACTGTCACAAAGTTATGTTTACAGGTGCCATGCGCATCTATGCGTTCTCAATCTCTGGACTAGATGGGTTACTAATTATACTACAACCACTCCGATCTTTTCTGTCACTCTGAAGATATTAGACCTGATGCTCAGTTGCCGTTCACTGACCGGTTCACGTAGCTTAGGCGCCGACACAGACGATGCTCCATACACATTTTCTACCTATGTGCTGAACAAAACGTATGGTATATCCGGAGCCTTCCACTACGGTGTTTATCATATAACTTGAGTCGCTTAAGGACGTTAAAATCTGTAAATTAAACTACCTATAGTCGGATACAACATAAATACGAAGCACTGAATTTAGAAAAAACTAAACTGTCCAGCCGCGGGCATAGGCCTATTACCATGACGTTGTGGCCGACCGCCTTGCTCGATCAAAGAGCGCCCGCTCTTGAGAATATTTCAGAAAGACGCTGTTATCTGAAGAGTTAAAAAAAATAAAAAGAGACCAAAATTACAGACCAACGGGAAAAACGACTTGTTTATTCATGCTATTGGTGTTTTAACCTAGAAGAAAAGCAATATGTCGATGTGAATGAATGCATGACGCTGCAATGGTTAAAAAAAAAAAAAAAAAAAGAAAAAAGGCGAAAAGCCACAGGTGTTGCGAGAGTAAAAGAGTACGTTTTATTGCTGGCAAAAGTGTGAAGAGCCGCACATTTATTTCGTTGGGCTATTGACACCTGGCGACGGGCGGAAAAGACGACAGACTGAGAGAGTGCTCCGAGTATTGCGATTTTCAGATATCGTCCCACTCGGCCTTGAGTCTGCTCCGAGGGGCGTTTTCAATCATTCACAAGGAAGGCCGTTTACTCGCATCATGCTAAGACTATGGGGTTCGTAAAGCGACAGGGTCTTAACGCTCGGCGCTTTCCATGTTCGTCACCTTCACTTTCGTTCTCAGATACGCTCTGTAGCATTTTATTGCATGACATGCCACGGAGGAAAGCACCATACAAGCGAAGCCGATCGAGTGTCTGTATAGATGCTGGATCATCCTTGGTGTAAATTGATATCGATATGTGAGCTCAAGATGTGATATTATACGCTAGTGACGTATATTTTTCGATTATAACTCCTCTGTCTGCTTTTCCTGCTTTGTAACATTTAAAATTGCTGGGCGAAATAATTTGGCAGGCATACTGTGTGTGTGCCGACGCTAATGAGAGGAGGAGCGCTTGCTTTACATAATAATAATGGTGAATATTTACCGGAAAGCTGCTGCGAAGTAACGACATTAGATATTATAACAACGACTTACGCTTTACACCGTGTTTCCTCACGAAAAATGCGTGCATATGCTAATTCTTTTTTTCACTTGTAGTCCTGCAAGTAACAAATGTTTTGGCAATTTTTTTTTATGAGCTTGCATCAGAAGCCAGGTGTTGAAAAAACAAAACAAAACGGCGTCCAGCATGGCGTTACTTTTCCGCCTGCCAAGCGTGGCAGGTATGCGGAGAGGAGGGCAAATATATGCTAGAACACGGAGGTTTAGAACCGTAGATGCCACCGAAAGAACCCCGAACTGAAAATAAGACAAGGCCTCTATGTCATTCCGGTCGTGCCAGACCTGATCACGCAGATCCCTCAGGATTCGCTCCAGGGAGAAATTACTGAGCACAGAGCGTGGAACATTACCAAGCAAAGGCACATTCCATGGAAGAATATGAGGGGTCAGAAGTGTGAATTCAAAAGTTAAATGACAAAGACCGTATATTGCGCTGCCAAAAGTAGCGCTCTCTAGGCAAATCGACATCCAGTTTTACTCACAATATAGCAGCGGTTTACCCCTCCCTAATTGCCGAAGGAGGGAAACGCCTCTGTTTCCAGAGAGTTAAACTGCCTGCGCACTTTCTCTACAGGCTAAATATTTTACATTTATCGCTTGTACAATGCAGCTAGGCTATGGGCTCACCCGTGATGAGCCTTTTTCTCGAAATACATAGCTGATTTCGCTGAAATAACAAGAGGAAGATCCCCTTGTCAATAGAAGAAAAAAAGCATATAATTAAAAACTTCCAATAAAATATTATTGTTAGATAAAGGCATTCACTTGCGTATACATGAGACTCTCGAACTGTCGCAATAACAATTGGCCTCTAAGAATGCAACTGTCGTTACCATACATCTGTTTGAAGACGGTGGCCTTTCAAGGGAATTCGCTTCGCAGAAACCAGTGACGTTCCAATTAAAGCATGCAGTTTGCCAAGCCCTCGTAAACTTTCGCAACTCGCAGCGAAACATCAGCGTAAATACTTCATATTGCTGTGCTACTATACCGCGTGAATGTGTGATGTTAGCGCAATCGAACTTACGCAGGGTTTTCAGTGCAATGAACAATATGCAGCAGCACTTCGGCTGTTTTCGTCCACTCAAGGCAAACCTTAACGTTCTTGAGTGCATGAAGTTGCTTATGAGGGAATATTCTCGCATAGGTAAACTTTGCTTTGTGACTATTTCATCCATAGCGCGTTCACCCAGGATGATATTTCATAGTTTGGAAACCAGCGTCTCTGCGCCGTTTTCGTGAGTTGAAGCAGTATATATTAAATTTTGTCCAACAAAAACATAAACTCCGTTCACTCAGTTTTACGTGAACGTGTAATATTATTAACTAAAGCTCTACTGGTTGAGAAAAATAATTTTTTGACACTCGGGGCGTATATTCATCCAAGAACAGCATTTTACTGTTCTATATTGGCCGAAAAATTTATTCCAACTAACGCATGAGGTCGTTGACCGGCAAATTAAGCGTTTTGTCATATTTCTTAGTTTGGGACAACAGGACACTCTAAGAGACGGCAAAAGAATGAAGGTGAAAGGAAGGAGAGACAGAAAGAAAGAAATGAAGAATAAAGTGAATGACAGGATGTACACATTGGGCTTATTAGGTTTCTTCAATTTGTCATGACTTTAAGTTCATTAAGCAGTGGGACGTCTCTGCAGTCACGGGCGTATAGGACAATATTTAAGACACCAAGCACCGTTACTGACATTTCTTTCGGACATAACAAAGTTTAATTCTGGATGTAAGACACCGATTCTAGTCGTACTATGCTAAGATGAACTTTGAGACGCAGTATTTCAAGAAGATGCTTTTTTTTTTTCGAGTACATTGTCCTGCATGAATAATTCGTTTTGCTTATCTTTCGCGCATTCGCTCGCCGTGACTGGTGTGACAGGGAAGACTAATTAACTGAGCAAAATTACGGAACTGCTTAATTATTATTACAGGGGGATAATCAGCCTGTCTTCCTTTTGATTTTTCTTGCTCTTATATTATCTTCATATTAAATAAACAGCGTTTTTAGAGGTCCCATTCGGCAGAAAATACGGTGTCCGCCACGCGTCGAGAAAATCCTGATCTGTTAACAGGAGCTTGACGTCAGAGCGAAGGAAGTTGCTGAAAAAGGAGGGGGGAAAAACTTTATAGCTCAAAAGAAAAAAAAAAAACAAACAAAAAACAAACGACGAAATTGATGTGCGCGATGGTGATCAGAAGAGCTGGCTTCATGACGGGCTCGGTCGCTCGCTCCAAAGCTCTGCGTTTGACTGCCAGGCCAAAGCTGAGCATCGTGTCCTCCCATTGCTCAAAGGTACTTAGTCGCAGCCCTGGTTTAGCGAGATAAGCTGGGCAAGCCCATAGGATGTGAGCTCTGTTGGCGCGTTGGCTGCAGAGAATGAGAACCATGCATGGCGCCAAACTTTGCTGGCGAAGGATGAGACGGCGTTTGAAGCTGTCCCCAAGGAACCGTATCTGATTTTGAAAGGCTTTATGATATCGACCCGCTCGGTACCGGAGTCATTTGAATCGGTAAAGCATTTTGAGGGCTTGGCTGAAAGGAAAAATCGGTTGGTCAAGTGCTCGAGCCTTTCGGGTCGCGATGAGGACATTCTACCTTTAGTCAAGTAAGGAACGCTGCCGCATAACACTGTTAAGGTAAAGGGAAGTCTTTCCACTTCTCTCGTTATTTCTCAGAAAATTCATCATGTATTCATATGCTGATAAACGTTCTTTGCTAAACTTTGCTGGCTAACTTTGCTCGGCTCTTCGTTGAACCATTTTTTTTTAAACCATTTTTAGCGATCCTGTTTATTGCTTAGTCGTTGTCACTTATCAGATGCCGCTAACAAATTACAGTAAATATTCAAGTTCTTCCCTCTCTAGTCCACCCTTTTGTCTCCTTCCTCGACAAATAAGTGCGCGCGTGCATGCATGTTTGCATGCGTGCGTGCATGCGTGCGTGCGTGCGTGCGTGCGTGCGTGCGTGCGTGCGTGCGTGCGCGCGCGGAAAGGAGGGAGTGGGGCACATACCTCTCCACTTTTTCACTATTGGCTCTTCAGAGTCCACAACAGTGCGCCTGAAGCCGGCCTTCCGTCATGACTGGGCCACTAAAGATAACGGATTGAAAACGTGTTCTTTCAACATTTAACTCGCTTAACCTAAGTCACGTTGTTAAGCATAATTGGGATCTACATCACAATTTTCTTAACCGGTTAGGACATTTGTCAGGTGCATAGCTCTGAATATTTGTACTGCATTCTCGCACAGTGAAGGTAAAGGCTGGTATGTAAGCTTACAAGGTATTTTCTTAATAAAAAATAACCGCAGGGATCTCGAATCGTACGTCTTATGCAGCTAGAAATTCGTAAGCGCACTTATGGATTAAAAGGTTTTTACGAAAATTTCACTTTAGGTTTAAAGAAACTATACCATGTGCTGAGGCGATGTATTTCACTCTCTAATTCTCATTTGGCTTCCCATCAAAGGTGTTGGACATGCACCATACAGGTAGAAAAAGCTTCTTCGAGCATGATCCCAACACTACCGTCGCGTACGTGGTGTTTTCTTTCTTTTTATTGGTCAACAGAAGTAACACCAGGACGATTGAGTAACAAAAGTTATGTTGATATTAGGGGGAAAATGCTTATTGCCCTTAGAGGGGAAAGAAGGTATTGAAAGAAGGTTAGGTAGTTATAATGCTTGACAGTATACTTCCATGTTTATTACTGTCTGAATGATGGGCATTCGGGGATTAAGCTAGCGGCGTCATTAAAATCAGCGATATCTTCCCGTGTTGAAGTGCGGTAGCGTGACATTGAAACATTAGTACAAGCAAGCGACATCATTCGGCGTCTTTTCCCACCGTACATGCTTATGCTCCTCATTTTCTTCTGCGTCCACAATCCTTCGACCGGCGGCCAGATCCTCATTTCTCGCTTTTCTTTTCATAGGAGCTTTACTTGCACTTTTCAAGTCCACTGGCTTTCACTCATGGAGGTAAGAAAACTCCTCCGTGCTTTCACTTTCTTTGCTTCCTCCTCGCCTTCTGTGTTTTTCTATTTCGCTACAGTTTGTACGCACTGTTTGCCAGCGGCCTCTTCAGAAAACCGCCGAGGCACATCTAAAGACGACGAGTGGTTGATGTCCGGAACGCAGGCCACTTTGCGGCGCCTGGACGCACTCGGTCGCTGTTGTACCGAGCCGCTTGACTCATCAGAACACAAGGAACAGTCACCACGTTGAGCAGAAAGAAGGATGGGCAGGGCTCGGCGTTGCGGTCAATTTGAAGTAGCGCGATGCTTGGCTGACCGGAGTTCAATGGACGTTCGAGACGGGGGGACCCCACTCCGTATTTCCCCGCCCACCCCTGGCGAGACTAGTCGCCGTGGTGAAGCAAGACGGACGCTTGAGCGCCGACGATGCGGGCGCTGCCAGCGGCGTCACAGCGCCACAGATCGCACTCGGCAGCGTGGAAAAAAGGAGCCGCAGTGGTGCGTGCCGTTGGCGAAGACTCTAGTCGCACCATGCTGCTCTGAATGAGAGACAGCTGCACGGGCACTGCTCAAAAGACGCGTGTTCCGGTACAGTCCAGCCGCGCGATTCTGCATGGACGCCCGTTTTATAGAGCGCGCACTGATAATGCCTTTCTGAGATTATCAAAGGTCACTAGAAACATTATTCTTGGCAGTTTGCTGAAATCTTCTCCAACGACCGCAATCCTTCATCAGGGCGCATTACAATCCATCTTTTAGAATAACATTCTCTGCTGATTGGTTTACTCTGAACGAAGAAAGAAAAGGGATGTATTCGAGTGGGTGTCTTGAAAGCAAAAGTGGAACAACCAGTGGTTGCCCGCAGACTGCGCGGCTTCCTCTGCTGACATATGCCCTCTGGCTTACAGACCGCCTGCCATGACAAACAACCAAGGTTCTTTCTGTCTTTGCGGAAGGTCAACAATGCGCAGCGCTGTACAACTGACACGTCGCCTTATTAGGTTTCTATAGGGAAAGAGGACAAGGGTTAGACTCGGACTTTAGCACTGACCATTGTGGTGTTCTCCTTAACTGGTGCTGCTATTCAAGACAAGTCGATGAATCCGTCACGAGGCTATGCTGGCTGTCACATATTATAGCTCCTTCAAAAGAGAAATGCTATCGAATAAGCCGCTGGCTTGTTAGTGCTCAGAGCGGATCACGCAGTACTTGTCTGAATGAGTGAGAATTGATCGGAAGTTCGTATGATACGCAGCGTGAGAAGTTGAGAGCCTCAGGACATGGACCAGCGTTTCGACAAGAGAGAGACATTTCTTCGTCTTCGTGAGGGCAGAAATACAAGCCTTGTTGCAGAAACGTTGGCGAGCAGTGCAAGTAGCGCGAGCCTTTTTCATTTAGTTTTGTGGAGAACGAATCCAATTTTCCTTCCTTCTGTCTGCTATGTTACAGCTTAAATGATTTAATCAAAGCTTAGCTTACGAAGAAGACAGGCTTGTAGTATGCCTTTAGCACCCACGTCAGCTGTCCCTATGACTTAACTTTCAACGATGTAATGTGCGTGAATAATTAGAATTTTATGCACTTTTGCGAGCAGACGCAATTTTATATGCCCTATGATACGGCATGCACGGTTTTAAGGTCCCAAAGAGACATAAGCTATGAGTAACGCCGTAAGGAGTTCTCAAGGTTGAGTTTGATCTCTGAGCTCTTTAACTTGCTTTGAGATCGCACAGCTACACGGGTGCCCTGCGTTAAGGCTTCATCGAAACGCGCCCACGGCGGTCGGGATTGAATCAACGCGCAACCGCGGCGAGGGTGCACAGGTATTCGTAGCTGCTGGTGGAAATACGAGGTGGCAGGCTATGTATAGCTCCTCAACAAAAGACCAACGCGAGGTTAATGGATAGAGCTGTGCCGCTATAGTTGCCCATGGGCCAAGAGTAATGCTGTAATGGAAGGCTTCAAAACATTTCCGCACATCCGAAGTTTGTTTAGGTGCAAATACATTGCGGAGCGTACGGCGTTTTCTTTTAAATTTCGCCTCCACAGAAATGGGGTCGCCGCAGCTGGTATTCGATTTACCTGCCTGCCAATGTGGTCAAGGTCAGATTAGTGCGCTAAGGCTGAGACTCCACACCCGCGTTTCACCAATTTTCTTTTTTTTTTGCTCTTCTTCATGAGCATGCCTTGGCAGGTGGTGGTTGGCAAGTGACATGAGTGCGCAAAAATTGGCCGGGAGGTTTTGTGACGTCATCAGACTACATGACATGGCCGAATGGGAAGGAGCTGCTAACTTGGGCAGCGCTTTTTAAATGGGGAACCGAACTCACCAGGATCCTTAGATCCAGATTCAGGCACGACACTCACAGGCCGTCCGCATGGCTTGGTCAGAGCCCGGCTTCATATCCATATTGGATGGCCTTTCACGCAACGTGGCAGCTTAAGACTGTTAGGTAATGCGTACGGGCCACCTGAAACTGAAGGCAAAACTGAAGTGCTATCGCACTGAATTAGCATTTTGTCTGACCACGCTCAATCGGCTTTATATATATATATATATATATATATATATATATATATATATATATATATATATATATATATATATATATATATATATATATACATATATATATACATATATATATACACCAATCAAGCGCTAAAAACTGTTTTTACACTTAATGTGTTTGCAGTGCCCACAAATCATACTGCCATGTGGCTTGCTAGTCTGGCAGTCTGCATCTGCATTACTGGTAGAAAAAAAAAAAAAAAAAAAAGAGAGAGAGAGCTATACACAGGAGAACAAAAAGGAGAATCCTGAAAAGCAGTTTTTTCTTCTTGGTCAGCAGTAGCGCATCTCAGAAGCGTCTTAGAGAGTCCCCACGTGTTCCTCCCTCATCAGCCTACAGGAGCCTCGTGCCGATTTGACCCTGGCACGGAAGTCTGACAAAAAGGCAACCTCCATATGGCCATATGGCCAGGCATAGTTTTTTATTTCGTTGTGAGTGTCTTCCTTTGTTAGGAGAGGCGCTTATCAATAAGGATGTTGCAGCCCTATCACCCTCACCGAAGAGCGCAACAGCGCAATGTGGATGGAAGCACCGCGTTAGATTCGCTCCTTTTCATGCGCTTCCTCAGTGAGGCCAAAAATAGCGCCACTTACGTAAATCGGGCCGCCCCCGAGAGCGCCCTTGCTCAGTCCCTTGGGCGTCTGGGCACCCAATCGATCACAGCGCGTCGCCAACAGAGTTCTATGACGGCTACCCGACTGCTACCCACCCACCAGAGTTTTCTTGTTTCCTCGCTACTAAGACGAGGGAGACGTCAAGTGGAGAACATTTCAACACACTAGATTGGGTTCGCCTTAAAGTCTCGAGGTGACTTTCTATGCACAACCGTTATTGGGGCCACCGCTCCATACTCAACATGTGGCAATCGGGCGCTCCTCAGATTGGCGACTCGGCCGGCGTCATTATCCGTAGACTCGTGTGCCTTGCAAAAAACGTACAGGCTGCAGACTGTAGTATATTTTTATTCACTGCGTTTCAGATTATGCTTATTTTGTCTTTTCCTTCCACTGCGAAGTTAGACGCGATGTAAATTATTTATATGATATTTTGAGTTTTGTTTACACTGAGTGAAAAGAAACGTTTAAATTTAAACAGATTCCTGGATACTTTTTTCGTCGCGTTTCAGTTTTGTCAATGTATTACAGAGCACTGATTTTTCTTGTCTCGTTCATGCGTTTCGAAATCGCATTTCGGATGCGAGAGGCATTATTCAAGCCCGGGGAAACATTATGCTGTGCGTGCGACGAAGCTTGCATGGACAAACTGGGGCGCAGTGTATTACTACAGCTGCCCGGCCTATTCTACTTTCTTACTTGCTTTCTTTTATTGTTTTATTCTTTCACGTTGTGGAACAAGCGTGAAAAATAGCCGGCACACTTTGGTGAACGGCCTTGACCTATTGCACGGGAGTTGTATGCGTTAGGATATGGCCCCGAAGACGCTGACATTTTTCATCATAACGGGCAGCGAGAGGGTAAAGACACGATTTCGTCAGAGCGAGTGCTGATTGAGTGTTTCCGCGGAGTCCTATAGCGCGAACATTTCTCCGCGGAAACAATTTCTCGTACTAAAAGCCGTCTTACAAGAAATAAGCTCCATTTGGGGCGATTAAGAATAGCTGCTGATAATATTTTAAGCTGGGTAACCCGGTGGCTGCGGAGGCAGTGGCCAGAAAAAGTGGTCCTGGATAATCTGCGCGACGTCATCGGTGCTGTCGGGAGGTCGCATTGGCCGGGTAGTCAGGTAGTAAATACACGTGAACACTAATAATTCACTTTATTCCATCCCTGATGCAATTTAATCAGACTCTTAATCCCCCTAATCTATCTAAGGCTTTAGTTGACGGTTTTAGTTGATTTAGTTGACGGGAACCAATCTATTAATTTAATTCCTTATGCAATTCAGATATTCACGCTGACGATGTAGATTTCAGCCTAAAATGCAGGGTTATATGACTAACCATTATTATGCCAGCTGTGCTGTGCAAAATAACTAACCCGTTAATTACTAGAGTGGGTAGGCAAACCACGAAGCGAGACCAGGAAAGTGCAATGAACAATGTGAAGGGGTGTGTAATTATAAAATTATCCATAGACCGGGACAGCCGCTCAGGGCTGTTAAGCTATTGAAATATCCCGCAGGGAATTGAGAAGGTACTCCAATACGGATTCCTATCATGGTTGGTATAATGTAGGATGGAAGAAGAAATCTTGGCCTAGAGCATGGCGTTATCACGTTTTTTTCGCACATTTACAAGCATGCTGATAAGACCTAATTGCAGGGGTAAATAGCTCCAACCACGCGGCAACGAACTGAACGAGAGTTTGGTTTCGAGACATTGCCTTTATTAGAGTCGCGATGAAACGAGCCACACGAGCAACTAGCTCTGCAGCGCTGATTTTAGCATTCTTTCCGCTACACGATCGTTCGCCAGTTCATTAAAGAGGCGTGCAACAAGCACGCTTCGATAAACTGAGCGTGACAAACAATGCTGCTTCTTTTCGCTTTATAAAGTCGGTGGGGGCTTGCATAAGTGTGCCTATCTGACGACCCACATTAGCTCTAACATTATTACCGTTTTGCGAGCGGTCTAATTTGCTTACAGTCCTTCAGACCACAAAATTCGGGCTGACGAGCTCTCCGAAACGTTTTCCGCTCGTTGGCGGAGCACATTTATCTCTTGCCTTTTTGCTGCTGTTAACAATGTTTCTGTGTCGCAGTTTTCATGGTCGCATGGTATGTTGCAAGACTGCATGGATCCCTGCGCAGTTACAGAAACATATTTGAGTCTGAGGGCTCGTCTATCTCATCGGCCACTCTAGGTTTTTTGTACACCCGGCCGCGGTTTCCGTGTAAGTTCCGTGAGTAATTTGCTTCGCCTAGAAATTGAGAAACCCTGTGTTATAGTCTCTTTCTATTGTCCTCTGTACATGTATCTACTTATTTGCTTTAGTATAATGAGACGGGCGGTAATGCATATTAGATGGAGGAGAGGGGTTACCCGCAAAACGTACAAATAATAAATATCACATGCTTAAATTGCTGAGGTAAGTAAAAACCATGAGTTTATACTCAAAGCGATAGCTAAGGGGCTCTTGGATAATATAGTAGAGCGATCGTAAAGGTATGGCTCCTAGGCATTTAATATCAGCAACGATACTCTTCGATAACTGACTATCTGCGGTGCAGGCTTTGGTGGCAGTGAAGGGCCGGTTCGAAATAGGGAAATCAACACCTCTGGCAACAGAATTGGGTGCTCACCTCCAGAATACGATCTAGTCTGGGCGATACACGCGGAAGTGGTGAGTGGGATATGTTCGTTGCACAACTGCGGGTGATGGAAAATCTATAAAGAAATTTGCAGGTGAAGCATTTTTTTCAGGTGCGATGACAACAATGTCAATTTATTTAAGGCTAGATTTTATGCCACTAGTAGTCGCAGTTATGTTATACTAAGAAAGAGTAAAAGAAGTAAAGTTATTGTTCTGGTTCGAAATTAGTCTGGACATAAACTCCTGTTAACTGAATAAAGATCCTACTTAAGCGGTACTTTTCAGGTACAGCATATCCAGAGTTTTAGGCCATCGTGCGCGTTTAGCACCGCCTTAGCTCTTTCTCATCACGTGTTCAAGTGCGAACCCCTTGCGCTGTGCCGTCGTCTAATTTACATCAACACTATGGAAAATCGTGTCAGCTATAGAGCTGTATCTATAGCCGTGGGAAGGAATACCGACAGTGTGTGCCCTTCAAGACTGCGAGACTTATGTGAAAGGGATGGTAGTGATGTGCGTATGCCACCGTTATCGACCGCCCACAAGCATTTCATGATGAAGCGAGCGAATAGCTTACTGCACACGATGACGGGGCGTTTTGCACAGGAAATGAGCAAATGACTGGTCATGAAGCTTCGCAGAATTACTTTTGGGGAGAAGAGGTCCCACCGTATATGCTAGTTTATAAATTGAGAGACGCTTCTACCGCCTGGGGAATGGACAGAAATGGACACTTCGTATCTCGCTTGGCGCCGATGTTGGAAATGCAGATTTTGCCGCGAAATAATGATTTCGCGGCAAAAACACCGCGAAGTTGCTCACTCTGCGCACATAAAAATATTTTAATATTAGTTTCGCCACTTCGGCAATACATTAAAAAAAAAGCCAAAAAAGTTATTGTGTGATGTTAGGCCAGTATCGAAACTATAGCCTTATTTCTTGGAGGTTTATCATGAAAAATATACACTGTCACGACTGAGTTCTAGGTTTCAGTACAGCATAAATAAAAGCATACTTTCATAGAATAATTGCGCCCCTCCCCGGTCTATGAACTTGTGCAGTACTTCTTCTTTCTTTTGGTAATTTTGAAGAAATTCTTCGAGATTTATCGCGTGGATCACTCGCCTATAGCAAAACTTGAGTGGTTGCTTGCTACATAATGGTACACCCATTAATCGTGAGGTGTCTTAATGATCTTCCCGGTAGCTCCAAAAAGAAAGAAAAGGAAAGAAACCGAATTTTCTTAGTGTATCGTTTTCTTTAGTGCTGCTCTCCCACCGCAGTTCAGGCGGCCATGCACCAGCTGTCTTGTCTTCTTCGCCGGGTTGGAACAGCGCCCCACTCTCTTGTCCTTGGTCCACGGCCGCTGAAGGCAGGGAGACGTTCCCGCACGGACCCTTCTTGCGCAACTTGTGCGCGTTGAAGAGCAAACAAACTCCCCACATAGATAAGACGAAAAACAAAGGTGTCTCTCTCTCGGGAGGCTCTTCGTTCCCGCCTCTCGCTTCATCTCACATGAGTATAGCAGGTGTCGCTTAGCGCTGTTTACGCGCCTCACTTCACGAGCTTTTCAAAGGGCCGAAACTGTCGTCGGTGAAGGGAAGCGTGCTGCTCAGAGTGTTGCTGTAAGGGTGCTTGACTTGTGGCGATGGCAGCGACCTCACGACATTGCACGGCAAGCCTCTTTCACCCCAGAAACGGCCATTCTGAGGCATGTTAGCGTTATGGGCTTGTTGCCTGAGCACTCGGGAAAACATTTTGTCTTTCTAAAATGCCTCGAAATATTTCGCAGTGGTTGATGTAATAGTCGACAAATTTCTCAGGCAGGAGGGAATGGTAGTACTGGGAAAAACAACCTCACTGAATAACACAATTTATTTATGGATTTATTTTATCATCGGGGTGCATAGTACATAACAGGGGGAAAGGGCAATTCACAACAATAAAGAAAAGAACACAAAGCATAATTTATACAATAATACAAATATATTTGCTATGGCTAGCAATTTTCTTACAACATAAAATATTCGATGAACAATAATATGAAGTGGTGCACCAAAACAGCCCGATAAGTCAGTTATTGAACGCAAAGTAATTAGTTAGCATTGCAAGGATCCTTTAAATTGAATCATGTACGGTGCTGAATAAAGGAATTTCAATTTCAAGTAGAAGTGAAGAGTGCGGGTTGAATCTATAGTGAGCGAAGTTTATCATTACTGTAGAAATTCTATGGAACAGAGAAATGCGATCGCGTTTTCGGCGTGTAGGAAGTAGCAGGTTTAAGGACGATTTCATTTGGGGGACGTTAGCTGATTAGCTGAACGATGGTAGTTGATAAAATAAAACGCGCCGTACGGTTCTGCACAAAATCCAGCATGTGTGCCCGTGGGTCGTGTGCAGAGTCCCATACAGATGGAGCATATATTCCAGATTTGGTCGCGTATAGTGGTGTATAATAATAATTTTAGGGATAAGGGGGAAAGAAAGAAGTTTCTTCGAAAGAAACACCATGTTTTGTTTCCTTTGCATGATATACTATATTTAGTACGTAATTTCCAGGACAGTGTGCACGTTACGTGGACGCCGAGATATCGATAAGAAGTTACGTTTTCAAGAAAATGACTGTCAAGAAATTAAGCTGGACGTGTTGCATTCAGATGGTAAATACTCTGATGCTTGAATTATTTAATGTTCAGTTTTATTTCCATTGTATGAACCCACGCAAGTATTAATTAGATCGATCTGGAGATAATGAATATCGGAATCATTAGTTAGTTTACGGTTAATCATAGGATCATTAGCGAATAAACAAATTTTGGTAGTAGCAGTAGTAGATACTCTACGGTAACAGTAGCAGGTATGTGTAGCAGGTAGGTCATTTATACATATTAGGAATAGCAGGTGGCCAAGTGTTGAATATTCAGGAACCCCCGAGCTAACTGGTACAAAAAAGAAGCTAGCGTTATTGCTACTGAAAAATGAAACACGAGAAGAAAGAAATACACGGATCCAGTTAAGACAGTAGGGCCAATTTTAAAACCCTTTTTTTGCGTAAAAGTCGTGAATGATTAACGTCATCGAAAGCTTCAGCAAAATTAAGACATATGCAGTTTGTTGAAAAAATGGAGTTCAAAGAGAAGTGCGTTAATGTTGTTGAGTGTCACAAAACCATTTTACAACTTCACAGCGCTGGTCAGTTCAGAGGACTTTTAAAGACTGAATTTTATATCATGAGTAACGAAGTTCACAGGCTGACAAATTGGCTGTAGAGAAGCAGGAAGAAGAGAAACGGCGCTCGAGGTTGGGCAGTGTAAGTCTGCGCTCCCCACTACCTTCCCATTACGGTTCCTGGTGTTTGACTATCCATCTCGTTTTGCACTTGGCGGGAACAAATTTTCCCATTACGGTTCCTGGCGGGAACAAGGGGATAGACACATTGAACGTAATTGTGAATGGCATTAAATGTGTTATCCAGGTCTCTCTGCCACTATGAGGAAACAGCTAGTTCATTTTAATGGTATAGCACCAGGTTTGTGTTCAGTTCGCTTTTCAGCTGCCGCATTGTTCTTGATATGGAGGGCGCTTGTCCTGAATTTTGTACCTATAGCATGCCAACTCTTTCAATGGTTCGTGACAAGAGCAACCCTACAATATGGAAGCATTTATTAAATTGCCCGCTGTGAAAGTATAAGGACACAAAAAAAAAAAGAAAGGAAAATACTAAAAGTATTCATCAAGTGGAATTAAATTTGCAGGCAAAACAAGAAATTTGTTAGCGAAAATCATTGAAGAAGTTTCCTGGGACGCTATCTTCGGACATATTATTTCAGCAAAATGGGCAGAAAAAAAAAAGAGCATCGGTTGGTCAGGAAAGTGTGGAAATCACTGCAGTTCTTTCAGTCTCCAAGTTGAGAAACTCGCACAAATTCAAGAAGTTTGAAGTTGTAAGGAGGTGTTCGAAATTCATATGAAATCAGCTTTGTGTGGTGGTCTTTGGCAGTGGTCCCTAGAACTCAAAATAGTATGTGGCTTTTCACGACAGGCCCATACTGCGGCCCGACAAGGGCATTATAATGGTATATAATGTTTGAAGTATAAACAAGTAAAAAGCACTGCGGCAGATGCTCCACGTCGTTTCGACCATATTGGATTCTTTGCCATGCTCTCACATCGCACAGTACACAGGCGCCTTTCGTTTACAGCGCCCATCGGAACACTACCTCAAAGGCGGGGAGCCGAAGCTGCTCCTTCGGGCTCAGCAGTCCAGTGTATTAGCCATAGGGCCACCGCCTTGGAGCCCCTGAGATAGATAACACGCATATGCACTTCCACAAAAGTTTATTTTCGGTAGTCTTTCTCTGCGAAAAAAGAAAAAAAAAACATTTCTACAAGCTACTCATTGTAGGAGAAATCATGTGGCACGCCAATAAGGTTTGCCTGGCACACTGGAACGCCCTTGCAGCTTAGGCGACGTCGGCGGCCAAATAAAGCGGTCCACCTCGGGGGAACAGTGAACCCGAGCAGGCTGTTTAATATACGCCTCGGTCAAAAGCCCTCTTTTGTTGCGCGGCTTCCTGCTCGTGTTCCCGGCGTCCGACCTCTCTGCGTGCCGCGGCCTTTCACTTTCTCCGCGCCGTAAGCGAGGCGTGGCGCCTGGCCGCGCCTCAATGAGCGGCTTCGTCGTGCTTGCGTGCGTCCCATCTCGGAGAGCGAAGGGAAGCACAAAGCGATGCGGTGCAAAAGCTCAAGAAGATGAGCGTCCTTTTGAGAGCAAACATAGGGACTGACGGGAGAGGAACAAGATGACTCTATGTCAGGCAGGCGCCAACGCTCTTAATGAGTTCTCTTTTTCTTTCTTCGTATGAACTGCAGCTGCCGTGTTGGATCACACAGTCGACCAATTTGCTGTAGACTACGCTATGAAAGCGTACCTTCGCAATTGCGCGTCGCACTGTCGTCTCGTCTGCAGGTATATGACCAGGTAACCTAAGCGCTGTTAGCCGTGGTAGCGCGAAGTTGATGTTCATATGAGCGGGAAAACAGTCGTTTCGGAAGCTGGAGCTGTGTGCTGTGAATAAGCTGGCAGAAGAGTATTGCACTCTAGGTTAGCTGTGAAACGACTGTTGCATTAGACCATGACGGAACTGGAGCGGCGGCAGTGGCGTGGTTCCGGTCATAGTTTATTGCAATAGTGTTTCTCGGCGCTTTCCAGAGATAGTTAGTTTCTTCAGTGATAACTAACAGAGATTTTTATCGGTTATCACAGAAGGCGCACCCACTAAAACACACGTGGCTGCCCAGGTGGCTGCTCAGCATGTACCTGCCAGTAGGGTTTGCGAGTGAGTGCGTGTTGGTGTGCGTGCGTGCGTGCGTGTGTGTGCGTGCACCCGCGCGCGCGCGAGGAAGATGAAATACTTAGCTGTGCACAATACACCAACCGGACGGAAATCCGGTTTCTGGCAGTCTGCTGACCTGAGATTTTATATCTGCGTGACTCTCCCGATGAAACTAATTACTAGATAGACAGCAGTAAAACTTAAAAAAAAAATAAAACCAGCTTAGGGTTCATAAATACAAAATCAAATTGTGCGTGACATTGGCACTAAGTAAATAATCTGCAAAATTCAAAATTGTACAGAATGGAGAGAAATCTTAATATGCAACGATATATATCGTAAAATGCAGATAGAATTTACAATTTGATAAAAAAAAAAACCCAGAACACGACTCCCTTGAAGAAGCTGGCGGTTCTTGTGGAATCCAATTTCAGCAATATTTTCCGTCTGCTCCATAATTACGAAAAACCTTCTAGCATCTTTCAGTTGAGCTTTCATACTATTGTGGATTCCTTAAAGGCGTATGATGTATACTACTGCAATTATGTCTGGCAGTCGCAGTAATTTTGGAACAGTGGTATATACCATGCTTTGGTTTTCAAGCATGTGCGGTGCCTTGGCTTGACATTAAACGTGCTTCACCATTGAAACGGTTTTTAGAGTCGTCTGGAGAGAAATAGAAGCCGCTTAGGATTCCTAAATGTCGTACCATTGCCGAAGTTTACCAGTGTAGTATGTTTTACAAGCGGTTTACGTAGAAGACAAATAGTCTATGCTAGCCACCCGCCTGATGAGCTTTTCCTGCAGAGAGTGTGGTTTGTTAATGCTGGCTTTCATTTCATTTGCCCATACTAGGCTGCAGTAGCTTGAAAGAATGAGCGCTTGCACACCCCGTTGTGGCACGGCGTCCATTTATGCACCCAGTATCTCACTGCGTTTCTCGAAACAGGTATTACTGTTTTCAGGAAGTCAGTAATAAGAGAGAATGACGGAGCCTTTTTTTGTCTAAGAAGTAAGAATCGCTTTTTCTAGTCGAGAAATAGACGTTGCCAAGTTGCACGACGCGCCCAGGAAAGGCAGTGCTGCTGTCTGTTGTTCTAACTCTTTCTCCTATCCTGTCATGGTATGTTTTGCTCAAGGACGCCGCAGCTGAATTTTCGGCATCTGCGGATGATAAAAAATATTAATTAACCACAAACATTAATTGACCCAACCTGGATGACTAGCGTAGTATTGTCGACCAGACTAGAGAGGTAGCTCGGATCCACGGCTTCCAGGACGGAGGAGGCTGCCCACCCGAGGAGAATATTTCACGCCTGCTCTCAATAAAAGTTTATCTCTCTCTCTCTCTCTCTCTCTGACATAAGGCGAAAACCTTTAACGGCTCATAGTCGCGACCATGACGCTGTGCGTCCGGCTGCGAAAAGTGACACATCTTCGCGAGATGAGATGACGTGATCATCCAATCTATGGGCAGGATGTTATTTATATGCAAATAAATCCTGTCGCCACCGGGAATCGAACCTCCATCCATTGATCTCCAGCTGAGCTGTTTACCCAACTGTGCAAAATAACAAAAAAGAAACTGGACCGGGATCGTGAAATACACGTCAGAATTCTCCTTGTCTACGTGAGGATGATAGTAGCAATCACAATGACACTGCAATTAGTGATAACAACAATGACTACATTAGCAATGGTAATGATGGCGCATTTAGTTGATAACGATATTGAGAGCAAAAGTAATGCACCGTGTGCCGCAGCAACGCTTGGGCTTTCGCATATCTTTAGGGTAGATTCCATAGCGTTCTCAGAATTTTTGTTATAGAAGCCTGTAGCTCCGCGAGAATTGAAATGGGCAGTCTGGGTGATTTCTTGTAGGTTTGAGCCAATTGTAGAAATTAGTGTGGATAAGGCGTTAAAAGTATGCTCACACAAATTATCAAATGTTTTTAAATAGCAGCACGTACCGCAGGAAATATATGCAACTTAATTTTGGGCTAAAATAAATCTGCACATCGAATTAGGAGCTCCTTTGTACATGTTGCTGACATGCTCATCTGCCCAACTCAGGTGCTCAGAAATCGTAACATCAGTTTTATCGCGCTGATTTCCGAACATATTACTTTGGCCAGCGTAAATAGCACGTTGCGTTAGGAGGATATGTTTGGCTCCAGCTGGGAAATTAATTGCTTTTGCGTTTGTTAGATTAACCGTGACAAAATTCTGATTTTTTTCTACGGAACAGTTTATTTTAATGTAATTGCTGTTTTTGCAAAAGGGTTCATACAGATGAACACTAGAGGACTTGAAACGCTATCCTGGAGAGGAATTCTTGGTCCTTTAATAAACGACAAGCATCATTAGCCAGTGTAATCTTGCTGCTTTCTTTTCATAAATTTGAGCTTAGGAATGCGAGAGGTGTGCCACGAGCAAAATTCTGATTTTTTTCTACGGAACAGTTTATTTTAATGTAATTGCTGTTTTTGCAAAAGGGTTCATATAGATGTTGAACAGTAGAGGACTTGAAACGCTATTCTGGAGAGGAATTCTTGGTTCCTTAATAAACGACGAGCGCCATTAGCCAGTGTAATCTTGCTGCTTTCGTTTGCATAAATTTGAGCTTAATAATCCGAGAGGTGTGCCACGAGCACCATGATTAGACAACTTTTAAATTGAAATTCAATGTCCAAGGCTATCAAAGGTGGACATTCACAGCTGTATTGCACTGTGTGACTATCGTAGAGACTCAAGGCTGAATGCATGTCGGCTTTTGCAATCCCTCGCTTTTTAAAACAGCTCAATGGGTCGAAGAAAGAGGAAGCAGGCAGTCATTTTATTGCAGCGGCTGCCTTCAACTTATACGCGTGGCATAACTTGGTACTGAAGGGTATTCTACAAAAGAGAAAGCTGTATGGTGTAGTAAACGGGCGTCTGCATAATCACTTCCGGTTTAATCAACCTTATCTGATTACCTCAAAAATTGTGTCAATGTTTATATAACCCTTCAAAAAAAGGCAACGCGAGCTTAGTGCAGAAGCTAGGTAGTTTATTTTTATAATATCGCACAGATGTAGATATTTTTTTTTCTTTTTTTTTTTCTTCACTGACCGTAAGTCGGAAGGCATGAGCAAAGGAGATAGTTGACGACCGTTCATTTTGAAATACTGCATCACAATCTAAAAAGGGGAGCGCACGAAGGTCCGCCCTGACTTGTGCAAATTCTCCTTCTTGTGCTGGATCTACGCTTGCGCTGCAATCTTGCAAAATATAAACGATGAAAGAAAATACCTTATCCCTGGTACACCAGAGCTCTGCGCGCTTGCTTTCTCACTTTTCTCCGTTTTTCCACGTTAGTTGACGCATCGTGGCGACGAACAAATTGACTGAAGTTATCGCTTTTTTTTTTCTGTTCGATGATAGTCCATGATAGTTAATGGCACGTCGATTGTCTTCCCTGGGCACCTAATGAGGCGCTAGGTGGGACATGTGTTGCAATGTATTTGTCAGCAACCGATCCCTTTTTGCGCCCCAGTTAATGAAGCCCCTCTCCTTTTTGTCCGGTTCATTCTGTGCGTGTTTAGCCACCTCGTGTTCGAAGGAGACGGACAGTGTAATTCAATAACCAGACTGCGCGAGCACTCTGAGGCATAATTATAAGCGCCATAACGGCAGCAGCCCGCACGAGGAGGGGACAGAACGTGCTGGCCTGACGATCGTCAGCGGGCATCGATCAGCGGAGGTAATGCAATACAACCGAGCGCGTTGTGTTGTCCACGGCCGTCTGTCGCCGCCGGAGTGAATACACGTGTCGTCGGGGACAAACAAAATCAAATTTCAAGTGGTTGCTGTCCCAAGACTATTGAAGGATAAGAGTTTATAGAAGAGGTCTAAACGCAAACGTGAAGCATCTAGTTCTACGAGAGAGCCTCAGTTTTTCTTTAATTGGTCGTCTAAGTCAATGCCGAGTAGGAAGATGCAAATGACGAGACTTAATCGCATTCTGAAACGATTGCGCATAGCGGGCAGTGAAGTGAACCTCACCTACGATTTTGAATAACTAAAGGGGCAGTTTATTATGCTCAACACAACAATGACTTTGACGCTTAGTGAACGTATTGAATATAAAGACCACAAAGCAATATTAGGAAATGAAGGATTAGGCTAAGGCTTTGGAGTGGCTCGTGAAAAAGTTCCTCATCCTCCATGACTTAATCAGGTCATTGTTTAAGAAATCATTATTCTAACTCTGCGCGAAAGCTAATGCACAGTTTATGAAGTAAGTTCTTAAAATGCGTGCAGTGAGCGTAAGAGCGCCCTACCGAAATGTCTCATATGTCTCGGAAATGCACCTTGGACAGTGCAAAGGTAGGCAGGTTGATCAGTCATGCGCACTGCTCGATTTTCACTCCACACATCAGGAAAGAGATGAAGTAAGGTAAAGAGAAAAAAGAGGGTGACAATTGTTTTGTTCGCTGTGGGCATGGAGCGTCGCCTTGAGAGGGGACGAATGATACAAACGTAGCGGCAAGCGCGTAGGTTATTTGGTAGGCTAACCTAGGAATTTGCGACGTTAAAATGGCGTTAACTACCCGTTAGCTTTAGACGAACTGCCGGGAAAGCTAGTTTCACGTGAACCTAAAAAAATATCATGATCCAAACAGCCGGCAGAGTCGACGGCGTCATGAATGCGAAGGGTAGCACAGAAAAAGAAAGGAGAAAAATTCCCGTGACAGAAAAATTACATTTCTTGCCAACCTAGCTTATACTTGTGAGATACGCCTGAGATAGGCAATAATGGCAGTTTGATGTCACACGAAGTAAAGAGCTCTGTCAGATTTAGAGAGAGAAACAATGATTTCATTTCGGATAGTTGGTTCACCAGGTATTAGCATATTTCAAGACAGTGAAAAAAAGGGGACAGGAACAACGACGACAACAACAACAACAACAACAAAAACCTCTTTATTTAATGTGGTTGCTTTGTCCCTGTCCCCTTCTGCGCCGTCTGCAGAATGCACCGCTAACTACAGAGGAAAGTTTTGCATAACGAAGGTAACACGAAAGAATTCTTTGAGCACATGAAAACTCCCCGGCGCTTATCAGTCTCTCTCTCTCTCTCTTTAACTGGAGCGGAAACTAAGCCTTCATTATTCACGAGACGTCATCCCGACTTAATCAGGAAAAGCCATATCTGGATGCACATTCATCACTACACATCGGGATAAAATTTGCGTAGTATACCGCCAAGCTTAATACTTTTGGCTTGTTCCCGGTCGGTGCAGCCGGATGGCAGCTTTATCATTTTCTGTACAAAGCAAGGGGCACTAGGGCTTATCTCGAATGGTAGCAGCCACGCGTCACTGCTTGTACATTGTTCACGGTTGTTGTATCCTTGGGCGTCTTATCTACAAGTTTCCTTGCCAACTTTAAACTGAGGAGTGAAGGGATCGGCAGCCATTTTGTCATGCCACGACCATCGTATGCGTCTGTTGCCATCACTGCCGCCTAGTTTAGTTCATTGTTCGCGCAAGCCAGTCCATTAAAAGCTCGTTTTAGCAACAGCTCAGTCAGCTTGTCTGCTGTCCGAAGCGTAACCATCACTAAGTGACATCTGGTACAGGGGCTGGATACAAAGGCTGGGAGATGTCCGGAACTTGAACGCGTACCGTGCACCTGGTACCTGTTCAAGGTGGATCTCCGAGCTTGGATGGGGCGCACTTCCGCGCACGGCACGCATTTTATAAAATTATTTTGTAATATTCCGCAATAGCTTTCCTTCAGAGTTTGAATAAGGCTTTTTTAAAATATTACCTGCTTAAATCATACAGGATGAGGAAAGAACTGCTTTCAGAAACCACTTGAAAGTGTTAGCGTAAGTCTTCCTAATATTGCGCTGTTTTCCCTATACTCAGTATGACCACCATGCGTCAATGGCATTGTCGTGCTGGGGATAATTAACTGTCCCTTTGGTTCGTCGAAATTGAAGGTGATGTAACAACACGTGCCAGAAAAAAAATTGAGATTTTTTGCGCCAACACTGCGTCCCCCTCTCGCCCCTTCCCTTTAAGATTTTCGCCGTCTGGTTTATCAGATGGCCTCGAGCCAACGCAATAGTAGGTTCCACAGCAACTAACGAATATCAAATGTGGAAGCTCGGTATACTGAGAACAATTCTTGACCAGGTTTCCTTTTTTTTTTTTTTACAAGTTTTTAAGGTTTTTATGCGACAAATATATACTTGTCATCTCGGAATTACTGCCACTAACGTCATTCTTGAGCGAGAAACAAGGAAGAGGTTGAATTAAGGAGCAAGGCACTTTTGTGTTAATCTGCTAACTTACTTCATTAGATTCTTATTAGGATCTCAGATGACTAAAGTCGATTCAGTATTTGCATGCGCGTTTACAAGGCTGGCGAACATGATGACTGCGGGCATAAAGTTAACTTTTTTTGCCATCTGGCTTTCGTGCCTTGCTCCTCACAAACAAATATACACAAGCACAAGAAACACGACGTTCGAGTAGCGGCTATATGCAGTGAAGAGGGGTGAAATGCCATTTCGTTGGCATCTTTTCTTAATTTATTACACCAAATGACAACACTAGCATAACAAAATAAATAAGTTACTATAAACTGATTTGTTCATACATCACGTTCGCTGAAGTAAAGAAGTGTCTATAATCGGCAGTCTGGGCTGTCATGTGGTTTTCTAATGCTGGCAATGGGCTAAATAAAGCCTTGCTATAGCTATGTGCGCAGCAAAATAACTCTGCAACTTTGCGAAGGTATGCAGTTGTGTGTAAATGCGTAAATGTTGAGAGGACTGCGGAGGAAACTGTGTTATGCGGACTGCTACGCACTCCTCCTGTTGTCAAGGGGGGCCTCGGCCTGTGAAAGTTTGCCAGTCATCGGTCTCTGGGAGCATGGCCTCTTTACCATTGCCTTATGAGAGAGGGCAAAGATAGAAACATTATTCGATTTTTACTTCGCAAGTGGGGAGCGGGAGGAAGTAAGTAGAAGTGAAAGAGAGGGAGACCAGTGTTTTGTCCGCTGGGGTTATGGATAGTGATTTTGAGAGGGGACGAATGACACATACGTAGCTACAAGTGCGTAGGTTATCTGGTAGGGTGGTTAGTTGTTTGTGACGTTACAAATGGCGTTGGCTACGCGTTATCTCCAGACGAACTGCTGGGAAAGTAAGTCTCACGTGAACCTGAAACAACGCAAGAAGATCCACACAGCGGACATAGTCGAATGCGACATGAATGCGAAGGGATAACGCTATAGATCTAACACAGGTGAGGCGTGCTCCGCAGGCTTGAATGTGCTACTTGCGTGCACTACTTGAGCGCACTATGTAATCGAGCAACAAAAACACAACGACGAAAATTTTTCACACTTGTGCCACATGAAGTTCTCTCTGAGAAAGGGGCTGGACCGGCACACCAGTTGAAGAGATGCAATAAAAGGAAAGTATGGAGCAAGAATAACACTAATAACACAGTTCAAATCGGCTCAGATAAAATACTCTTTATTGTGCAAATATGCCCTTCGGTGCAAGAGATGGAGACCTGTGTCGGCGCATGCATCTCTATCCTTGTGTAAGATGGTCGGTTTTGGTGGCAATATTGGATCTCGCGTACGCCCGAAGTTCGGGGAAAGATGTCAAGATATGATCAACGGTCGCCTCCGTAGCAGTAGCGGTGGAGAAATAGCAGGTCAAAAGAAAAGTCTGCGATGTCCAGAAAGATCTGAGCGCAGTAGTCGGCGCAGCTACCACTCGGATCATCATCATGGCGAGATAAACAGCCTGGAAAGTTGGATTTACGCGGTGGAATTAAAGTACCTATAGAGCGACAAAGAAATAATTTCAATTTTAACCTAATGTATATCCACATGAAGCCTTGTGGACACGGAGACTCACAAGTATAAGAAAAACCGGGTTAGAGTCGCTCAAATGTATAATGCATAACAGCGCATACTGAGAGCAAGGGCTAGGCAGCACGCGCTGTTTTCAATCGCATTCTTGTATCATCAAGCGCCCTGTACAGACGGTCGTCTATAAGCGCGTGACGTGTTTTCGCACGATGTTTCAGGTCGAATTTAACATGCGTTCAATTTGTTATACTAGTGCAACTACAGACGACTATTGCATAAAGTGAAGAAAAATTGAAATATATTTTTCTGCAAAGGTAGCAATTGCGGACACACACAACTAGACGGCTCTCGCGGGCCCATACACAGAGGCCGTTTGGGTGGGCAAGCTCGAAAACTGAAGCAGGCTTTAAAAGACGAGCCGACACATCGCATCTATTCGCACAGAATACCACTATATAGATCGAAAACATGACGTTCTGCCATACAGCGGGACTCTCTGGAATTGCTTCTGCTCGGTTGCGCGTTCTGAACGGCTGTTTTAAACTTACACTTCATCATCGCCCGCACAAGATATAGCGCATCGCACTTCTCGACCGGAAATTCTGCGCGTCAGGGAACTATGAGAAACGCGGCTTCGCATCAAATTATGCCGGACAGTTACCGCTTCCATAGAATTTAGCGAAGGTCGCGGTCAGCGGAGTTTATTATTGTCGCAGAATAAGCGGCCGTTGTTTGGGATCCGGATACAAACATCAATGGCACCAAACTTGAAAATGTCCAGCGTAAAAGTGTCAGGTTCATATACAATTGTTATAGCTGGAAAACGTCCCCAACAGCACTTTTGCAAACAGCTAATTTAGAAACACTGCAGGCAGGACGATGCCAATAAAGATTAAAAATGTCCTATTTGATCGACCACCACCAACTTTGCACAAATAGAAATGCATACTTTCATTCAGTTACCCAACGACAAACCCGTTCTTTTCATAATAAAAAGGTGAGCGATTTTTTGTGCAGAACAAATGTGTTGAACGCCTCAAATTTTCATTAAACTATCCGTACTTGGAACGACCTGCCTGCAAAGTTGGTTGAGTGTTCGACGTTGTCTTCTTTTCTGAGTGAATTCTGAGATGAGATAGCGGTGTTTCACATTGTCATATCATGGCGTTTACACTTCACTTTTTTTTTGTTCTTTTTTCTTTTTGTTCTGTGCGAGTGATGATTGATGCCTTGTTCGTTGTCGTCCTTCGCCAGACTGAATGTACTTTGTATTCTCCTGAACTGTATTCTTCAGTACCCCCCACTCTTGCCTAAAGCCTGACATTCAGGCTTCCAGTATGCAATAAATAAATAAATAAATAAATAAATAAATAAATAAATAAATAAATAAATAAATAAATAAATAAATAAATAAATAAATAAATAAATAAATAAATAAATAAATTCACACATGGTGAGAAACAAACAACGGAAATTGGGCGCTCGTAAAACGCGCACTGTTTTTTGAGCGTGAGGCCCGCTTCCAGTTATATTCCTTCAATTATGCCTCTGAAGGTAATCGAAGTTCGAACTGTGCCCAATTTTCGAAAGCCAGTAGGTGGAGAAGCCATCTTTGAACCCCAGAAGAGTCAGCTAGAGGCGATGCCCACCGCTTTATGATGTGCTCGCGACGCCTTTTCTGGATGTTTATTTTTCGTAGTAGAGCCGAGAAACAGGCCGGGGGATCGCTTGTGTCCATTAGAACGACCGGCATGTTTCCGGATACACCGGAGTCCAAGTGCCTACCGTGCAGGGCGCGGCTGAGAGGCAGCGTAGTATCGGATTGCGCGGGCCTGAGTTATTCCGATTTCTGTTTTCCTCGGCGGTAACGACTGCCGGGAGCTGTGAACAAGGCTTCGGTATGCCGTTGAAGAACAAAAGACACGAAACTGCTATCAAAGCATGCCGGATCCCAGAGTCCCGTGTACGAGGAAGCAGACAGTACGAGTTCATTTGTAGCCATCACATAAAGCCATTCGCTTGAGGCATAGCCTCCACTGCTGCTGCGATAGCGTGGGGTGGACCGTCCATTCCAGCGCGTTCGATACGTGACTGTAGAATGCTTGCTAGTATTTTTTTTTGTTTTGTTTTTCTTGATTCTCTGCCTAGCTTTTTTTTTTTGCTTCTTTTTTCTTACCATTGCGCTTTGGATTCTTCTTTCGAGGAGACCAAGCCATCGCGATCGAAACAACAACAAAGCTGTTTTATAGACAGCCTATATCCTTCCAGATAAGGAGGGAGCGCTGACGCCTTGGCTTCCTGCAAATGATTCAAAAGCGGAGAAATGCAATGCTAGTTTCGCGTCGACAGACTGGGCCACGGGGTTTGCTCTCGTTTGCATATCGTTCCATCGCATTCGCGTTCGCACGCCGACAGATTGCGCTGGCTTCTTTTCTCTTAGCGACCAACAACTCGACGTCCAAAGCTAAAGAGAGAGGCTCACCGAGCATTGCATCGCCGTGCGTTAACGATCGCCCTGGCCAAGACGCGGAGTACCCGCACCGAGCAAATCGGGAACGCCATACCAATGCGGGCACGTTGGTTTTCAGAGCGAGCCTGTGAGCCTAATCTTATCGCTCGGCCTCACGCCATGGAGCCCGAAAGTAAAGGACGGCTCGAACGAGTCGCACACGCTTGGGAAGCCACACGGCACACGGCACGCTCGTCGACCGTCTTCGAGTAGCGAAGGTTGCGATGGGAAGCCACACGGCACACGGCACGCTCGTCGTCCGTCTTCGAGTAGCGAAGGTCAATTGCGCGTGCTGTCGTCGAGGCGAGGGGTTTTTCGCCGCGCTGCTCTGAATGACAATGGCGCCTGAGACACGGCTGGCTCCGGCACAAGAGGCCCGCTAAGGTGGCGCGCGCCGGAAAAACCGAGGTCGGTGGCGGCCTGCCCCTCTGGCGCTGTCGTTGGTGCCTCCGAGTGGCCAACGGAATGTGTACGCTCCAGCTGCAGAAGACGGGGAAGAAGAGGGTGGTGAAGCTGTCTCTTGCATGTGCGATGCTACGTGACATCCCTCTCTATACCCTGTCTCACTAAGAACCATGCAGCTCCTTCGAAGCTGGATCTGAAGTCCGCTAACAGGGGGGCATTCAATCGCGCGTGCGTAAACGAGGTTCTATGTTGGCCTTAAATGCGACGTCGTTTAGCATCGTTTTAGGCCAGCGCCTTACAATCAAGCGCACCCTCTCGCTTACAAGAGCTTCGTGAATGGGCTCTACGGTCAGCTGACGCCAGTCTCGGTGTCTGCGATACTTCACAAGAAAAGTGAGGTGTATTAACAATGACCACTTCGCTTTTCTTGTGTGGCGTTACTCTTTCTGGCCATAACAAGTCACTGGCTCAGCGGGAACGAAAAACGGTTGAGCAGCCTACGCAGGAAGCGCCGAGTAAGCTAACGTCCTCCATTTTTTTTTATTCGTGAATTAATTTCTGTTTTGTTATTTTTGCTTCATTGCACACAAAAGCGAAACATGTCTGGCTTACTGTAACGAGCAAGCAAGCCTTTCGAGGTGAACTGTACGCTCGTACGGACACCGCTTTTTGCTTTTCGAGGAAAAGTGTGTGATATGCACATTCTCAGTAGCCTCAATTTTGCAGACACGAATCTCGCTCACAGGCGCTGAGTCTGGCCTCTATAAGGAACAATATACTCATGCGTAAAATGTGCATGGAACAGTTGCGTGTAAAATGTGCGTGTCTGCTTCACCTACTAATTCTGTATTAAGAGCAGACAAGTTTTCAGTCATATTTCAGCTTAAGATGTAAGAGTTGAAGTCGTTGAAGGAGCGTTTTACTTCATTTCAAAGGTCATCTATACATAAACCAAAATTTATTAACGCAATTCACTGCAAAGCAGCTACGCGTAAGCTTAATGGTGCGTCCCGTTTGCAGAGAAGTCCCGGTCCGGTATGGGCAAATGAGAAAGAAAGAGAGAGGGAGGAGTGGAGAGAGTTTGAGGAAGAGAGAGAGCGAGAGAGAGGGAGATGGAGATAGTTCCCCGTGATCTTCACACTGGAAGCGTCAGCAAGCGATGACGGCAAGAGGGCAAGTGAAAATGGAGCAAGAAAAAAATAATGTAGGCCTTTGCTGCTTGACAAACATCTCGCGGTCGTTAAGAATTACGTTATTTTAGGCTGAACATCACATCACGTGGTTAGGAAAGAACCAGTAGATCTTTCTTTTCCGGCTTCCAAATTGCTTGGTGGATGACTGTGGCACTTTTGTAAAAGTATAGCGACTTGGGCGAGTTTGTAACGATCCATCGCATCGAACAGCGCGAGAAAACATGGGGACGAAAGAATTCCATGTTTGAACAGGTTGTGTATTAATCCGGAACAAACAGCGCTCGTCCTGCGTCGTCCCGCCCTTTCTTCGATCTCTGTGCTTTCTCCCGCTGTTTGATGCGATGGATGACTCCTGTAACCTTGCAAGTGCTTACTGCTTTACAATTGCGGGCAAAAACAAGCGTGAAATGGGGGCGATACGCATTCACCTACTTGTGGAGTAAAGAGAACCGTGAAGTAAGCTCTCTGGCATCTTGTGAATTTTTTCGACATTGTAGTCTTCTTTATTGACACGTATTTGCCTTTCAAAGCCACATTATTAAGTATTTGGATTTTGATTTCATGACAACTTGTCCCGAAGAAAAATGCGAGTTACCTTATTTCTACCAAAGTATGGAGCAGATTAGCAGTGCTTTACAGCTGGCTATTAAGAGCAACAACAAAATAACCTCAAACTGGGCCACTAAGCATAAAGCGGAGGACAATAACTTACACCCTCGGTCAAAAGTTTACCGGCCGTAAGGTTTTTCCTTCATGCGTACGCGCAGCACTTACGCCCAACATAATGACCTGGAGGTGTTGAAAAAGTGAGGTAAAATGCTATAAATAAATAAATAAATAAATAAATAAATAAATAAATAAATAAATAAATAAATAAATAAATAAATAAATAAATAAATAAATAAATAAATAAATAAATAAATAAATAAATAAATAAATAAATAAATAAATAAATAGCTTCAGAGCACAAATGACTGGCCCACAGCGTGACTGAAAAGCAGTCCATGCACCCGCATACTTGCATCAAAGACTTTGCGCGGCCACCTCGCTTTCTGGTACTGTGGACACTAACGCCAGCAGGCTAATAAAATAAGGAGAAAGTAAATTGTAGCCTTCACCATCTGATCTGGCATTTGTTTCCTAAGGTTTGATCATACCGCAATGTCATAAAACCAAATACAATGAAATCACATGTGGCTTTACTCTACACATAAAACTTTTGATATTTTCATTGGCTACATCGGCCTTACGCCACTGTATCGTTTATGTAATATACGTTGCCAACTTTGCTGCTCCTATAGCGAACTTAAGATAGACATGCTTCGAATTTCTAATAGGTTTGCGATCCGGATCTGTTTTCACTTGGGAACACACAGAGCTCATTTCTTCTTTTTTTTTTTTTTTTTTTTTGAAGGGAAATTCACTCGAGACCTGTAACTGAAATTTAGCTTTCTAGACGCGGCGCAGCCATATCAAAATTGTCTCAATTAAAGTTCTCTCCTTCTTCTTAAATTACCTATTCTGTCTGGCGTGTATGGCTTTTTTCTTTCTGACATTTCCTTGTTTGTTAAGCGGACCGTAGGCTATGTTTCAGCTATCCTCTTTGTAGGATCTTGAACAAGAACAGAAAAAAGTAGGTGTTGATTTGATTAGGGCAAACCCGCGTAGTAGGTTCTTTTCACAGGGCGCCTAACACTTTGGGATGTTGTGTGCATTGTTATTTTTTTGTACCAGAAAAGCGATTGAAACGGCAGTGTAATGTAGCAGTGACTATTCTGCACCCGTTTATACAAACAACTCCTATGCCATCCCCTCCCCCTTGGCGCAGGTGGCTTCAGAGCACAATGGGGCACTTCGCTGCTAGCAAATTATTCTTACACCGTGCTGCTAGCATAGAGTTTCCGCACTTTTTCTTTCATTAAATTAGTTTCTCTCTGGCTCCTGCTCAAGTAACTGGCGAGCCCGTCGTCACTTTAGCGAGATCTATGCCGTGTAGCTTGCCTTGCGCAAGCGTGATGTACGCCCACCCGTTGCGTGAACAAGCTCGCATAGCACAGACACACCAATTTTCCGGCGCGAGTGCAATGCAGCACTCTTCTCGCGTACACGCCATGCGCTCCTGGTAATTTTCGCACTGGGCACGCAGCACGCAGGCGGTGATTAACCTGAGCCGTCGACTTCTCCGAGAAGCGTGCGCGGGCGGGCTCCTCAAGACTAAGCTGGTAGCATCATCCAACTTTCTGATAACATCTCGGCAACTGCGGTCCGCTCGGGAGTTGCAGAGAAAACCGCCAAATCGAGTAAACTCGTGTTGGCGTTGCGCTTTGATGCAGGCATCATTTGATTTATAGACGCCATTTTGTACTCTAATTCCTGTATTTCTCTGTTTACAATTTTCGAGTACTTTGACCTCGGCAGAGTTCTGGTGGCTTTCACAAAAATGCAAACTAACCGGGAAAATTAAGACCTATACAATCTTTGTTTATATCGCTGTTATGCCGTTGGTTGCATATCATTATCCCGCTTATCCGAAATGAGAAACAGGGGAGTATAGATTATCTCCCTTCTCCTAGGGTGATTCTCAGTCATCTGTTCGTGGCATGTCGTCGATAATACGTAGGTCGAACAGCAGGCCAGAGAGGCAAGGGAGGCACGGCGGAAACAGTAAATAGACGATGCCTAAGTAGCGAAAGATTTATGCATAATCGCTCTAACTTATTTTCTTGCTCCACTGGTGCTCGGCCCGGCGCTCAGTAATTTTAAGGAATTATTTGCCACTTATTTATAAAGCACAATAAAGCGCTTTGTAAAATGCTTTTTGAGAAGCCATTTTGCGAATTATCCTGTGCTGTAGTAAATACCGATAGCAGGCTCTGGATTCAAGAAAAATTTTGTTCAGCAGAGTTGCCTTGCATTTACTTTTGACACCGCCTGTACATACATACATACATACATACATACATACATACATACATACATACATACATACATACATACATACATACATACATACATACATACATACATACATACATACATACATACATACATACATACATACATACATACATACATACATACATACATACATACATACATACATACATACATACATACATACATACATACATACATACATACATACATACATACATACATACATACATACATACATACATACATACATACATACATACATACATACATACATACATACATACATACATCGTGACGTCAAGAATTTAAACTGTATGGGGAGGGGGGAGCGCATTAAATGCCTATTTATCAGCAAAAACTGCACCCTTTGGCACTGCACAAACATCCTCGAAAGGGCTGTAGCTTCACTTTCGCTAACCGCGAAATGTTTGTTTTGTTTTCTGCATGTTTGTGACATAAATAATGGTTTGTTTCCCCCCACCCTCTCGCTGTAATGCCGCTTGCAGCGCTGTGGGTATTAAAATAAATAAATAAATAAATAAATAAATAAATAAATAAATAAATAAATAAATAAATAAATAAATAAATAAATAAATAAATAAATAAATAAATAAATAAATAAATAAATAAATAGGCGTAGTTTTTATCCTCGTATAGTGTGTCTTCCAGCGAAAATAACATAATGCTGGTTACGATTGAAAGCTAGTTGGGCGAAGACAGATGCTACTCTCAATGTCTTTACAACAATACGCTTCGTCGCAGAGGCGAAGAAGCAGCACGTGTGGAGCACCGTGAACCGGGATAACTGCATGGAGTCTGACTTTCTAAAGAAAGTAACAATAAGCCATGAATGTGAGACATTCTTACCCGCGTCGAAGTTAAAAAGGTAACCCTGATACCACTTCAAGTCGTATTTCGTTTGGTTCGATTTATCGTGTTTAGAGTTCCAAAGCGGCTAAGGCTGTGAGGCACTGCAATGAAAAGCTTCGTAAATGTCGACCACCATGAGTTCTTTAATCCCAGGTAAAAATGCATTAGCTACTTTTGACGATTGCTGCGAACGAGGAATGGGTGGCAGAACGACTAATTTTCTCGAACGCATAATCATCCGGCATTTGGAATCTCCAATTGTTGCTTTTAACCGGTTACATCCAATTACATCCTGTCACAAACCAGTTACATCCTATATGATACAGTTAAGGAAATACAATACCTCTGGGTTGCCTTTTTCTAGATTTGTGTTCTGAAGCGAACGAAAGAAAAAGGGTTACACATTGATTTTGATTCACGCAAATGCTGCACCTTTCTGTCAGGAAAAAGATCTGACCTCCTGAAAACATCGGATTTTGTTATCCTCGTGCTTGGCTACAGGGAAGGAGTATAAAACACATGAGCACTAATATGCCGGTTTCTTTATTCATTAGATAAGCTGTGCTCTTTCTATCACTACCAGAACGCCAATTGCACAGCTTGTTATGCTCCGTTCTCCTTGCTTGCATGCTTGATATGCTGCATGTCGTCGCTAAGGCTGATCTGAGAAACGCAAATGACAATTGTTTTTGTATCGCTTATACTGATTTGCTAGATTTCACACAGTTGTCGAAACTCTACTTTCTTCATGTTCTTTGAATTCATTTTAGGTGGCAGCTATCGCTTGCTGCTCGTAATTCTTGTCGATGTCTCTTTCTATCGCTCACGCTATACATGATTCTAGAGTTAACAGAGGAGCCTGTCAGTAAGTTCCGAAATAAACATGTATAGCATGCTGTCATCGTTATATATTAAGTGAAGCATTGCATAAAACTGTTAACACAGAAACAAGCGGAGGGGATCAACATGCCTTGAATTTCTCAGCTTCGTCTTCCTCAAAAGTGTATAATTCAGGGAGCTTTGCTTCAGGGCGGCCTAGTGTAGCTTCTTATGCATTCCCTGCGTTTGCAAACGGTTTGAAGGTTGAAGGTTAGACGAGCTGCGTCTTCCTATCCTCTGAAGGCTACTTATTAGGACGCAAACTTTGTTCAATTTCATTCGGGAGGGCCCACTAGATTTGGTGCGAAAGGGAACAGCCAGCTTTTGTAAAACGGCCCAACTTTTCTGTGCGAATTTTGAGAGTGTAGTTCCCTGCTATATTTTAGTCGCTCATACATTGTTTGCATTTATATAAAAGTTGTCTATATGGCTTGCATGAATCGCAGCTCTAAGCATTCGCTTTGTGATGCTGTTTATCCGTTACCTGCTGCCTAAAGAAAGCTGGGGGTAAATAAGCCAGTTAGCTTTCTAGCTTTTGTCTTCGTGCTTTCTGACTGTGCTTCAGTCACAAAGTAGAGGCACAACATATCACGGCGGCATCGCTCAATACATCGAGAGGGCTGATGCTACGAGAAGTCCGCAGGTCCTGGGGAGGGGTGCTAAGGGGGTAGGGGGGTGGGGGGGGGGGGGGGGGGAGGTGCCTGGTTCGAACTCGTTGCCCGCGACCGTCCACTGCAAGGGCTGTGCCACTTACGGAAGCGCAAGCCATTCGTCTCGTAAAGTGAATGCGCCGCCAGCTGCCGCTATCCACAAGCTCCAAAAGAGCTTTTCTCCTTCTCCTCCTTTTTTTTTTTTTTTTTTTTTTTTTGTAGACGTCTTTTCTGCGCTTCTGCGCTGCATCACAAGTGTGCTCTCGTTTAGGATCGACTTCCACGGTGCAGCCGGGGCAGAGGTCTGTCGCTGTGCGGGAGACGTGAGACACGCCTTTTGTTCCGTGGTCTCACTCTTTTCACTCTCAGTTCTCTGATTCGTCGCCACTCTTGAAGAAAGGGAAAAAGAGAGAGAAGGCAGTGAATCCCCCCAAAAGACGAAAAACATTGCCCGCCCCCCCCCCCACCCCCCCCCCACCCCCCTCCTTCTCTTAACATTTTCCTCCTTACTTGACTTATGGAACTGTCAAAGGCTTTGGTGAACTTTAGGTGCAGATTCCGAGTCTTGCCTTTGCGGAGTGTGACGTGTAAAGATTTATGCGCCACTTTAGTTTCCGAGATAGAAGTGGCACACTTACTTTCGCAGAGCTGGCTGATTGCAAGCAGTCACGGTATCTGAGCTCGTCTTGTTTTGGTTTGTTTACTTCACGTCTTCATGAAGGACCTTATTTTTAACATTGCACGTTGTATGATCGGCGCCACTGTCAAAACAACAGCGAGAGCGGTGAATAATCGCACGTCGAACACCTCGAAGAATTTGCTGCCCTGAGAGTTTTGAGAGAAGCGACGCTGCTGTTTCATTAATTTAGACGGGATTAAGCAACATTTCCGTCGATCAATGTCCGAGGTGAGTGTGGGTAATGAAATTAGAATGCAGGAACAGTCGTTTACCGAGGTCTTAACGTGTGCCTTTCCTAACGCCTTTCACCAGTGATTGCTCTCGTCCTTCCGCCGGCGTTCGCTCGTTCGCTCGTTCGCGCTTTCTTTCTTTCTTTCTTTCTTTCTTTCTTTCTTTCTTTCTTTCTTTCTTTCTTTCTTTCTTTCTTTCTTTCTTTCTTTCTTTCTTTCTTTCTTTCTTTCTTTCTTTCTTTCTTTCTTTCTTTCTTTCTTTCTTTCTTTCTTTCTTTCTTTCTTTCTTTCTTTCTTGTTAGCTCCTCGGGGGCCGCAGTCCTCGGCGGATCGTATCAGCCGGGCGACGTTTCTTGCAGGCACGACCCGGCCATCCCTGGGACATTGGGCTTTCGCTTCCAAGAGAAAGTGCGCCTAAAGTGGTGGTTGACCACCAGCGAAAGTCAGACACCGTCGTCGTCGGCCACGCCTCTCCCAACATCCGGGAACAGAGACTACGCTCTCATCGCACTGCGGCACTACCGCCTCCTCCTTATCAGTGCTCCCGACGTGCTTTTGCTTCGCGATTGTTTCAGCGAGTGCCAGAGGTCTACCAGGACAAAAGCTGTCGGGGCCGGCGGGAGAACGCGGCGACTGGTTAAGCGGTGCCATATCGCAAAGGACCCATTGTTTTTTTAAACCGACCCTTGGAATTCCCCGCGGAATGATGTTACCCTTTTTCTTCACACTATGCATTTGAAGCTGCACTGCAGCGCCTACTCCGTGCCGTATAATCCGAGGCCAAAAGCACCGGCTCGTCGGTCACGAAGAGTTCCGGCTGTGGCGGAGCGAACGTGATCTCGAGAAATCTCACGCCATCAGCGGCTCTGCTCTCTCTGTCTGGTGCACTGTTAACGGGACGCTTTCCTTGAAAGGTCATTGACGCAACATACGCCGTCCGTGCGCATGTCCAGCTGTGCTTAGCCTGGAGCTTTAGTTATTGCGAAAGCGCCCAGGGTGGTTAATTAGAGGGCTGATGCTGTGATACGACGATAGTCATTGCAGGCCGCGGTTGTCGAGAGTAAGCTCTTTTGTTTTTGCTACTGTCTCGACGTAGCAATTCTGCCCTAATGAACCAGTCCAACGAATGCAAGCCGCTCAATAGGGCTTGTCTGCGGGATATGATGGCCAAAGCTTCCATAACAGAGCCACTAATCGTTGAGTGGTTGCAAAAACTCCGCGTATGCTCGATGAGCGTAGGTTATACTGAGAACCCTCGTCGCCGGCAGGGCTCAATCCTATGATTCCACTGGATGTTCTGACAACGTATACGCATATAAGCTGACACAGTGACCCATTGTGAACCTGAATAGACTAGCAACTAGTCGCTTGCAAAAAGGAAAGAAACGCGGAAGGTAAGACAGATTTAGTGTCTACAAGGAAACAGGATGGCTATAGGTACACTTTAAATCCACAAGATAGAGTGCATCTGTAACTAAACGGGAACAGATTCCAGGCGCGATAGTTAGGGCAATGCCGTTCTCGAAACGCTAGCTGGAGCGAGGGAACGAAGGCAGCGCTTCGGCAAGAGGACTGACTAGCCTTCTTCGGCGACCAGGCAGAGACAAGTCCCCTTTTCGAAACTTTAACTGACGATACATGAACAGGTGCTTTCGTCGCCTTTTCCCATGCTCAAGACACGTGAAATCATATACAAGAAAAAAGGAGGTCGTCAGTACTTTGGATTCCTGCTTCGTATTATGACGATTTTGAAAAAAATCTGAAGCGCAATAAAATAGCCCGAAAGCGAAAAGAAGATGGGACAGGAAAGAGCAATGACTGACAACGAATCTTTATTGAGCAAGAACGTGCGCAATAAACACGAGAGCAGATTCCTTTAACATGTGACAAGATGCATATAGGACCAAGGGGAAGATGCTTTAATGAACGTTTCATTTCATTTCATTTTATTTCCTTAAAGGCCCCAGGAAGCGGTGTTACATAAGGGATGGGAAACATTATAAAAACATTGTTATTGTACATATTTTTTTACACTTTCAAAGAACTTTGATGAGTAGGTGATAACAGCGATGTCACCTGGAAGGCCGTTCCAGTCTGCAGCTGCGCGAGGAAAAAAGGAATAAAGGTAACGGTGCGTGACAATGACAATTGAGGGAACACGAACACCTGCTCGGAAAAGGAACTAGGAACTGGGTCCAACCTCGCGGTTCATTGCAGCAAATGTAAATGCATGCCTCGGTTACTTGCGACCGTGATTCTGGATATAAGTCGAGACAGCACATGTCGCGAAATAAAGGAACCTTTCTTTATAACCCAAAAAGGATCAGCGCGTGTAAGTGAAGCGTCTAAAACGCGGTATGAGAGCGAACTTGCCTTCTCAGAAGCCCTTTGTTAAATTTTAGTTGTTGACCGCGCATGCCTGACTCACTCGTTGCCCATGCAATTATTAGTTGTGTACTTTGTCAGGAAAGGAATATATTTAGTTGCCATCTTCTTTTAGCTTTTCACCCTGTTTTGTTTTATCGCTATTATGAAATTTACACTATGTCGCGTTGAGTCATCTGATTTTCCCGACAATGTTACCGCGGTAGCCTGGTTCATTTTTTGTCCATGCTTGTTTGTTGTTAAATGCTTCGTGCTGACCAATTGAATATTTCAACATTATTTTGAGTTCCTTCATCGTTTAGTCTTATCACCTTTTTCGTGTTTTGTCTCTATTAAGGCCCTTTACACCATGTGATGTTTGGCTGCATTTGACTGTTCTGCCACCGTTCTCGTATTTAGTGCGCACGTTTTTTCTCAACAAAGATTAGTTGTCAGTCAGCGCTCTTTCCTGCCCTATCTTCTTTTCCCCTTCGGGCTATTTCATTTGCGCTGAAGTTTGTTCACATCGTTATGGAAGCCCAACAAAAAGTTTTCCTTAAGTAGCTTATTATGCCAGTTGCAGAAATTAGTGAACCAGCGTGCGACCATGGATCGGTGTTTGTAATCTCGCACGTTCATACCTTCCAATGTTGAAATAAAATGGCAGATATTCAGACTTCTTAGTGCGTTTAACAGGGATGATTTCTATCATGCATGTGTAATTCTCGCTGGCTTTAAGCAATGCGCAATAGGTTCTCTGTTCGCTCTTTATCATTTCCGAACAAGACACAAAATTAACTCAGTATTGCTCGGGTACCTCAACTTCCTGGTGCATTTCAAGAACATTGTTTACTCGGTTTTGCAGACTAACACGCCGGCTCCAATGCTCGCGTTACCATGCAGGGGCTAATAGATCGATCGTGTTCGTTTCACTGCGTCCTTCGCGAGAGCACTTAGAACCGGCGCCAGACGAGACCGCCTCTTGTCATGGGCGCTGTTCCCAGGAGGCAGGCTTGGGCTCCGGGGAAGCATGCGTGAGTTCGCGTGTCGTTGAACCGTTTGTTTCTTCTTTACAATGCCCGCATTCTATTTGAAATGCTCAGCACATTACCACGACTCCTCAGCAGCTCTCGTTTCGTTTTGTCTACTGCGTTCGTTTGCCTGCAAGCCGCAGAGCGGAAAGATAACAGTAAGGGGTGCAGTGTAATACACGTACGTTCTTACGCAGACGAAGGTCACTAACTCCTCCCAGCGCAACCGGTTCCGGCCGTACGCACCGTTCGGGAAGCGATCTTCTCGCGACACTCGATAAGAAATGGCCCAAGCCGTGCAAGCGAGCTGCTATAAAGGCGCAGTGGCACTCAATCTTTCTGGCTCTCAGGCGCCATCTGCATGCAGCAGTGCGGCTCCAATGAACGCAACACGTGACCGATGAAAAGTTGGCGCGCTAAAATATCTCCTTTCTCTTCGACCGGGCAATCGGTGAAATCCGAAGAGCTGCAGGTGGCGTTATCATTTGGGGTTTGAGGGGCTTGGGACTAGCCTGAAGGTGTTCTGTACATTGTCGCTTCAATTAAGCGCAACTGTGTTGACGATAATTTTCTTGTTGGAATCGCTGCTTGTAGGCCAAAAACGCCACACATTGAGGCATTGTTCCGTTTAAATGAGCTTGAAAAAGCATATGGCCGAACAAATATTTGCAATGTCCGTGCGTGTCTTGGGCAATGTAACGCAAAAAATCCCTTACCTGAATATCGCTTTAATTAACTATGATTAAGTGAATGATGCCTTTTTCTCTCTAGCTTCCGTCGGTAAGGTGTCACGATGTCACACTATCAAGTTCTGTTAGAACAATGGAAGAAATCGGCTTACACGGTATGAAAGAGCATTGAACAAGTGTAGAGGGGGGGGGGGGGGTTGGCTCAGTTCGCAGGTCGAGCCAATGTTTCGACTAGTGGGTTTGTCTTCGTTAAGGGGACTTGTCTTCGTCTGGGCAAGACAAGCCCACTTGTGGAAACGTGTCTCAGTCCTCAGTCAATCACAATTAAGTTAGTTGTGTATTGCGTTTGAATCAAATTGATGAGCTGTGTGTCAGCGGCATAAAGCATAATCAAACGATTATTGCAAACATTCGCACCAGTGTACGAAATACAGGTTCAAAATAAAGAATCTTATGCGGCGAAAATTATTCATAAGCCATCCATTAGCTCGCGTCCAAGAGTTGCACGCTTGGTTTGGCATGTGAAAGCACATCATCCATTAAAGGAATTAAACACCACACTTTATTGTTGCACGACAGTTTTGTTAGAAATGCTGCAGAAAATGTGTACCAAAAATTTTCGCTTTGCGCATGAGTCCATTTTTATATTGTGTGCTGCTGGAAACCACGATCAATGAGCACGATGACGATTTCGCGTCGGCAAAAGTGTGGTACATAAAACTAACATAAATCTTACACACAAGACAGTATTTTAAATTTTTCGCATATATATCTTTAATTTCAGTTTGCACGTTCAAAGAAGTTCAAAGCTACTATACGGCCTAGGGACGTAGGCGTTGTCCAGAAAAAATTTAGCGCACGGTGGTTAACGCAGTTACTGCTTCATCAAATAAAAGAAAATGAATTCAAAACAGCGTGCGTCATCTATAAAGCTAAACGAACGTAATCGCGATGCAAGAGAGCGTTGCTTTTTTACTGGAGGGTACACTGAAGAAATGGAAAGATACAGTATAGCATGGCAAGCACTTATGCAAGAAAGCACAAAACTGTGTACATAATAAAATCAATTACCTTTTCTCGATACGGGGTCACCTTGGGTATAACATCGATAATGTGAGCATTTCAACACAATTGGGCGACGTAGCTTGCTTTTAGAATTTTTACTGCAAAATAAAAATGATAAATTCGCACTTTAACGGTATTGTAGACCCCATTAGGTACGATATGAAGGAAGATATTTAAATATCTACCACAGTCTCATAACATATTTTGGAGAAAGTTGTGTCCCTTTAAGTATGATGCTTTAAGAATATCTAGAAGGGGCTCCTATACCAGTGAGTGCAATAATCTCATTGGGACCCGAAGTTGCAGGCGATAAAACCACATTGCGAGAAAGGAATAATGTCTATGTTCCCCTTTCATGTCAAGGGAGAAGGGGGAGGGAGGCGGTCCTGCCTCTGAGGTTTAACTCCGGGCACAAGAAATTTGGAATGCCTTATGCGTCCGGTCTCCGAGACTCGAATTCTTATCTCCACCGAAGAACGCGTCCTCATTCTTGGCTCAGACAATGCAGTGACAGCATGTGCTGACACACAAAGCGTGCGCGGGTAGAGTATGATTTCGCAGACAGCGCGAAACTAAACACTGCCCACGTGCCTCACCACCAAGCTGTAAACACTAACAATCGAGGCAACTTCAGCCATTCCCGTCAGCAGACGTTCCCCATAGGCAGTCGAGGCGCAGGAGTCCGAGTGAACGTCTTATCGGGCAACGCTTGTCGGAAGGGCGGGCTACCGCTTTCCCACTGGGACCTCCGCGGAGAGGCGAGGCAGCGTCAGGTGACGATAGCGATGCAAATGGCGCGGGGAACTGGTCGTCCCAGTGTGAACCCTCTCCGACTCCCATCTTCTCGGCTCTTTGCTCCGGTCGTCCTTCTAGCTCGGAATCCGAAACAAAAACGCTCGCCTTCTCTTCACTTTTCTCAGCCTGCTCCCGGAATCGCACTCGCGGTACTCTCCGCCGCCTCGTTTCCGCAATCTTAGGGCGATTAATTACTGCTTTTACGTTTATATCCAGGGGATAGCGAGAATTAGCAATACATGCGCTCTGCACTGCGTGAAAAGAATGGCAGAGTACCGTCACTGCCATCGCACACGCCGTGGTGTACAGTGAGAAACTGCTCGGCGGTGCTTGGCTCAGCCTCGCGCCCGCTCGCAGGCGTGTTCCAGCAGTGAGTTGTTTCCATGCCATCGTGGGCGCGATTTGGTTTCCACAGCCGAGGCCGCGCCTAACGAGGCCTGAAAGTAAAACTCCGACACTGCGACGCAGCGGTTCGCTGTAGCCGTGGACTGGAGATAAGGATTAGTGCTACCGTGCGAAGGCGTTTTCGCTTCTCTTGTGTGACTAGGGAGAAACGCAGAAGGCCAGGTGGTGGTTATTTTTTTTTTTTTTTTACCCTGGTTTCTTCGTCCAAGTCGGTGAGCTGTCCGTGGGAAAGGGGGAAGCCTTTGCAGATAGGTGCATCGCTCATCGTTACCATATATGGCAATACCTTCATTGCATATTCATGACCGCCCCTACATTTGTATGCCGATTAAACGGGTATGCTGCACTGAAGTCCGAACGAGAGGCTTATTCACCATCCTTCGATTGTCTAGTTAGCATTGTTATAAATGCGGATTTTTTTCCTTTCTGCGCGCACATATTACTGGCAGCTTGTTTAATGAGGATCGCATGCTGAATTAATTGGCTGTAATTAATTTATTGAAATCAAGCGTCGTCGACCGTCTGGCTACAGAAGGCCTAAAGTAGTTTGGCTTTTCAACCTAACCCACTCTGTCAGGTACACACACCTGAGTTGCTTTTGACAGACGGACTCTGTTGACATTTTATATAATGTTAAGAAGTACAACAAAAGCGCCTCACGTTACCGCTGTTTGAAAATGTGCAAAACAAACTTTCCATATTCATACTCGGTTGTCTCGCATTTTTATCAGCTGCCGCAGTGGCATATCCAGAAACATTTATGGGAGGTGCTGTACGCTTCCGGGAGTAAATTAAATAGACGAAAAACAAAATTATGAGCCAAAAGTAAGGGGGAATGCTGCACTCAGAAAATTTCTGGGGTGTTTTGACAACTCCCCCCCCCCCCCCCCCACCACCTGATTACACCCTTGACATTTTTTTTTTTATTTTCACCGGCACATTACGCTATATCATGTTCCTGTTCAACTTTATGACTAGTCATAGCGTAGCTGGTTCTTTCCTAGTACGTATTTCATTTCACTTCCTTTTAGCTTGATCGGCCTAACCCGGACTGACCTGATCATGGAGAACCGCAAGTCACGTTACTTGTCCTACACTCAATGTTTCGCTTTGCCGTCTCCTTTCTCGCAACTTTTTTTGCTCCAAATCGTTTCAAGGAATCAAACGCGGGGGCGGAGTGGTAAGGGCGCTCGAGCGCTGAGACGCGAGACCCGGGTTCGATACGGCTCCTACACGCTGAAGAGTGGCCGTTTAACTCCCGCGAGATCCTATCTGCCAACTACCAGCTTTAGGGACATATGTTACTAATTAAGAAATAAGCGTTCAGAGTAAATGGTGCTAGATCAGCCTCCGTGCCTTAGATCTACGACCAAGTTGCACGGATACAAATACGAAGCTAGTACAACGCACGTGCGCAAGAGCACACCATTTACAATATATGCGTACTGCCTTTACGCCGCAAAGTTCGAGAAGCGATTGGGTAGAAGACGTGCGCCACGCGACTGGCTGAAAGTTCTGAGATCGCTGGCGATGATTGATCACCGAGAGCGAGCTGTAGTTTCGCTTTCAAAGCTTCCCCTGTGTCACTTCCATCAAGGTTCTGCTTAGGTCCAAGACCTGACAGCACATTCACATGCATTGACTGACATCGCAGCTTCTCGGTGATACGTACTGCGAACGGTTTAGGGCCTCCTTTTCTGTAGCTTTTTTAGTATCGCCACACTGTTTTGACAGGGTGTACGGGTAGTGTCACGTAAGCTAAGAAAGGCTTTTCGGCTACCATATACTGATGCGAAGCTCCCGTTTTTCGATTGCGGGACGATGTTTACAGTGCAGTAACGGTCTTTCGTTGTATCTGGAAGAATGCCATTACCTTAATGCTTACTTCGACGATACCACCACCCTCGTTCTTAATAAGAGAGCGTTCGTTATACTTGACGGCCATTATAAACGACAGTACTTGTTTGTGAACAGCTGGCGCGGTAGTATTGTGTTTAGATTCTTGTCATGCTAGGTGACTGGCACTACTGTCGAACATTTACATATTGTGTCACCAAAATAGCTTGGAAGAAATAAATATAGAGCAGTTGCTTCGAAACAAAATACTGAGAGTAGGCTCGTAAACTGAACGGCAGTTGCTCTTGCTTGACAATCATCCTCTTGACAACCCTGGTGTACTAAGAATTACGATTGAACAGGCGGTCATGCAATGTGAGTGCTTCTCCAACGTTTCTAGTTCTTCACATGATATTACACTGTTTTTAAAGTACGAAACCCTAGGTGAAAACAGAGCCTTTCAACAATGGGTAGTACGATTGTACCACTCAATAGCTTAATTGCACTAGAATAAATTTGTAAAGTATAATATTTTGGTGAATATACTGCATCAGTTATTGAGGATATATGTTATTGAATGGTGGTCAATCTTTCTGAGCCTTCTTGCAAAGGAACGTTTGAAAATTTTAAATAGATTGTGGGAGTTAGGAAGGATACCTGGGGTCTGGAAAAAACCCTATTATTTGACTTTTCTGAAACTCGGCAAGGCGTGCACTGACCTGTCATATTTGTTGTAGGTGGATATATTCCTTACCACTTGACTTGCGGATATCTTTTGATAGTGTTCTAAATACCAGATTAGAGTCTGTATTTGAATCCTACGAATTTCTCGACACTCGTCAATGTGGTTTTGATTCGAAAAGCGTGGTAAAAAATAACGTTGTCTGCCTCGAAAATACAAGACGAATAAACGTGAACCATTCCAAACCAAGATCTTTTAATTAATATTATTATTATTATTATTATTATTATTATTATTATTATTATTATTATTATTATTATTATTATTATTATTATTATTATTATTATTATTATTATTATTATTATTATTATTATTATTATTATTATTATTATTATTATTATTATTATTATTATTATTAAAAAGCCCGACGTTTTAGATCCGACTCAGTTCCTTTCCCGGGACGACGCATTTGATTTGTAGCTTTATGTATGTACATGCTGAGGAGAGAAATGAAGAGGTGTGGTGGTATGCAGTGTGTGGAATGAGGAGTACAGAGCCGGGCTCTCATGTGGCAACTTCACGTCCCCGTACTTCTTCCTTTCCCTCCCTTCCACGCGAATTCAGGTTTTCTCTCTCGAACACGTCTTTCTAGCTTTGCGCTGATATTTGTTTTATTTGTGGACTTTCCGCGTGCGAAGCACCTCTTTCATAAAACACGTGGCCGACACTGGATGCTATGAATCAGTTTCCTCCTTGTAAGAAACGTTTAATGCTCTGGAATTATATTGTATCTCGCTTTTCTTTTCGGACTTTTCTATTTTTCTTGGGTTGGTGGTGTAGAAGCCCAGGAGGATGTTGAAGGCAGCCTGTGGGCTAGGACCACCTTCATTTATTGAGGTATACCCCAGGAGCCGCGGCTCGAGAGCTGTCAACGCTTCTGCTCGTGGCCAGCACATTTTTGTCGGTTGGGACGAAGGCAACGGTCATAAAATGGAGGAGCGTGACCGTTTCCATAGCCGCGCAGCTCAGAGAGAGAGATACCGCCACTAAAGCACCCCGCTGTTTTGTTTGCCACGCTACAAGCTAGCAGCGCCGCAAGAAAGCATGAAATCCTCAGGAAAGAACTTTCTGTTTACGCGCATAGCCGCTAGCACCCAAGAGTACCGCACATACCCGTGCTATAAGCTACGCGCAACGTATTCACGAGGGAAGCCAATATTTCACCTATAGCGTACTCAGGCAGTGGACTACCACGTCGATTGAAACACTTTTTCCGGGCTCATAGTTTTTATTGTTCCTAGTCCGTTAGGGTTTGAATCGCCCCAGGACGACCGACGACGTGGTATAACAATTATAGGATGGTCAGGCATCTGATGAAACAATTCGATGAAAGCAACTCGATTTGCCCTCAATGATTACAGCTGGAGCGTCAGCAAGTTTTTCAAGTTAATCCGATGCTTCACACACGAAACATAATTTTCCTGGAGGGTTAATAATGTGGGCGAAGGGGATCGTAGTTCTGGAGGGCAGATAACCTTTATCTCTCTACGCCTTTCAATCGATTCTGCTATCGCTTCGCTGCTGCTTAGGCTTTCATTGGGAGTAGTAGATCTTTTATTGGGGGGCCGGGGTATGTTTACAGAGAGCACAGGCGGCTGAATGGGGTTGGATAAATGAATCGAGGGTGTCAGTGTGTGGGTAGGCAACTCCCTATCTAGGAAGGTGCGGTGACGAGGTGGACTGGATGGTCGATGGGGCGCCCAACCGATGTTTTCGCAAAATTACAACAGCACCACGTGCACAGTAAGACAGGTTGCGACCATTGGATGCTTTATTAATGCATTGCATGGCTGTGTAGGCGGGTTTCGCGTGGGGGGCGCTGTGAAAGAGGAACTAATTAGTGTATCGGAAAAGATTGGGGCATACCCTCGGATAGAGCGCCAAGGAAAGGTTTGCAAGCGATAAAATGATTGATATGGGTTAATTAAGTAAATAATAAGTACCGATTAAGTCAATAAGATGTTGAAATTACCGGTAGGGGTAATGTCGACGTGAAAATGGGGTCACGTGGTACTCGACTTCCGGTGACGCAGCCCTAATTTTCGGGGACGGCAAATTTAAATGTTTGAATGTGAACGAGCATTAAAGGCCATCATTTGCGTTAAAAAATGAGTGGCAATGGTTAAAAAGGGTGTAAAGAGAGGTAATCAATCGACTGCAGTCTAAAAAATTCCGACAGCACTGCAGAATCAGCTGTGGAGAAATGCGAAAGCCTGAGTGTTGCTGCTGCACAAGGTACATGACGTGCCCCAATTGTCGAACACAACCAGCATTCCGTTGAAGGCATCATAAATCGCCGGCGTTCTATAATTGGTTTAGAGGAAAGGCGCAGTATCTGTAACTCGCGGAATGCCACTGACACATCTCGGGGACAAGGCAGCAACGCTCAGGCCTACGCATTTCTCTAGAGCGGATCCTGTAGTGATCTCGGACATTTTTTTTTTAGGCTATAAGGTGATGGCAATGACTCATGAACTTGTGTGAAGTGCTCCACATTTGTTAACAGCTTTACTGCGGCCTGTCACAGCAAAAACGTGCGTAAAAAGCTACAGCATGTCGATCCATGATCGTTGTAATCGCTGCGCTGAGACGGCCGCTTTAGCGCTCATTAACAGCCCAAGACGAAAGCCAGCAAGAGCTGTACACATTACCTAGCTTCAGGTAAAAATAACAGTAACATAGCTGCAGAGAATCGCTGGCGTTAAAGGTCAAGTTATTTCGATCGCGTAGTTTCTTTTCAGAATGATCTCAATATTTAATCTTCAGTTTAGAGGCGGACATGCGTGCACTCAAAAGGGTGCTGGCGGACTGGAGAAACAAAAAAGATACCCTCCCAAAAAAGACATTTAAAGCAGATCATGATACTCAGCAACATACGGTTATAGCGCAACTCTTGTGGGGATATCTGCGCTTGAATGGAGGTTTTTGTTTTCATGTTTGGATTATTGAAGACATTTCACCAGGACATCTCTCCTCCATTCTTTTATGTTCAGCGTTTCGCGTCTGATTTTTGAGGAATGTTCTTCAGTGTCTAAAGGCGCGTCATGGTCTGATATGAATGCCATTGTACTATCTTTTGAAACGGAAGGTCTTTGCAGCTCCGTCTCGTGATGGTAACCGTAATTTCTGTCTTCAATATTTCTAGTTTAAATGATCCTTACGACGTGGTTGCCAGAGTACTTGTCCTTTGATCATATAGTTAAAGCGAGTCCCTGGCATCATATTGCATTATGGTGTCTAACACAAGCTTTGCCGAAGAGGTCAATGGTGATGACAGACATTCCAGGACGCCAGTAAATTTCCACTTCTTTCTGACTAAATCGGCGATGACACTACAAACTCCGCCAGCCAGTCGGAGGCGTCGATGGGGCACGTGAGTCTAATTGTCATGATCATGAGAAGAGAACCAAATGCACTCTGTTATTCGTATTTTCTACACAGGGTCACGGGATTTTGTTGCAGTACCAACGCTTGATCAGAAAACTGGGCATTAACATTTGCGCTGAAAAACAAGATCGCAACTTGGCCAGCGGGAGCGTCTCTAAAGATTCTGCAGCCGTTTGTAAATAGAAGACACTATGCTGGCTAACTCTTGCCGATGCTATTAGAGAGCCACGAGAGCTGCAAGGAGCCAAAAGTACCACTTGGTGCTTTGGCACGTACGAGATCTCTCAGACCTCACAACAATTTCTGTACTACATGGACCGTATAGAAGGAAATTAATAATATCAACCTGAGATGGGTAATGCAACGGAGGTTCTTTCAGACGTGCAAGTTCAAAGTAATTTGCTTGTCACAACCGCGTGTTTCAGGAAACAGCGCTGCTACTGCTGGCCGCTAAGGTCGCAGACGGCGAGTGACTCGCCGTCAAAACGCTGCTTGGTATGGTGCACAATCTGTGATCCACTCACGCCGAGCGCACGAATCGTACTTCACTGGCATCCTGTTGGCGGTCGTACTTAGAAAAAAGGTGCATCGCGTTCTGTTATGTGCCATTCAGAGCTGGTTTGTCCGCTAGACATAGTTGCCTGTTAGGGCGCTGCTGTTGCCGTTGAAAGGAATTTGAAAGCCATAAAAGCCAAATGTCATTGTGCGTCTGTCATTGCTTCATATCACGTTTCAAGCGCACGCCTAAGCCACACGCCCCATGCTTGAAGTGTTGCAGCGAGGTCCGACGCAGACCAACCAGAGATCGCAAAGGACAGTTAGAATGCACCAGCATGCGTAAAATTCGTGTCGAAGCGTTACGCCCTCTTATCCTCCGCGCCCTCGTCTCGCGTTTAGGCGCGTGAGTGAGCTATAAACGCCGCCGTACGCGTACGCGTAGTGTGCCGCACATTATGGAAGTCATGACACACGAATAAGTCTCAGCGGAAGCTGCGTATACGTCCGAATGATGATGTGTGGAGGCTGCGCTCTGTAATATTGCACGCCGCTTGCCGAACGCTTCAGCCGCACAAGGAAACAATTGCCGGCCATAAGGGGACGCAAAGCGGTGTCTTGAAGGACCAACCCCAAGTGGTTGCGCCACAGTAAGGCCGACACCAGCGAAGCCAGGGCACAGTAACGAAAGCTTCGTGGATGTAACACGTCACATATGAATGGTTTGGTTTGGTTTGGTTTGTGGGGTTTAACGCCCCAAAGCGACTCAGGCTATGAGAGACGCCGTAGTAGAGGACTCTTGAAATTTCGACCACCTGGGGTTCTTTAACGTGCACTACACACGGGCGCCTTGCTTTTCGCCTCTATAGAAGAGCTGCCGCCGAAGCCGGGATTCGATCCCGCGTCCTTGAGAACAGTAGTCGAGCGCCGTAACCACTGCGCCACCCCGGCGGATTGCATATGAATGGGTGTATAAGAATATTCATTCATCAGTGTAAGCAAATTGGTCGGTTTTCCGATACATAGACAAGCCATGCAGCTTTTCTTGCTTCGAAGTACATGCAAATTTGCTTTATATTTTTGTCTATTTAAATCTATGCCTTCAACTACTCAGCCTCGCCGCCTCCGCTCATTTCGAAGTTAAAATGAGACCTTGGGTCACTAGTTAAGCTAGAGCCTCGAGCCAGGTTGCGGGTCGGGGATAGGAAAGAAAGGTGTGATTTGGACTGGGTCGCATGTAGAATGCATGATACTTATGTGTCTGCGATCTGTTCAGTACAACTCAGTCTGTTTCAATCTCTGCGGACGGAGGCAAAGTGAAAGTTATCTGAGTTTAAAGAGTATGTTTGTTTGTATTCACCTAGCAATCACTAACTGTTTTGCCGTGACTTTTGAGTGCGGTGCAGGAAAATAACTTCGTTCTTGTGGTGAGTGCTCATGGGGTTAGCTTCTTTTAGCGGTTGCAGTATAGCTCTGCGCTGTTTCCCGTCGACGGGACCGGTGTTTGTTGTCGTTGTAAATAACACCTAAAATTATTCATTTATTTGCTGTGTATATGTGCATTGTCAGCAGGACACTATTATAGAGGATTCAGATACACGGGGTTAACGAAACACAAAGTGTTCGCCCTGAGGGAAGGCATCAGTTGGTAAAAGGTAAAAGACTTGCGCAAAAAGTAGAAGAAGAAAGAGACGTGACAACAAGACAGAGCGCAAACTTCCAACTGGTTTTATTTAGGAAGCGGTACCTACTTATATAGACAAGTGAAATCATATCATATCGATCAAGAGTAAACACGTGAGCACACAACCAGCGAAGATCATCTACCAAGCAGGGCAAAAATGACTTAAATCTCATCAGATTATCACTGAGGCCAAAAAAAATGTTTGCAGTGTAAGAAGGCTGAATGATGTATGCAAGGTATACCAGCAAACGCAGACAGATTCACACACATCCAAGACTGCGCGCGCGCAAACAACACACACACGCACACACACAGAGATACACACACAAACACACAAACAGACAAGCACACGTAAAATCGTAACAACACATTTCTATGGCTAAGCCAAGTCAGACCTAAAAACAAAGTAAAACAGGCAGTCGCAAACTAAAACCGATAAAACAGCCAAATGGCTAAAAACCTAAGTGAATAAAATCAATTTTCTAGGCAAAAGCCGCGTCAGTCATAAAAATCAACAACAAACAAGAAGAATTGTTGATTTTTAGGCAAAAGCCGCGTCAGTCATAAAAATCAACAACAAACAAGAAGCAGTGTAACAGCAAGTAACACAGCAAATCCCACATGTCCTAAAATGGCTAGCTCCTTATCTAGGAGTGTTAAAGAGGTTGAACTAATACATTTTCACCGTTTTTCGTTATTAAAAAGGCCTCAATGATCTCTCTCTGCACTTTGGTTTTGCTACGTGCGAGAATTACAGTGCCCTCATACACAGGTTTGCATTTATGGCAGACAATATGGTCATACAGGTTACCAGTTTTATAGCTTTCCACATTCCTCTTATGTTCAATGATTCGGTCATTCACACATCTACCCGTTTGTCCAATGTATAGGCACCCACAAGTGCGAGGCAGGCTGTACACAACATTGGTGGAACATTCAATGAACCTGGTGCCATGCTTCTTTTCACATCGCTCACGTTTCTTGGCCAGAACGGTACAGACGCTTGACAGCTTAGTAGGCGCGGAAAAGAGAACAGTCACATCATTCCTGTTGCCAATCTTCAGGTTATGGGAAATTTTGTGCAGATAAGGGATGACTTGAACCTGATGTCTTGGCCGAGGCACAGTCGAGGCTTTCTTACTGTCATTCCTTTGTGCTTTGTGCAGTAGACTTGCTGTTACACTGTGGATTACGTTGGCAGGATACCCTGCTTTTTCAAGACGATTGATCTGGATGGTGACGCTGCTTTTCAGGTTGTGTGAACAGCTTCTGGCAAGTGCGGCTTGAAGAAGACCAGCTATAATCCCACGTTTGATGAGCTTCGAGTGGGCGCTTTCATAGGCCTATGAATAGGCCTATAGCTTATTGGCCTATGAGCATAGGCCTATGAGCTTATTGGCCTATGAAAGCGCCCACTCGAAGCTCATCAAACGTGGGATTATAGCTGGTCTTCTTCAAGCCGCACTTGCCAGAAGCTGTTCACACAACCTGAAAAGCAGCGTCACCATCCAGATCAATCGTCTTGAATAAGCAGGGTATCCCGCCAACGTAATCCACAGTGTAACAGCAAGTCTACTGCGTAAAGCACACAGGAATGACAGTAAGAAAGCCTCGACTGTGCCTCGGCCAAGACATCAGGTTCAAGTCATCCCTTATCTGCACAAAATTTCCCATAACCTGAAGATTGGCAACAGGAATGATGTGACTGTTCTCTTTTCCGCGCCTACTAAGCTGTCAAGCGTCTGTACCGTTCTGGCCAAGAAACGTGAGCGATGTGAAAAGAAGCATGGCACCAGGTTCATTGAATGTTCCACCAATGTTGTGTACAGCCTGCCTCGCACTTGTGGGTGCCTATACATTGGACAAACGGGTAGATGTGTGAATGACCGAATCATTGAACATAAGAGGAATGTGGAAAGCTATAAAACTGGTAACCTGTATGACCATATTGTCTGCCATAAATGCAAACCTGTGTATGAGGGCACTGTAATTCTCGCACGTAGCAAAACCAAAGTGCAGAGAGAGATCATTGAGGCCTTTTTAATAACGAAAAACGGTGAAAAATGTATTAGTTCAACCTCTTTAACACTCCTAGATAAGGAGCTAGCCATTTTAGGACATGTGGGATTTGCTGTGTTACTTGCTGTTACACTGCTTCTTGTTTGTTGTTGATTTTTATGACTGACGAGGCTTTTGCCTAAAAATCAACAATTCTTCTTGTTTGTTGTTGATTTTTATGACTGACGCGGCTTTTGCCTAGAAAATTGATTTTATTCACTTAGGTTTTTAGCCATTTGGCTGTTTTATCGGTTTTAGTTTGCGACTGCCTGTTTTACTTTGTTTTTAGGTCTGACGTGGCCTAGCCATAGAAATGTGTTGTTACGATTTTACGTGTGCTTGTCTGTTTGTGTGTTTGTGTGTGTATCTCTGTGTGTGTGCGTGTGTGTGTTGTTTGCGCGCGCGCAGTCTTGGAGGTGTGTGATCTGTCTGCGTTTGCTGGTATACCTTGCATACATCATTCAGCCTTCTTACACTGCAAACATTTTTTTGGCCTCAGTGATAATCTGGTGAGATTTAAGTCATTTTTGCCCTGCTTGGTAGATGATCTTCGCTGGTTGTGTGCTCACGTGTTTACTCTTGATCGATATGATATGATTTCACTTGTCTATATAAGTAGGTACCGTTTACTAAATAAAACCAGTTGGAAGTTTGCGCTCTGTCTTGTTGTCACGTCTCTTTCTTCTTCTACTTTTTGCGCCAGTCTTTTACCTTTTGCTAATATGAACCAACTCGCCCAGAAGAAAGTACTTATTGCATCAGTTGGTGCAGCCTTAAGGAAGGAACGCTAAAAGCAACGACACAGGAACAAATAGCGAGGTGGGTAATAAAACGGAAAGTAATAACAAGAGAAAATGCATAATAAACAATACATGAATTAGTAGATGATACAAATCCATCAAAATATAAGAAAATAATAAATAAGGCTTTCAATACAATTTTAGAAATCACGCCCAACCATTACATTTCTAGGGAGCTGGTTCCAGCCTTTATTTCTGTAAAAAAAGAAGAGCAATAGTTGGGCGCTTTAATAAGTCATGGTTAAGTGTCGCAATACTACTCCTGATAATATCCACTGGTGCAGTGCCCGATATTTGCCATACCAAGAAGAAATTGAAGCATATACTTAACTGCGTAGGCTACACGCATTGCTATAATAACTCAGTCATTTCTCTTGGTCGCCTTTCCCTTTTAATTAGTAGGCTAAGCGTTGCATATGTCTCAAACCAAACTACTAATATTATATCGCAGCGAACACACTGCAGGAAATTATTGGTTAGTAACGAGCAAATGGTGAAATTAAATTTTCTTCTTCCGTTCTTCTTTTGTCTTCGATTAATGTCTTGCTGCTGGTTCTTATGAAGGTCGAATTACTGAGCCATCTAAAGAATGCGTCCATTGCTCGGTCTTTAAATATTTCGGAAGAAACAGCCTCCTAATGCCTATGCGTGTGGGGCCACTGCAGAACCACATTTCCGTGCGGTCTCTCAAACCTTCGAGCTTAACGTAAGCGTGGTCTCACGGAAACCTTTTTCCGCCCCGTGTTCCGGCAATGTTAGCCAGGAGACCGAGGAAGAGAAGGGAGGTTCGAGCGAGATGGCCGCGTCGTTATACCGTCCATTTGCAGGAGCGCTATCGTCAGAAAACGCAGCTGCCTCCTGGCGACGCTCAGCTTCTCCGAAATGCCTCGCGTAAATGGTTCCGCAGCCCATCTTGTCGCTTTGGTCAATGAGCAGCCGTAATTGCAGTAACTCACGGGAGTTTTCTATGCCGTGGTTACGCGACCGGAACTGTAGAAGTGTTTTGCAAATGCTGATAAAATGAATGTGGATAACTCGATAAGTGAATGATGCAGCAGATCATGTACTACACGCCGAAACAGAAACGGTGCTAAGGCTGTCATGTTTTTCTGAAAGCGTCACAATAGTAATGTTAATAATATACTGACTGTTCTAAACAGGCGTTCTAGACTCAGTAATGAGCCTTACGGAAGTCATTCATCAAAAAGGTTGATTCGAAACTTCAACAGACGACAGTCATACAACATAGATGCATTAAAGCAAGATATGTGGCCACTTAAGATTCAAGAGAAAATGCGACAGCATTGAAGTTCTGAGCTGCATCTTCGCTGTGTTTGTGTTTTTTTCTGTTACTGTATTCGTCAGCAAATTCACCCGACACCTACTGGTGGTTGAGGTAGACCCCAAATTTTTCCTGTTGTGCCGAGAGGCGCTAATTAATCGGCGTGCGTTAGGAGGCGAGCTGTGACTGGTCTTTCGTATTTAAGTAACATCCATGACGGCATCGCTGTCTCGACCTAATAATGAATTTCACCTCTAACGGTGACGGGGTTTTGGCACATCGGGAGAAAAAAAAATGCTAGCAATAATTGCTGCCGAAGTTGCTACAGCGACTGTTAGAGTGCGCATTTAGTGTGCGCGTATAAAAAAAAATAAACTTGCTATAAAGAAATGAATATATGTGAATGTAGTCACTTTTAGAACGAGGATACCTCCTAAACAGTAATTAAAAACTTCATAAAGCATTAGCATGGTGAACATACTCGTTCAATCGATGGCATAGAAACGAGCCGGAAAATGTTTTAACGTTTGCGTCATTTTTCCATCGAAGCCCTTTTGCAGTCTCGCAGAAATTGAGATATGCTAGGAATTAAAAAAATTATAGCCTATATATTTCCTCGAAATCAAAGGTAGGCTTACGCATAAAATGCACTGCAGAAACGGCGTAACATTTTTTAGACCGGCTCATAGATAGCGGTATACACACTAGGCTTTAGTCAGGACTTTCTCTAGCTTAACGCGCTTGTGAGGTTCGAGCTCAGCAGTGATGCAGGCTCGCTGTTTTAGCCTCTTGGAGGGGAGTCACCGGGAAACGGCTTTATTGGATCGATAGTGCGCTCGATTTCATTACACACTTTTGATGTTTTATACGTGTCGGTCGCGTTCAGCTGGATCTTAACTTTTTTTTTATTGTTTTTTATGCTGAGCAGTGTGCTCTCCAGTTCGCGCTCGTTTCTCTTCTGATGCTCCATACAGTCCCCGCCCCCACTCATCAAATGGGTGAGCCATCATTCGCACCGTTAAGTGAAATGATGAAGGTTGGCGACAAATTTACACCACAATGCCCTACAGGCTACCGGTTACAACGCGCACTGCGAGAGCCTGAGGCACTGATTGAGATGCACCGACAAATGAATCTGGTGTATTTACATCGCCGTTGGTTTGAATTGCGTGACCGTCGGAGCCATTATGGATGAAAAGTTTAAACGTTTTCGGATAAGTTCACCATTTTTCCAGTTACTGCGCACCACGGTCTCAGGGCGATTCTCATCTCTTAGTGTGCGCAATGGAAGATAAAAGCATGGTCACGCAGTTAGACGCGCAAATTATATTTAAATTTTGAATGTAGGAACTTGTGCCAGTTCAATCTAGCTGTGAGAAATTGCGTCGGAGTTTATTAGTGTTATTGTGTCGAAATAGCCAGAGTCAACCTCAACTGTTCTACGCAGTATTCAAACATTCGATTTTTAGACAGTTCTAAACATCAAAGGAAAGTCCAATGTTTACCTACCCATCTTCGAGAAATCGAAGTACTGTTAATGGAGAGAGACCAAGTTTAAAAGAATAAACGCGCTCAGTCAATCTCCCTAGGGTTTTTAACACGCGCCTCCTGCAAATATTTTAACGCTCTCGATGAATGTGCCCCGCGAATGCAAGATATCCATCACAGCTATCTCGTACCGCTCAAATGAGAACATCTGCGGGGATCCATCTCGTCTTCGCCTTGAACCTCGGCAACTCATCACAGCGCGCCCAGTGCTAACTCAGATAGCTCACAAGTCACGGCCGCGGTGGGGTCAAAGGCGCTGGGTCAACTCGTTTACCGGAGCATATTCCGTCGCCTCGATCTTTCTTCCACGGTAAAGCGTGCGTAAAGCGCAGCCGCCGTCTCCCCATCACGTTCCTTGGCGTACCTCGCGACCGCTCATTGTCCGCCCCGAGGCACACGCCGGCGGAAACCACTCGGCGGCGCAATCGCTCGTACAACGACTACAGCGACTGCGTTTCACGCTGTAAGAGTACCTCGCGCCGCATCCAGCCCGCGAACCGACGGTACGCGCCCGGCAAAATGAACATGGGTTTGCTCCACTGCAGCGAGCAACGGAAGGAGACGCGGCCGTTGCAGCGAGACGCGCTGACCCTGCCGCGTCTTCAGGCGCTAAAGGGGGAAGCCGAGCAGAACACGACCTAGTTTACACGTTGCCGCCGACGCTAGCTGGCTCTGGTGATGCCTGTGTGCTGCAAAGGGGACAACCATATAGTGTCCTCATCATTATCATCATTTCTTGGTGCCGCTGGCCTCTTTCGCTAAGGGTGCGCGTTGGGCGTCACGGCTTTCGACCGTGCGTATGTGTGCGCGTAGCTTCTTTATCTCCACTCCAGCGTGTCCCCTCGCGGCGTCACGAACGTTGATTAATGTGTCTTCTCCAGAGAGCCAACCGTGCGATCAGCTATGACGAATGGAAGAGCAGATTTGTAGGTGCGCGTTGTCGGCGTCTTTGACGACTGTGTTTTGTTACTAAATCCCTCACCTTCTCATTGAGAGAAGAATGAGGGACCGATGGAAAAAAGAAAGGAAAGCAGTCCTACATAGCAAGACTTTGACCTTATTCTGAGCTAGGTTCCAAGAAAAAACTTCTTTTCGTGGGTGAAACCTGGCTTACTATCAAAACGCTTCTCGCTACGCTGTATATAGATGAACGTAGCATGATGGATGTCGAATTCTTGTCACAGACGCAGGCGCCATTCCGAGGAGCTTCGCCTTCATCTAGCGCCTAACCGCAACAACCAGGAAGATCATGGCCTGACATTTTGTGGGTACACTATATATCCTTTTTTTTTTTTTTTTTTTTTTTTTATGGACCACTCTCGTCTGGCGCCTAACTTCCTGCAGTATTTGAGTGAGCCGAAAAACCATCGCTTGCCGTCTATAACAATGTACCCGATACCTTCCATATATATTAAAGCTGGCACATGGTCTCCAGTGTGAGTAAGACGAAGTTTATTTGTTTGTATTACGGCGTTTCGAAACCCTATGTTTTTCGATTTCTCGTAGAATGCTACGAAAGAAAAGTTTTCAGTCTGCATCCGCAGTGTCACGTTAGGCTGGCTGTGGTCGCCTACGGGTGGCCTCTGTGGACGCTATTCGCACCGTTCACAGCATTGCTCCTGTGCTTTCACCGTCTTACCTTTTTGCTGCTCTTGCATACGTGGCAGCGAAAACGTGTTCGACTGAAGAATTGGTATCGTGCGTGTAGGTCGATATGTCGGACTGAGGAGCGTCGAGAAGTGCGCTGTTGTCTCTCCCTTTGTGCTGAAATGGCTTGATTTGTTCGATCCACGAAATTCTGAAAACTTCGCAAAATACGCTTATAGCGTCCGCTGTGGGTTTGCTATATGCAGCCGCCTGACCTACGTCTGGTTGTGCAAAGCCTCACTGGTAGGCCATAAAGTGTCTTCCAGTGAGATAGAAATAAATATTCACGTGTCTTTACTCCAGTGACGAAATCCGGCAAAGAGAGGTCTTCATTGCTCAAGATACGTGCGCACGTTTTATTAAAGAGCATATATAACATTTTTAACGGTGACTATGCGGGGGCATATTGCTGATACGTAAACTAAGAGAGATAATCCCTCTGTTCACGACTGAATGCATCTGTCTGAATCCAACTTTAAATTGATCAGTTCCGTCAGGTGTACAAGTCCTCAACTATTCTCGTGTGCACAGTTACATAAGATTTGATAAAGGGCTCTTTGCTGCGAATATTCTTGCCAACATATGCTGCTCAATAGCAACGTTGGCTCTAACCTGTCACACGCAGAGTAAGCAGCTTAATAAGGAGCCAGCAACTGAGGCGAACTTCGACAACATTGGTGGCTTATGTCTACGACGGCGAGACGCCCGGTGGAAAGGCTCTAGCTCAATCTCGCAGGCATTTCTCAGCATCAGCTACGGCACTGAAGAGTTTCTTCATTTTAAGATTAATGTGAACACTTATACTAGCAAATAAAACCAAGGGCACGTAATAATTACTAAACAAATGCTCAGATTTACGCAGGCATCCGCGTAACGACAGCTATTTGTTGGAATGAGACTCCCACTTCCTGCCTCTGTTATCATTTGCGCCGAAGTAATTAAAGCACACGAAAAGAGCAGGCGCATACACTGATATTCCGGGCAGAAGCATTTTTTTTTAATTTTTAATTTTTATGCATTTTTTTTCACGCCTCATACGATCGCATCATAGTAGTCAATATAGATGCGCATGCATCTGTGACGCTTGTACTTTCTTGCTGTTTATTGTCAAAAATGGTGCCTGCTTGTTTCCGATGGCGGTCTTAGCTACTCGGGATAAGGGCAGAACAAACTCTAAATGAAGATTTTGCTGCACATTTGAAGATTACATGATTCTCATCAATGTGTTCATAACAGTATCTTATAATATTTGAACTTGCTTACTAATAACAAGTGTTGTCCACTACAAGCGGAATTGATCCACTTGGTGTTGGTGCTTCGTTTATAGCGCCTGTCTCTGCTTCTATAGATCGCGTCGAAGAGCTCGTTATGCCTCCGGTGCGTCAGCTTGTACGAATTTCCCAGAGCTCGGAGCCCTTTTTATATAAATCAAATCCCGTTCTCATCCTCAAGCATTTATGTGCGGCAAGAATAATGCCGTGAATGGTGTGACAATATGCAATGCGAACGTGACAAAGAAAGTTGCTCCTTTGGAACCCGGCAAATATGCAACACCACTTGTGCTGTTTACAGGTTGTGCACCTTCCGTGCAAACACTTGAGTTGTTCACAGCGTGTAAAGCTGGCCAGGGAGCAGCTTGTTTGCCGTTATCCTCTGCGGTGGAAGGTGGAAAGATGAAAGAAAAAGAATTAACGAGACAACGAGATCGCCGTTTGTGCGATTATCAATATCAGCACCGCTACATTCTCTCCATGTCTGCTGGGGCAAATTGTGGTGAGGGTGATTTCCTGATGCGCACCGTTATACTCGCAATGTTGTTGAAGCAACAAAACAAAGGTGTCTGCACCCTGCGGTTTAGTCAACATTTATCTGGTGGTTCGTATGTCAACAGAGGTAGTCAGCGGTGGTGTAAGGAGATCAATATGTCGAATCACCTGGATGTCAAAAAAAGTCCACTAGCTGCGAGAAGGCGAGTCTAAGAAAAAATCCTTTTCGCTGCCTGTGGTAGTGATGGAATCTTCAAATCTCCGTCATATCGGAGCGTAGACGCTTTTTTGACGGCTGTCTACGGTACCCTTAGAGGTGCCGTGTCGACCTGTGATCGGTTTTAGTTTCCCAAGGAACTTGCTGCTTTGCCCGCGATGCTTCCAGCACAATCGCCTTGTTTGTGCCTAATGCTCCTGACATGAGCTACAATGTTTTGATTTTTTTTTTTTTTTTGCAGGAGCCCAGACCACACCTGTCGAGCTTCGTGATGGAAGCTTGTTGAAAGATCTGCAATCATCCGCGAGGCTAATCGCGTAAGTTCATCAATAATTACTCTCCATCGATTTCAGTGCTCAGAGAAATTTTGGTTTGTGCAAATGCGATACGTTTCCTCGAGCATATTTTTCAAAAAATATGATTAGCTCTGGTCTCATTCCTATGATGCTATCACTCGCGCGGTGTAATAGTCCTACAATATTTCACCTGTTATGATGCTCTACGTGTCATACGTGTACAACCGCGCGCAGCTATCTTACATTCACGCCCACTGAAAAAAAAAAAAAAGACATTAAGACGTCGTCATCCCAAGTGTGAGCGTATTAACTCCTTGCGATGCTCCCGGATATTGGTCCTTCCGCGTTTCAGTCTCATCTCACTTCCATTCCTTTTGTCGTCGATGCAGTTATCCTGCCACTTCAGCGCCAGAACGGCTTCTCGCTTCTTTGAGCCATTACTCCGACGACAGCCGTCCTCCGCGTGTTCTCTCTCGGTATACAATGGAAGGAAGCGACCCAGCGCCGGCCGCATTGACACGACCCTACGACGTCTTCAGTGGCTGAATCGGTTCACCGATGAAACCAGGGTTGCACATCCCGACTCTTGTGGGCGACTCTTTCCATGAGGTTGGGCAGTAAGGCCTCGCATACCTGCGCTTCTTGCAACCTGCCGAACCACACGGAGAGGAGAGCGTGCTCCGCTTTTCCCACCACAGTTCCATTGATGCGGCTGCGCGAGTGAAAAGAATCGAGCACGCTGACCGGGTAGCCCATATCGGAAGAGCGCGCGTGCTCTGCGCGGTCACCCGGGATTCACCACGAGTCCCCCCGACAATGAGCGCTGCGCGGTGATGAGCCCTTCGCGCGGCCACGCTTGGCTGCTGCCGCCTCGCTTCGCTCGAGTCATTGAGAGGATTCGAATCGCAACTTCCTCTGGGACGGGAGCGGCTCCTCCGCCGCTGTCCATTTCGACCGGTTGCGAGCAAGGCATTCAACGCGCGGCCAGGAGTCTTTGGGTTCTGTACGCTGTGAGGCAATGCTCTGGAACAATATCAGTCTCCCAAAAGCACGCCGTGCGTCGGTGGGAGCGAGGGCGCAGCTTTGAGTTCGGACCTGACCGCTGCGACTCTCTTCTTACTTTCGAAAACAAAAAGAAAATGGCCGAACGAACATCGCGAACGCAATTCTCCGGTCCGAGAGGAGACATTCTGAGCTCCTAGATTCCAACTAAGCCATATTGACGCAGACATGCTCTGTTCCACAATAGATTTGCTAAAATAGCCCTAAAAGCAAGGACGTCGTCCAGAGAACAAAGGAACACGCGCGCTCGCGTGGTCTATTAGTTTTTCTCTGATTATTCGTTGATTGAGTCTCCAAACGTCACACTTCGTTAAAGCTCGGTAAGCATCAGTGCCAAAGGTTCAGAAGTAAAACTTTGGCTGACCTTTTAGAACTTTACATGTTCTTCAAACACGTGCGCACCGGCGTCAAAATAAAGAGAAAACTCTATTTACGCTCATGCTTTGAGGGATATTATAGGCTCAAGCTGGCGGGAACTTCAGGTTTAGAATATCAGACAATCGATAGGCTGGCGCACTATTCTGTGCAGGTGTGTTTCCGGTTTTCTGGCACTTGCGTTCGCTGACAGGCGGCGGACAATCTGCGGCGCATTCATGTTGGACAGGTATATATGATATACGTTAGTGTACGGAGCAGAATACTGGTTACACTGATTCCACCCACAGAGGCCAATGCAGAAGCACGCTTGTGGCCACCGATTAAGAAAAGTCTACCATTTCATTTCATTTCATTTTATTACCTTAAAGACCCCTCGCGGAGTATTACATAAGGGGTGGGATGAGCAGAAAAGGTACAAGACAATGCAATATATGTGATCATATACAAAAAATGTTGTTTAGGTTGTTAGCAAACATAGTGCTTAAGCAAATTACGCCAAATGTCTTGTCACCACTTATGTCACTGCTTACAATCAGAGTAACTGCATGCCTCCACTTAATCATCTTATTTTTTTATTTTAATTCGTTTGGCTGCTGTGCAGCGAACGAAAACTTGCGCAATGTTACACTTCCCTGGAAGGAGCAGATTTAAAATTAAAACGTTTTTTGCGGTGTAGGAGCGATATGTCGCATTTAGGTATACAAGCCTCTGGTTCTCAGCTCATAAGCGAAGACGCTCATTCTCCTGACAGTGCTAAGCTCATAGGCAAGTTTTTGCCATCCTGATTTTGGTTGCATCTCTTTAGACCACCTCGTGGTTGGCAAAGTTTTGCCGCTCCAATCCTGGACCTCGCGGTCGCTTTCTGACTAATAAGAATAAACGGTCAGTAAGGCAGCGCTATGCATGTTCATGTGAGGCGGGTTTAATGCGTTTAATTTTCGTTTCGGAAGAAAAATGTGAGTTATTTACCGTATCCGAACAGGCAAGAAAGTAGTTGTTCTCACAGCATAGCGCTTTAATGCTAGTGAAAGATTGGCGTGCCCAGCGACATCCCTGCATAGCACCCACTATACCCGTAGTTTAATGGTAACAGGAACGATGAATCCTCAGCATGCATACCGTCATGTTGCCAACATTCAGTACCTCGGCGAAACTGCCTCCCTTCCCGCCACTCCACAAGTAGGACTCGCTTGTGTGTACCCGGCCGATACATTGCTCTAGTTTTGTGTCGTTGAAGGTTTGGTTTGGTTCATTGCGTTTTGACCTCCCAAAACGACCCAGGCTACGAGAGATGTCGTAGAGGAGGGCTACGGAAATTTCGTCAACCTGGAGCTCTTTAACGCGCACTAACATTGCAGAGAACACGGGCGCTTTTCGCCTCTATCGAAAAGCGGCCATCGCGACCATTATTCGGTCCCTAATCCTGAGGCACAGCAGTCCCTAGCCTTAGCCACCACACCATCGCGGCGGGGCGTGTCGGTGAAAGAATTTGTGTTATATTTAAAATACTGCATCGTTAATATAACCCCTGCGAAATGCGCTTTAACGAAAATTCACTAAGGCTGGGCACCGGTGGATCCTCTCTAAACGTGCACTTCCACTCCACGCTGTGGAAGCCACCCAGTCTTACAAAGCCAGCGTGATTTTCGCCTCGCCGCGTTCATCCCCGCTCGCATCACCGGGAACCGAGTCTCATTGAGCCCGTGCGAGCCGAGCGTCAGCCGCAGCCCACGTTGCAGCAGCAGCTCGGCAACGTCTGGGTCGAGCCCCCAAACGACGGCGTGGGGGGTGCGTGGTGCTTCGCGCTCGGTTATGCGGAAGTCGTTCAGGGCGGCGATACTACTAGTACGTCCATTGCTTCTGCTACTGCGACGCCTCGCGTCCGTGGATCACTCGGTTCGTAGCGCTGGTCATTCGCTCGCCTTCGGCACGAGGACAGGAAACTAGAAGCAAGAAAAGGAGGAAGTCGCCGAAGAGCCTTTCCGATGGTCGTAGTGCTGTGGGAACATGGTGATGCTGTTGTTCGGGACCGTTTCTGCATTTTATTTACGGCGACCCTGGGAGCAACGATACTATGAATGACATAATAAAATGCTCATTGAAGTCATCAAGTGTGGCCCTCCGATCACTTTAGGATTAGAGAGGGAAGAGCGTGGAAAGAGGAAAGAGGACATAACGCCATGCCGCGATATGTTTGGGCTGCGTAGGCAGCTGGAAAGATGAACAGCAAAAAAAGTTGGATACTTTTTACCCCCCCCCCTCCCCCCTCTCCCCCCACTCAGTCATACTACGATGGGTTAGGAAATTGCATTGCTGGGCCATGCGCATTATTTATTTGCTTCTGTTAAGCTGCTTTGAATTGAAAGACACTAAGCGAATGGTTCCAACTATAAGCTACTCGCTCTTACTCCGCCCCGGCTGATATTCCTGTAATTGAAAGCAAATCTTTCGGTAGATTGCAGTGAGACGATTAGTGCACTCTAGATGTTTGGACTGGAAAACCTGTTCGGGGTGTATTGAAAAAAACAACAAGCAAGTAACGAAATGTTATCAACGGCATTCGGGGTTCTGATGCCCCATTTTGCGGCTGTATTTGAATAAATGCGGTGGGTGACAGATTCTGGAATGCAGAATGGGACTCAGCGTGTAGGTTGGAACGCATGGAACGCTCAAACTGTTCGTTTCGAAGCAAACTGTTCCGCCAATTAGGAGTATTTGCACTGATTTACTGTTCAGAATCTGTTGTTCTGCAAGGCGATAAATCTTTAATGCAATGTCAATACATTAATAAAGAAACTGCGTGTTCTGTGCATGCAGAGATCATGCATAACGCATAAAAAGAGGAACCTTTCTGACCCACCACGAGGAAGATCCTTAAAAGTTTTCGGGTTGCGGTACACCATAACTAGGCGTCTTTCTGCGGCGACCGTGCATACAGGCAACAATTTCGAGTTGCATGCGTCCAACCGGAGATCAACACTGGACAAGATCATGTTGTACAGGAGCAAGCACTACGAAAAAAATGTCTGGTCACAAGCATTTGTGGCAATATTTAAGAAAATCTCCCTATAGGAGGAGTAGACTGTAATAAGGGCATAATTTATTATCATGGATAATAATTGCTACATTAAGTAAATGTATTTATTTATACTACCGATATAAGCCAGGACAAAGCTGTACGCTGTGCGCATTACCAATTATTGCCCATTTATTGAAACGGAGAGTAACAAACGATACAATTAAGTGGTACAAAAATAACAGCACAGCTATAATTACCAAAGAACAAGAGGAAGTCAATCTACAGAAGGAAAAAGCATACAGCATACCATTAATTTATGTAACTATAAGAAATGCTTTGCAAAACTTTTTGTATGTTACAAGCTTTATAAGGGTGGGAGTATAATTTGGCACCCTATCCCATTCGTCTAGTGCCTGGAGAGAAAAAGATACTTCAAGCAATCGGTCCTGTAGTTACATGAGGGAAAGGTAACGTCCGATTTGATACATTCTGAGCGCGCTCCTTATATTATGCGCTAAAGATACGAAAACAATTTAGTGGACAGAAGTTTTTCTTAGAAGTTTTTCCTTGATGAATTGTAAGGAGCACTGCCTCATAGCGGAAAGCTCCACTACCCTATGTCTGCCAAGGTAAAGTTTGGCGAGCGTTTGACCTTGACTGCAGGTGCGACGAGCGGAGCTGGCAGCGCTTGCTGTTGTTGTTGTTCTCCTCAAATGTGATGGCACATACCCACACAGGGGGATCGGCCAAGAATTGGGGTGCAGAGATATTAGATTTTGAGATGTATAACTACATCGCAAAACAAAAAAAAAATAAATGGTAGGGAATAGAGAAGGAAATGTAAATATGATAAACCAAAATATAAAAGAGTAAATACTAACGCACGCAGTAGGAGAATAGTAAGATTTATATGTACAGATTAAAACTTCAAAGCATATTAGCAAGGTAGACGTTTTGTTTCTATTAAGAAGTTTTGAATGACGTTAAAAACATGCCTGTGGCTGTACCCAAGCATGGTGGCACCGAACGATAATAAAATTTGGCTGCTCAAATTAAGACCCAGCTGTTGTAACGGCTTCTCTAAATACCGTTTTCTCCTCATGGTAAAACGGCGGCAAAATGTCAAGAAATGATCTATTGTTTCCGGTTCCCCCCAGAATGCGTAGACAGGAGAGAGCGCCAAACCAGACCTGTGCATATAGAAATTTAGGGGCGGAATACGACAGCGTAGCCTGGTTAGAGAGACCTCAATCTGCCTTGATTGACATGATTTCCTATTCCATGAATACTTGAGATTCAGGTAGTCATCCGATGATAAAATAGAGCGCTTGCTTTTTCTTCTCCATCGCACGCCTGCTTCTTCTTCGCTGCTTCGTCTACGCTTCTTCTTCTTCTTCGAACACCTGCCAAACTTGTTACGGCGAGGCGCAGCTGCGCTCGCTCGCCTGGCACCGCCGCTATGATACCACGTGACTTTGAGAGGGTGCAAGAATTGCTTCGCTTTGCGTTCGCTGGCTCTGTGGCTGTAATACCACGCGACTAGGAGAAGGTGAGATAACAGTTAGCGCGCTGGCGGTTTCATCTCCTCCGAAAGACAAAATAAAAATTTCCTCCATTTTAGCCTCGGATGAGGCGCACACCAGACCGAGTGCGGGAACTCTTCGAAGGCATCGTCAGGCCGTGTCTGATCATCCAGCAGAGCTTTTCGATCTGTACATCTTAGTTTAGAAGAGTTAAACCTCACCAATTTATAGAAAAATGCTCGGAATATAACCAGCCCTTATACATAGCATTCATTGATTACGAAAAAGCATTTGACTCAGTTGAAACCTCGGCGGTGATGCAGGCATTGCGAAATCAGGGGGTAGACGAGCCGTACGTGAAAGTGCTAGAAGATATCTATAGTGGCTGCACAGCAACCATAGTTCTGCATAAAGAAAGTAACAAAATTCCCATAAAGAAAGGTGTTAGGCAAGGAGACACAATCTCCCCAGTACTATTCACAGCTTGCTTAGAGGAAGTATTCAGAGACTTGGAATGGGAGCAGTTAGGGATAAGGGTAGATGGAGAATACCTCAGTAATCTGCGATTTGCTGATGACATTGCCTTGCTAAGCAACTCGGGGGATGAACTGCAAATAATGATTGGTGACCTAGACAGGAAAAGTAGAAAGGTAGGCTTGAAAATCAATATGCAGAAGACTAAGGTAATGTTCAACAACCTCGGGAAGGAACAGCAGTTCACATTAGGTAGCGAAGTACTGGAAGTAGTAGGCGAATATGTCTACTTAGGACGGTAGTAACCGCAGATACCGACCATCAAAAGGAAATAACAAGAAGAATAAGATTGGGATGGAGCGCATTTGGCAAGCACTCACAGATTATGACTAGCAGCTTACCGGTATCGCTAAAGAGGAAAGTATATAACAGTTACATCTCACCTGTGCTCACCTATGGGGCTGAAACGTGGAGGCTAACCAAAAGAGTTCTACTTAAGTTGAGGACAACCCAGAGGGCTACGGAACGAAAAATGGTAGGGGTAATATTAAGAGATAGGAAGCGTGCAGAGTGGGTCAGAGAAATAACTCAAATTACCGACATTCTAGTAGAAATTAAGAAGAAGAAATGGACATGGGCAGGACATGTAGTGCGAAGAGAGGATAACCGATGGTCGCTGAGGGTAACAAACTGGATTCCAAGGGAAGGAAAGCGTAGCAGGGGGCGGCAGAAAGTTAGGTGGGCGGATGAGGTTAAGTAGTTCGCAGGGGTCAAGTGGATGCAGCTGGCACAGAACCGGGTTAAAGGGAGAAATATGGGAGAGGCCTTCGCCCTGCAGTGGGTATAGTCAGGCTGATGATGATAATGAATTTTTATCTCAGGTTTGCAACAGGACATGTGGCTTAGTGCCGGAATCTGAGACAAATTTCAGAAAGCTGTTCTCAACCCATTCTTTCATTCATGTATGTTTTTTTGTTTAGGGTAACTAGACACTGCTTGCATATGTCACGAGTGACATAGCATTCCTTTTCTGCAAGCTTCAATCCATTTGGTAAGTTGAGTATATGAGTTGTTTGGAGAATTGATTTATTAATAATTTATGACATGATGTTCGGTCCTAAACATTTATAAAATCGTCAAGTTTTGTATTTGCTCTATTTCATTGCCTGAATGATACCACATATAACTTCTGTGATAACTGTAGCCATTGAGTAACTGCTTTTTAAGCATGTGCTGTGCTGGTAAGGGATACTAGTCTGCGATTTTGGTTCATGCCTCGCGCTTTGCATGCGAATAGGTATTTCTCTAACGGATTTCCAATAAATCAGAGCCCATCAGTTTGAGGAAGTTGTTAATGATATCTGCGAGGTAGTATGGGGCGCCCCATTTGTTTCTTCAAGAAGGCGTTCGGAACATCATTCGGGCCTGCAGATATTTTGTCAACTGAGCTAAGAAGTAAGTTTTAAAATCTATTTCTAATTACTATGAGATATGAAGGTGGTCACAAATTACCCATTTCGTTTTCTGCCGCTGTACCATCATCCCATGTGATTGCATACTCGAATTATCTGTCAAATGTGCGGGCCAATTGATAGCAATCGGGGATAGTGCAATCTCCAGTCATTAAATATTCACCGGTAGTTTTTTCTCTTTGAGAAGGACTTTTGCTACTTCCTTCACGATTTCTTGATCAATTCGGATGAGGAATACTCTATTGTTAATTCCGTTTTAAAAGGCTGAAGAAGACCGGTTGCGGTTATCATATCATTATAAAAATGGTTTGCTTTCTTTCGTGCATAAGCGGCTAAATGACGCTTCACACGAAGGGGTTTGAGTGAATCCATGATTTCTCTCTTCGCAATTTACTCATGCTTATAGGAGGAAGTGTTTAATTGAATTGTGCAGTATCCTAAGCTCATTGGCCGATATGAAGTCTCACCAAATCAGGCGGCTGAACTTCTCGCTATATTCTGCGGGGTTATCTTATACACAAGCGTCGTTTTCTTTAGCGAACTGGGGTATTAAATCACTTTGGACGGGTCTTACGTGAGGTAGGTTGTGCGTAGCGTCTTCAGCGCAATATTTAAGCTGAGTTACAATTGGCTTTAGATGAGTAAACCAAGGAGCGAGTGGCCTCAACCACTTCTTCGTTTTGGCTCCCCAAAAACTTAATCATGCTCAATGAGAAACCTGGGTCTAACTTCAGAGAAGATATTCCTGATCACGTGAACCTTATGTGCTATTATTACATCTATGAGCGCAGGTTGGTTAGCGGCGTCTGGGGAAATTACAAAATCACGGAAAAATTACATATACCCCTCTCTGGTAGCTGCAGGAGAATAAACTGCATTAACTGTAAAAGAAAACAGGATTATTCGTGTGCGACACAGCAATAGATTTAATGTTCCGCGTTGTATACAATTTTACATACAAGTGATACTACTTTTATTGACAGACAGCGGCTAGAACTTAATAAATAAAGCGAAAAAATGTCGGCTTCGTCAACGCAATTACTTGGCCACGTTTCAGCTATGAGAGCTATAGCGAGTTTATATTTACGAAAAATGCTTACAACCTGCGGTATCCTATTCATGATACAGAGAGCATTCAGATGAATGACTCTAGGAGCATTAGAAAAATCTTCATGTTCCGCGCTCATTCTTCTTTCGGTCTCCAGTGGGCGCCCTTTATAATTTCTTGACATGACTTTCATGATGCAGCCCTACCACCCCAATAATAAACATTACCTTCGACAGAAAGCTTGTCTTCCGCAACACTCACTTTAGGTCCATTAGAAGTTTTTTTTTCGCTTTCCCATGGGCGTTCTGCAACTCAGTGCACATTTTGAAAAGTGCTCACTTACTGAGAGCGTTGTAGCTTTCAAAGTAGAACACTTTTGAGACCATAAATTTTCTCATTAATATCATAGAGTCGAAACTTAATCATTATTTTCTTTTTTTTTTTCTTCTCCAAGAGGACAAATGCGTTTTATGGTCTCCTAAGTTACCCGAATAAAAAAAAAAAAAGCAGTTTGTGATCTACTCTTTCCGAAAGGTTATCGTATGTGTTGTGTACCTTCTCCGATAATCCATAAATGATAACGTTGTCAGGCCGCTGAAATTTTACAAAATCGCTCACCTTCTAACAAAGCAATGGAATTTTTGTCAGGTTAGCCATCTTGGTTTTCGTTTTGTAGAATTCAGCAAGCATGATTCCAGTTTAGTAAGGTGGTCTTCCAACTGCCGAAATACGTTTCAATTTCGTTAACGTTACTTTCGATAACCATTTGGTCACGTTTAATATAGTAAGGCGCTTTTGTATGTTCTTTCAGTGCTTGCAGAAAAGTTTAACGTTTTCATCAAGAGTGCGAGGGCTTGAGCTTTTCTCAGTATCGCACTAGTAGCAAGTTTAAGAACGATATTTACACAAAAGCCATATCAGTGTGGGGAGCACATTAGACATCAAGACTGTATACGGGGAGTTATTGCATCCAGGATATTTTATCCCTTTTAATTTGTAGAGAAACAAAGTCTAATAGGTTTGAAGACATGTTCTGATGCCTGCCGTTCCCGCAATAGAATCCATGCAGGTCGCAGGGCTTGGCTATGAAAGATACAGCCAACGGCAATAGTGCTTTACACGCAGTTACTGCACAGGGAGATACAGGCAGTTACTATCTCACTATGGGGTGAGCTTTACCGGACCTTGAAATTTATGCGTAGAAATTGAAACTAAGTGCATTTTGTAGTGGGTAACTGTTTATGACCTCAGTCTTTCGCATAAGGTTGCAGCATAGCACTATACATACGAGAGCGTACCCAAAAGAAACCAAACTTATTTCCTTTTGAACCTATTTATTCACATTTTAAGCCCAAGCCTTCAATCTCCTTCACAGTACTCTCTACTTGCACTAATACACTTGTCTAATATTTCATTCCACTTGTAAAAGAAATGATTAAAATCATCTTTTGTGATTCTTGGCAGCGCCTGCGTCGTTTTTTTCTTTGCCTCCACGACATCAGCAAAACGCTTTCCTTTTATGCCTTTTTTTTTATTTTGGGAAACGAAAAAAGTCACCCGGGGTAAGGTCCGGTGAGTATATGGGGAGCGAGGAACAGCGGTCATATCATTTTTCAACAAGTATTGGTGATTGCATGAATTTTTGCAACATTTTTATGTGTTCAGGCCGTGGAAGGAAGACCAGAATGAGGCTGGCCTTTGACATTTCACCAATTTTAAAACGAGAGAGCCACACAAACACTTGAGTTTTTACCATAGCATCATCCTTGTACGCCGTTTTTAACATTTCAAGAGTTTCTGTTCCATTTTTTCGGAGCAGAAAGCACAATTTCCCCGCCGCACGCTGTTCACGACAATCAACCATTGCAAAAACGACACTCACAGAAAACAGTTGTCGCTATAAACTCTGCCGAAGCTAGTGCGTCTGACCTTCAGCGATGCCACTTGGCTGATTGACCGTGGAATGTTCAGTCTTTGCGCTCCTAGCGGAAAAAAAAAATCAAAAAAAAAAAACGGTACAACGAAAGCGCTGCCCACCAGAAAATTAGTTAGGTTTCTTTTGGGTACCCCCTCGTACCCACATATCCCACCTCGGGAAGCTTGCAGTTTTGTGGCGTTTGTAAAAATCGCACCCAGTTGCTTTTATATGTCAGTCTTATTTGCTCGCTGTGACCGCAGGAGAAATGGTGAAAACAATATATATATATATATATATATATATATATATATATATATATATATATATATATATATATATATATATATATATATATATATATATATATATATGAAGGAAAGAAGCCAACAGTCGGCGAGGCCAAGGAAATATATATATATATATATATATATATATATATATATTACAGCGCATGGGGAGATTTGTATCAACATGTTCGCAACAATTAATGGTTTACAGTTAAACGTGATGTTCAAGAAGTGTCGACCTAGTTGAAAGAGAAAAACGACTCGCCGCATGGGCTGCGTTAACACATCGTAGTGGCTTATTACTGCATGTAGGAGAGCGCCCGCGTAATTACGCAGAAGGAGCGCCGGGAAGCCGGCCTCATTAGCGACATCCGCAGTGTTTCTTAGGAAATATTACTCGCTGTCTATGTAGCACGAAGGCGATGTCTCATCCCCACATTTCTTTAGCGCCATGTCCACCGTCGTCATGCCCAGCGCATTTTTCTCGACTTGCTGGTGCAATTACGTAAAGCAGTGGTGCGAAAATATGCCGGCACGGAAACAAAGCCCGCCGCAAAGCGATCAGGCGTCCAGGCACAAGCAGCGAGGCGAGGGAAGGGCGGCGACGGAATTGATACTGGTTTAGATGCTTAATTGAAGACGAAGTAATTGAGTTTGAAATTGTATCCGAGTTCGCCGGACCGCCTTTAACACTGCATTGCGCTTCTAACCCGTACTGGAGCAAAAAAAAAAAAAAAAAAAAGAAAAAAAAAAAAAGAAAGGTTCAGTCTGTCACGCAACCGCGAGCAGCGTGTAATCGTGTTAAAAGAAATGGCGTGACACTTAAGCTCCGCTTTTAAAAATAGGACGTGGGAGTGTTACTAGCTCCCTTATGTGGCTCCCGTTGCGAATGATGTTCATTTGTGTGCACTGCGCTACTCGTTTGATCACTAATGGATTAATTTCTGACACTATTATCTCATATGCCCCGCCGCGGTGGCTCAGTGGTCACGGCGCTCGACTGCTCAACATGTGAGATCAAATCTAGGCCGCTCTCCGATTAAGTCGAAAAACAAGGCGCCTGTATGCTGTGCGATGTCAGTTCACGCTAAAGAATGCCAGGTGGTCAAAAATTTCGGAGTCCTCCACTGCGCCGTCCTTCAGAGTCTGTGTCGCTTTGGAGCATTAACATCATTAATTAAAACGTTATATCATACGCACTCATTAGCATACAGTCGAAAGCTACTACATTATGGGAAAGACCGCTCAAGAGAGACAAGCTCTGCTTTAACAAAGCCGTATACGAGCGTCGGCTGTCTGAGTTATCAGCGCCTTTCCTGTCATATTTTCTTGTGATGCCACACAATCCGCCGAAAAAATTAGGGACCGGCTATGTCACCTTCCAACGCCATGCCCGTGAGGTTTCACCCAACCCGCCGGAATTCCTACATAACGGAGACTTTACCATAGCAGGTGAAGATCATTGATGGTCATCGAGGCCCATAACCCGTTCGTCGCTATCGAGGTCGTCCTCTGGCAGCGGAGGCCGATAACGTCCTCCCTAGTTAGACCAACACGGCACACTGGTGTGCCATAAGCGCTTCGCTGTGTCAGGTATATCACTTGTGAATCAACAGTTTCGGCCAGTGCAACCGGCTCATCGGCAATTCAATTCCCGCATCAACTATCTGTACGTCATATTTTTCAGCGTCCGATGATGTTTCGTGGAGCCCATTCAGTAAGACTCGCGAGACCTCCCTGGCCGTAAGATTTATTTATTGCAAATACAAAATACTAGATTCTCCATCTTTCCTTATGCAAGAGCATCAGATTCCCAGGTTAGACATACGCAGGAAAATAACTCGACTTTTATTTCTTCATAAATGTCTGTCAGAAAAAATTCCCATAAACCTTCCGAAATGCGTTCAGAAAGCTACTACTAGAAGAACAAGGCCTACTACACTGCACACGCTAGCTCCAATTTTCGCTAAAACAAACTCTTATAAGAACAGTTTTTTCCCTAAAACTGTGAACGATTGGAATGAACTGCCACCGAATGTTTATATGCATCAAACGACTTTCTAAAAGAACTGGAATGTATTTTCGGGATAAAGGCTCCTTGAGTTGAACTGTGTTCTTGAATTTTGACCCATTTCATTACAGTGACCAGAGTTGAACTTTTGTCCTCAGTTTTTTGTCCTTTTTGCTCTCTATTGCTTTATATTCCAATATTTTTGTTGTATTGCCCCTCCTGCTTGGGCCAACATATTGGCCTGCGGTATGATTAAATAAATAAATAAATAAATAAATAAATAAATAAATAAATAAATAAATAAATAAATAAATAAATAAATAAATAAATAAATAAATAAATAAATAAATAAATAAATAAATAAATAAATAAATACCTCCCTGGATTTGCGAGACTGGAGGTTTTGTCTAGAGACCGCTGGCCAGCAGTTTTAAACTAACAATATATACTGCGACAATGACGCAAACAGTTGCATTAAAAGACAGCTCGGCTGAAGCAGGACTAACAGGTCCTTAGAATGACGGTTTTCAATGAAGACAGATGCATAGCTTGCAGCACAGCTACAAGAACAGACAGTCCTCATTAAATAATACATCGCACTCCAACCGCGAGGACGCCGTGGTCCACCATTATTAACGGATGCCCTAAAGAATTTGACAAAGATGCAACATAAAGAGGTGCACCTTCGGCTAAGCGTTAAAAGAAAGGAAACGAGAGGCATAAGCTGGAAAGAAGGACATTTGCTCTTTCATGGAGGGGCGTGTCGCGTTTTCGTGTTTCTGACGACTGAAAAGAAAGAGCAATGAAATAATAAAGACAAGCAGTGGAGTATTTAAGCGGATAGCGAAATATTAGAAGTGCTTTCTCCCACAGAAGTAGTCGGAAGCCTTTCGTGCACTATTTTCACCTTTTTGTCTCAGGGCTGATGCCCACTTTTGTATGGCGCAGCATTGTGGTCAATAAAGAAGTCGCAGCGGAGGATGAAGCCCCGCGAGGAGGGGACGAACAACACGAGTGCGTGTGTTGTTCGTCTATATTTTTTTCATCCTCTGCTGCACTGCAGTTTGTTTATTGACTATGCACCACAATGCTCAGCAAACCCCGCTGCTCTGGTTTATGGCCTCTCGACAGCCAACAAATACGTACAATATACAAAAGGAAAAACTGATTAGTCTAACGTATCTGTTATAGAGAACCGCGCGCTTGATCGCAGATATGTCGAACAAGTTTACGCTGTATTCGTCTCAGTTCTGCCGTTCTCAGTGCTATTTCACAACTCAATCCTAAAAAAGAAAAACAAAAAACAAACAAACACGGGGCTGCGCGCCACTTGTCTCTACAAGCGCCTCGAGTTACGATGCTTTCGAAATAACAATACAGTCTTCCCCTTGTGATACCTTCTTTGCCTTTGCCAATTGTTCTTACGACGAGCACGCGAAGCCACGATGAGGAGAACCTGCGCTGTAGGCGTTGACAAATACGTCAGCTCAGGAGAAAGTTAGGCAGTGCGCAGTTCGCAAACATAGCGGCTACGTGTCCCTGCAGGCAGCAAGAAATGAGACAAGCGCTGCTTTGGGGTAGAGCGTTTTCTTCTCGGATTCGTCCGCAAGCCTCGTTTCTAACCATCTTTCCCCCCTCCTCCAACTCACTTACCCGCGTTCCCGCAGGGCTGAAGGAAAAGCAAAACTGGCAGCTCTAAGATAAAAGGATTCCCGGCCTCATGAATACAACATGACGCGCGTTGCCTTAGATTTTTCATGCGGAGACTGCTGTCTCCTGCTGGACAAAGCAGAGAAGGTTCGCAGTCGCAATAAATTGGCCCCGCGCTCGGAAGGCATTATGAGGTCTCTCGGAAACTTCCTGCGAGAGAAGTTGTCGGGCCGGTGTCCGCGCATTATCTGCCACGACTCTCCGCAGCAGCTGGATTTGCAGTTCCTTTCGTGCTACGCCTCGTGTCGGCGATAATAGGGTGGCGAAGGATGTCGGTTCACTCCGCCTAATTGCTAAGACAGAAAAGAGAGAAAGCAAAAACGGCCTACGCATGTGGACAAAGTGCCATCAAGTTCATGACTATTAGGAAACAGAGCAAAGAAAGCAGGGGCCGAGGCTTCACCAGAAAGAGATTACTGCGGCCTCCACCCGAGGTTTTCGGAAAGGAAAACAAGGCACAAAAATTGGAGGCTTAAAAGATGGAAGAAGGCAAATGACGGACGCGAGAAGCATGTTGCCCGAGAGCAACGCTTTGTGTGTGCCGGCGAACTCGTATACTACAGCAGGGCAGCTTTCCCGCTCAGCGAATGTGTATATTAAACGGCGAGCGCACAGCAGCTTTCTAACGATTCTGACCTGTACTAGGCGCTTAGAGCGGCAGTGCTTATAGCGATGACTTTCGGAAAGCGCGCCTCTTTTGGCGCGTGGTAGCCCAAATCGGTCGATCCAAAGCGAGGAAGTGGTTCTCGTTTTTTGAAAATCTAAAAATTGATAAGACTATTACAAATATCTGGTTACGAACCGCAATCTTCAACTATGCGCTTAAATGTAATAGTTAGAAGGCAATTATTAGAAATGCGGAAACCTGCTAATTGGTAACAATTATTACTCCATTTTCTTACGCCCACTAACACTGGTAATCTGGGGCTGCAAAAACTGTCTTAATATTTAAAAGGTCTATTTAATAAAAATTAGTAACCGGCTTTTTTGAAACACTTCTATTGACGCGGGAACGACAGCAAATTGTGAATTGTATACAAAACTGTTCTGTTTGAAGCAATACAGCTCCTTGTTATCTCTGCCAGCGGAGTATAGTTTAGAGTAAGTGAGCGGGATTAATCCGTTTTACTGTGCATTTTCCGCGTGTTCTCAACCAGGTGATCTGTGATGTACTCTCGCTCTCAGTGTGACTTGCAATTCGCGGCAGCAGCTCTTCCCAGACACGAGATGGGGCCTGCAAGCGAAGCACATGAAAACACATTGATTTCACTCTTAGAGTTGCCAGCGTTCTCCCCTGCGTCGTCTGTCCTTGCCAGTAGAAAAGTGCTTCATGCCTTCAAGGCATATCGCATCGGCCGGGTGAAGATATCTGTGTAGCAGTGCAATCGACATGACGCAACTGATCTTTCTTGCTGCCATGGGCGTTTCATCATGCTCGCATGTTGCGCCCTTGACGGGGCAAGATGCGAAATAGCACATGTGGTGCTATTTTGCGAATTTTCCATGCGGGAGAGGCTTTACACTTTCTGACTGCGTTGATCAAGCATAGTTAGAGGGGAAGGGGGTGCAGCTCACTGCCGAAGCAGCGGAATTCTTTCAACTTTGTTTTCATGTGCACCGCTTGTCGGCACAGCCGAGCCCGGAAAAACTACACAAACGTTCGTGCGTTTCAAATTATACTGAGCCTGATAATACGTGCCTGAAATAAAAGAGAATGATGCTGAAGTAATGCGTAAATGCCATCCAAGCACTTGCACCTGATTCACCTGGCGACTACCACACACATTTTGAGCTAGCACATATTATTGGGACCCGGTCCTGCTATCCGCTACCCAATCGGCTATGCAGAAATTCCCCACCCTTCCAGGATACCGAAGAGGACCTGCGTGTGAAATATTCTTCGGGCTATTTGGCCATGCCAAAATAAGTTACTGCGCCATGAATATATATTATATTCAAGATTATTCATAGGGCTTGCAGGTTTTGGCTTTAAGAATCTCGAGGGGTAATTGAGTGCCGTCTGGGCTTGTCGATGTTACAGCAAGACGGATCTTATGCAGTGCGTGACATGACTGAAGTTAAAGAGATTTAACTGACTATAAAATTGACTAGGCAACTTCAGACTTGGGATATTAAGTTAGAACATTATAGTAAATAATTGAAAGCTGTATAGGCCGAAAGTGAGATCAGTTCTTTTATACTTTCGGTATCCGAAATGTGGTCCTAAATATTTAAGACGAAGAAAACCTCTTCGAAAGTTACTCGTCGGTTTTGCGATATGCATATTTTGAAAATGGCAGCCGTAATATTTGTAACCTAAAGAGTATAATCGCCTTAACGGATGAGAAGTTAACGTAGTTTTAGCAACCATACCACGGGTAGCAACTCCAGTCCATATTTGTGCAGCACGAGAAAATAAGGCCGACGAAGTTTTACGTGCGTATTTTTGTTCTCATTGTTTCGAACTGCAAAGTCAATTCAATAAACTCAAAACCTTGGATCGCGTTTGGTGTTGACGCCCTCTAGCTACACAATATACTGTCCCAGAGACTGTGGACCGTATATTATTGGTGTGTCCAGTGTATGCGTGCGAAAGGAGTGTGCTAGCCGCTTCATTGAAGTGTTTGGACAAGAGGCCTCTGTCGGAGGAACTGCTGCTGGGCGCTTGGCAGTACAAGGGGAATGGTGTCCAGGCAGTGCGTGCTCTATGCCGTTTTTTTGTGCGCCAGCGGACTTTATTTCATACGCTTTCTCCCACATCGTCATCCGTCATGATCTTCTTTCTTCTCTCCTTCCCCTTCCCCAGTTCAGAGTAGCAGGCCAGATTTGAATTATTCCAGCCAACCACTCTGCCTTTCCTGTCAATAAATCCATCTATCTATGTTTTCTATTAAAACAAAGACAATCAAAGGAAATATTAAAAAGAGATAAATGTGACTATTTAATGAAAAAAGCAGAGAATTCACCGAAAGTTTCAAACCTACTGTTGGCCTGCGCCGGGAAAAGATCAGAGGGGAGGAAGCAGTGAAGAGAGATGTAATCAACCGATAAACATAACACAAAAATATCAGAACACGGAATATAGAATAAGAAGCATGGAAGTGGTATGCTAGAAAAAAAAATGAGAGGCTGCGTGCATTGTCCTAAACGTGGGCTGGTACTGTCCATTGCTTAGAGACTTCGCTTTGCTGAAGGACATGAAAACATTAAACCTCTTCCAGGAGTGCAATATCGTCTAGATAAAAAAAATAAATAAAAACTACAATGCGCCTGCATTGTGCCTATCTAAGGCTAAGAGCTAATATACATTCCACTGCTAGATAGATTTGAGTGAGCTACTCCACTAGGTGTTCATGAGTGTTCTTTATTCGGCATAGGCTAGCCATTCAAACAGAATATGCTCCAGTATTTTGACTGCAACGCAACTGTAATAAATGTTATTTACTTATTCGTCTTTTTTTTTTTGTCTACTACTACTACTACTACTTCAAGTACTTTACGCCTTCTACTATATCTGGATCCCGTTCATAATCTCCGTTTAACGGAATAATACAAAGTTACAGACTCCATTGGAATCTTCCTCATGGGTCTTGAAATATAAATATGTAAAAGTTAAAAATCACCCATTTTCCTATATATTTAGCGAAAAAGTGACTAATAATTTACCGTGGCTTATCTCAGCTATAGGCCAAAATATACGTAGTAAAAGCATGTGTACCTGGCGCTGGGCTGCCTACTCCTCTCCAATCCAATCCAATCTAATCCCATTCAATCCGGTGTAATGCAGTCCAATCCAGTCCAATCTAATCCAATTCAAACCAATCCAGTCTAATCAAGTCCAGTCCAATCACGTACAGCTCATTCCAGTGAAATACAATCCAACATATTCTGTCCCAATTCAAACCTATCAATCCAAACAAATCCAATCGAGTCCAATCTGATCTAGTCCGATCCAATCCTGTCCAATGCTAAGTACTCGCTCGCCCGAAATGCGCCACTGACTAGCCTATCATAATCACTACTGTCATTCGCACTCTAGAGAAGGAGAATTATGATGCGCTACTCACTATGTCTAGCTATGCTGTTGTTGCATTAAAGACGAGACATCTTCTTCTAGTTGCTTCTTGATTGCCAGATGGAGCGGCGAGCGCGCGGCGTCCGGCCAGCTGCGGCGGTTGCTAGGCAACGGCTCTGTGCCTCCCGCTACGCGAAACTCTTCGTTTGTGGCCAACGTAGCTTCCGCTACAAAACGTGCTTCTGTATTGTTCTTTTGAATGAACACCAGTCACGCATGAGTGTTTCAGACCAGTGCTGCACTCGCAATCGAAATCGTTAGATGAATACATGCAAGTCGAATAATAGCTCACCGCATTTAAAAGGTATAGAACATTACGAAAGACAATAATTTTGCGCGAAGTAAGGTTTCAAGTGACCGCATTTAAAATATGCTCTTTCTTTCTTTCTTTCTTTCTTTCTTTCTTTCTTTCTTTCTTTCTTTCTTTCTTTCTTTCTTTCTTTCTTTCTTTCTTTCTTTCTTTCTTTCTTTCTTTCCTTCCTTCTTTCTTTCTTTCTTTCTTTCTTTCTTTCTTTCTTTCTTTCTTTCTTTCTTTCTTTCTTTCTTTCTTTCTTTCTTTCTTTCTTTCTTTCTTTCCTTCTTTCTTTCTTTCTTTCTTTCTTTCTTTCTTTCTTCTTTCTTTCTTTCTTTCTTTCTTTCTTTCTTTCTTTCTTTCTTTCTTTCTTTCTTTCTTTCTTTCTTTCTTTCTTTATTTATTTGTTCCTTTCTATTACAGAAAGCCGGAGCGAAAGGTAAAGGCTACAGAGCCTGACAAAGGCTTCCGCTCCGGATGACGTTCAGCGTGCAGTTTGAAAAACGTATACAAAACATACAAAAGAGCACTTCGAATCAAACACAACGCGCAAATACAGAAATTTGATTTCATGAAACTGAGTCACTCCAAATAACTATGGATAGGAAAAAAAGAAATACAAAAGATTGGCATTTTATTGCGGATTGCTATGTAATAAACCAACTGCAATTAATGAAACAGATGAAACATACCGCTGTAGACGATATCAATAAAACCGTTTGTTGAACTTAGTGATACAGTATAGAACACTTGCGAAATAATAAAGAAAAGCACATGTAACCTCTGATACAAAAAAACACAAAACAAAAAATTAAACTATGCAATTGCGATGTCATGCTTGAGTAATAGGGCTTTAAGAAACTTTTTGGTGACAGGTTTGTTAAAGTTTACGAGCGTATCTACACGATTCAACAGAAACGGTATCTGGTAGTCTGTATGTTGCCGGCCGTAGTTTGTTCTTGTGACAGGTGTCCTTCTGAGTACTCGGCGAAAAGAATATTGTGAACTTTGGTTTTAATCAGAAGCTTTATATAACTTATTATTGTTAATGTACTGTATGAGCTTGTAGTAGTAGACCTGGTTTGCTTTGATTATTAAATGTTGTGAAAAAAGCGGATGCGTTGGGAGAAGATGGGGCTTGCCATAAAAGTTTTCAAATATTCTCAGTATTTTCTTCTGCAATAAAATTAAATTCTTATAATTTTGGGCTGTCGTAGTTCCCCAGACGAGTGCGCAGTAAGACAGTCGAGAGTAGAAGAGGGTATAATACAACATTTTTTTCAGCCAAAGTGGAACGAGGTTCTTAATCTTATACAGACACCCAACAGCTCGACTTAAGTCCCCTGCTAGACGACTAACATGCGTATTCCAAGATAAGTTATTCTGAAACCACACACCCAAAAATTTTTGTGTCGATACCTGATCTAGCAGTTTATTACGGAAATTGATGGCGATTTTGCAACATAGAGGCTTATTTATTGGTGCAAAGATTATATATTTGGTTTTGTGTATGTTTAACCTTAATTTATTAACATCGAGCCAGAGGGATAGTGAGTTGAGGTAGTTATTCACTGTGTCCTGGAGCGAAATGAGCGATCTGCCTGCGAAGAAAAGATTAGTGTCATCTGCGTACATAATTAATTTTGGCGAACTTGGTATATTGCAGATGTCATTAATGTATAAATTGAACAATATCGGTCCTAGAATTGATCCTTGCGGTACGCCGTACAGTACATTTAATAATGATGAATGCGCATTATTTATTGTAACATATTGGGAACGATTAGTCAAATAATTTCTTATTAGATCTAATGCGACACCTCGTATACCGTAGTCATAAAGCTTCATTAATAATATTTCATGGTCCACCGAATCGAAAGCCTTCTGAAGATCCAGAAATATACCTACTGTGTAGAGTCTTTGTTCAATATTGCGTATTATTTCGTTTTTAATGTTCAGTAAAGCCTGTTCAGTTGACTTATTCTTTTGGAATCCGTATTGTGTCTCATAGATTATGATATGTTTTCTTATGAAATCTTCCATTCTGACGTTTATAACACCCTCAAAAACTTTTGACAAAAGGGGGAGCACTGATATGGGACGGAAGTTGTTAACTGAGTAATCACTCCCGCCTTTATGAATTGGACTCACCCTTGCTATTTTGAGTTGATCAGGAAATATTCCAGTCTCCAGCATACTATTAACAATATGGGTAAGAACAACAGAGATTAGATCGGAAATATATTTTATAGGAATTGCCTTAATATCATCAATGCCGGCCGCAGTGCTATTTTTAAGATTTTCTATCAGTCGCTCAATTTCAAGTGGTGTGGTTGGCGACAGTGCCAATGAGTTCAGAATAGCAGGTTTCGGTAAGACAAGCTCTTGTACAGGTGGGCAAGTGGAAGTGTATTTTCCGCTTTGTATGAAATGGTTGTTGAGGGTATCAGCAGCTGTTGTGTCACTAAGATTTCCGTGTGGCGAGGAAACCTGAATAGTTTCCTTACGAGGACTGCAGTGCGTAAGGTTTCTGACCTCTTGCCAAATTTTCCTAGGGTTATCGGAAACACGGGTAAACAACTTTTCATAGTAATCTAACTTTGCTTGCTTAAGTTCTTTATTAAGTCGGTTGCGATATTTTTTGAATTCTACAAGCTTACTGACATCACGAGTTTTTATAAAGGAATGGTACAATTTGTGTTTGTGTTTAATCCTGTCTAAGAGTACTGCATCTATCCATGGTTTCCTAATTTTGTTTTTGTATTTTATGCTCCTTGCACTCAACGGAAATGCTCTATTGTAGCAGTGTTTCAGTTTCTCGGCAAATAGAGCGTACGCAATGTTCGGGTTTGATTCATTGAAAACAGATTCCCAATCAGTGTCTTCTATCAAACGGCGAAAATCCTTTAGTGCCTTACTAGATATGTTACGACATGAAGGTGAATCGATTTTAATTTTTTCTTTGTGTACGATCGGTATAAAACAGAAAATGGGCAGATGATCACTTATGGCAAGTGATAACACGTCAGACGAAGCGTGCAACGGGTCCACGTTTGTGATGCAGACGTCTAATAATGTAGCACTGTGCTCCGTAATGCGCGTGGCTAAGGAGACAAGATTAGAACATGCATAGGAATTCACTATATCGCTAAGAGTTCTGGAATTCACATCCCCCGCCATTAGGTTTGCATTCATGTCACCCATAACAACAAACTTAGTCCCGGTGTTACTTAAGTGGTTTAACATATCATCGGCAAAAGAAAAGAAATTTGTTTTATTTCCGCATGGTGGTCGGTACACCACTGCGACGATAACCGATATCGGGAAAGCAGAAAACACTTTAGGAAAGTAACACAGAAGCGACATATAACGTGGATTCTAGCAATTAGTTGAAGCATGCTCTATGACAATCGGAATAGGCAGTTTCACAAGCACTTATTTATGAAGCGTATGCCGTTGGACGCGTAGCTCTGTCTCACAGCTTAGAGGATTTAAAGTATTTGTTTTGGTCCAGTAGCGGTCTCTGTTAGCTTAATAGAGACAATAAATTCCTAATGGATTTCTCTTTGCGCCTTGTGACAATAAACAAAATTATCAAGAAAAAGAGAACCAGTTCATTCATTTATGGAAAACTTTAGTTGTTGCTGTTTGTTTCTTCAGTGTATGCAAACAGCTAGCACACAGGGGAATTCAATAATTCAAATCTACAACTAAAATAAAATGCTACAGAACAATCACTTGATTTTCGTGATTTGGTTTTGTGTTAGCGACCGTCATTAGTTACGTGAAACTTGTAGAATGAATCATGAGTGAATCATGAAAAAAAAAAAGGGGGGTACATTTTACTTTCCAAACAACCTTTGCGCTGAAGTTTTGTAGCTTGATGATCTTGTTTGGGAACAGAGCACGAACCTACGACACCACCTTCGTTTGTACTGCTTAGTATTCAAATCGAGGCGCGACCCACTTTCTTAGGAATTCTCAGCACAGAGTACCGGTTCGTTATTCTGCATTTTTAACTGCCACTTCTGGTTTCCTTTATTTATTATTATTATTATTATTATTTTTTTTTACCGAGCTGTGCGTTTCTTTTCCACCACCTTTTCCCCTTCTCTTCCTGGCCTTTTCTTTGCTCTTTTATAGCCCTCTGGCACTTCTGCTCGAAGCAGTGCGGTTATCTCAAGACTCGTTCCTCTTCCTCAAAGCCACTGCGCCAGCCTTGACGCACCTGCGGAGACGCCCCTGAGAAAGGCACCTTAGGGCGCTCTTGCGTGCATAACGCCTTGCAAAAAGGAGGCGCTCGGGCTTGCAGGAATCGCGCCAGCAAGGAATGAGGAAGGAAAAGGAAGTGAATGTCAGCTTCTGACAATGCCATTCGACATCTGATCTTCACCGAATGCTAAGGCTGCGTTTTCTGCCTGTGTCAAGCGGCGCTATCAAGATCCCGCAGCAGACTTATCCGCTTAAAATTCCCCTTTGAAACAATTAAATGTCACGGTCAGCAATTTTTTTGTGCCGTGTTCATCTGTTCAACAAAAAAAGTTCTGATTCCTCAACCCAAGTCCAATTCTTATTTTTTGTACTTAAGATTTATTCACTGAGCACGAATACTTGAATAGACCCTTTACGCACAGAATTTACTATACATCATCATTATTGACGCACATGCCTCGTTAACGACATAGTGTCAGGAGTGCAGCAAAGTAGTGGCTTATTGTTAAGGGCACTACTCTTGCTGGCCCCTTTCTCTTTCATTTCTCCATGAATCTTTCTATTCTTCAGTTTTTTCTTATCTTGTTAACACTTGAGGTGACAGCTCGAAGAACAGCCACTTTCAGGGAACCCATAGCGAGTGAAAAAGACATCCAGTACAATATTTCATTACTCGTTCAGCTCATTAATTAGGGCTTATCAAAACACTCTTCAGCAAATGCATGACCAATCAAGAGTAAAAGGCGCTTGCAAAAGAACTTAGGTTAGCTGCTGAGTCATGACATGCACTTGAGTTTCAAGGGTTCTGCTTTCAACAATGCGTCCCCGCTGTATCACAATCTGCGCTGCAGGCTAGCGAAGCGACCATGCCAAGGTCTTTCACAGAGAATCTCGTATTCACATTGCTCGAGTCTGTAGAAGTTTTCTTTGCCTTGCGTGAAAGGATCGTGTGCCGTGAACGAACACGAGAGAACCGGAAGTCAGCTCAGAGCTCTTGGTAATTGACCTGGCGCTTGGAGCTCCGGAACAGCATTTGCAGGATAATATTCCTTATTGGTGTTTTAAAATTTCTGCGTCAGAAAAGCCAGGAAAGTGTCGCTAAATCTGGCGTCCATTCAGAGGAATCAGTTCAGTCTGGCACCCAGGCGCACGCAAAGGCTTCAAGGATGCGAAGACGCGCCCGCTGTCTCCTGCTCACCTGTACATACGTGCAGGCGCCGCACAAAGCCACAATGCTGATTTGGGCTCGCCCACGTAACAAGGCAGCCACCAAGGAGCCGGTGCGTTTCAAGGTTGGCTGCGCACGGCCCGCTCTGGCGGACATAACGGGTCCTGCACGGCGCGTTTTGCAGACGCTCATAAAGGCTGCACGACTTTTCACATGAGTCGCCACGGGACCGCTTCTCCTGCCTCGAATTGCTGATCTACTTTGGGAAACCCAGTGAAGTACGCAGCACTGGGGCTATATAGCAGTTCACGTCCCTCCGTCTGCTTTCTGTCCATAGTAGCACGTGTCTTTTTCTTCTCCATTTGTTTCTTTGACTTTTTTTTTTTTTTTTTTTTTTTCGTCGACCTCCGCTGCTGCTTTGTTGCGTTTCGGCTGAGAAGAGAATACGAAGAGTATAACAGTAGAGATGACCAAACGGCTTGCCGCAGCGGCAGTTGACCATCTTCTGCCACCGAACCAGCCGAGAAAGCTCACATTACGTGTTATTTTCTTATTTTTTTCCTGCAAGGAACACAGAAAGTAGGGCTTATGTAACGTGCAGTCAAAAGGAAGGATAGTTTTCTTTCCACTCCACGGTGTGTCCCTGTTCCTCCCGTCGTTTCCCACAAGTGTTACGCGGCTCCGCGCAACGTGGTTGCTCCACATTACGAATAGCAAATTACCGGCAGCTAGCGTGCCCTCGTTTAAGGGACGACAAAAAAAGATTTCCGAACTTCCTCCTCTCCTACCAAACAACACGCCCCGTGTGTTATGTGCGCTTGTGCCGGCGCCCTCGTACGGAGGCAGCAGTCCGTTTGGAAAGACGAAGAGACGTTCTCAATTTTTGGTTGTTTGCTCGCCGCCTTCGTTGTTCTCTTGCGCAGCTCGCCTTGCCCTAAGCGGAGGCGGAGAAGGGGGAAGGGGGGGGGGGGGGGGCCCTTGGCGTCCTGCGCCGCCTTCTTTCGTCGCAAACACGGCGGCGGGCGAAGAAGGCACGCGGCCGCACACCTCCGTACGCGCACGTACTCTACACGGTCGCCCGCCGTGGGTGTTGCGGCATCTGGCGACTCACGCGCTCTCCGACGGCTTGGCTGTTCCCGGAATCGTGTTGCCACTGGTGGTAGCCGGTGTGTTTGGACAGTGATTCGTCTGGCTACAACGGCTTTGGTGCTCGTGCCCTCGCTAGCGTGTGCCGGATTGAGTGCCACTATACGACTGGGATTAGCCTTTTCTGAACGGCTCAAGGTTAGTGTCTTGACAACGACAATATGTTTTTTTTTTTTTTGCCATTAGGTACAGTAAAAAGAGAGTGGCTCTTTTTTGTATACCCTTTTTAATTACAATTACTATTAAATGCACTGGAAAATAAATCATCGCTATTCGTTCTTAGGATGCCGAAAGTTGCTCTAATATCTGACAATATAGCCAGAGATGAGCGTTGGAGTTTTCAGATACCAATGTGCATCTTTTGTCGTAACATTATTTAGTTTATAGGAGCAAGAAGAAGATTGCTTTTAAAAAGTGTAGGTATACGTTTGTTGGTGGTTTAAACTTTCTGCTTATGCTAAGGAGAAAAACTGAGCGCTTCAATGTTTTCTTTTTTTTTCTTTAATCATTTTTTAACTGAGAGGTAGGGTTTGCATCGATCGTAGACGGCTTCCCCCGTAAACTTAATGCGGCTCAGCCGGGTTGAATGACGATCGCGGCATGTCACCACCGACAGATTCGCAGAGAGGCTAAGGATGCGTAAAGGTGTGGAGTTGACATTTGCAAAAGAGGCGACAGCTGGTTCGCTTGCAGGGAGACTGTTAAAAAAACGAGCGCATCATCGACGCAGCCGCATTTTAAAGAGCCTCGTCGGTTGCCTGTTGTCTACCGAAAAAAATCGTCTCTAGATTTTTGCTTCTTGCACTTGCATATAATTTTATTGCTTCCGAACAAAGTCGCTGCTTCTTGCTGTTTTGTTCCCAGCATTGCACAAACTTTTCCGAGGTGGCATATTGAAATTTTCAGCATTTTGAGAAGGGCCACTGTCAGGTGTCGTATAAAAACTGCGAGGAATGTATGTACTATCAGTGCAGAGAAGCATAGAGCTCGATTCTTTTATTTTCCTTCCATTTGCTTCGGCGTCAAATGGTTATTTGAGCGTGCAAGTTTCTCTCCCTTCGCATTGGGCTTATCGATCCAGAGTTGCTTTGGCCTCACTAAAAAGAACGCTACACCCGAGCCTCCTACTTCGCTGTCCTTCTGGCATCCCTACGCACGTCAGATGGGGTTATGCGCGTAGGGAAATAAACACATATTGTTGGGAAGGATCACTGGGAGAGGAGCTGAAGAGAGAGTCCAGAGGAAAATTTAAATCTCTTAAACGGGAAGAATCTGATTAGTAAATGTTTATATTGATTGAAGTTATTGTGTCAAGACACTATAGTAGTCGTGAGCATCAGGACTATTGGCTCGAGTGCTGTTGTCAGCTTTGGAGGCCCATATGCATATGATAAGAAAAAAAAAAGCACAAAATAGTTTCTTATTAATTTCAGCATTCTCAATGTTGAAATAGACGGCAACAAGCTTTTCTTTTCTCTCTCTCTCTCTCTCTCTCTTTTTTTTTTTTTTTTTTGCTTTGGCCCTTCCCGCGCAGTAAGTTTCCGAGCCAGCAAACCTGCTTCACGACACGAGAAATCATCGAAAAAAATTCCGAGCGATTGGCAGGTCACATCGATGCCCCGAGGCAGTCGAAAACAATTGGGGCACGTGAGCGCAATATGCATTTTATAGGCCACACTTTGCAGAGGGAGGAAGAATGGGTCATGGCAATCAGATTTTTCGCAGAGGGTCTTTCGAGATTGTCTAGATTTTTTTTCTTTCAATTATGAGTTTAAAGTACTCCCTCTTTGTTACGCAGTGTTCACCATTTGCAACCAAAAGAGAGCGCTAGTTGCTAAACGTCGAGAAAAATTTACATTATGCTAGCTTTAACGCACAGGCGTCTGATTGCCACAAAGAAGGAGAAAACTTTTTGTAGCTATTTATACTTCTGTTTGAAAACAATGCTGTGTGGGCTACTTTATCGTTACTTCATGAGCTGACAATTCAGGTAAGCTCTTTGAGGTGAGATGGTCAGATGTAAACGAACCCCCATGGACCCTTGGATTCAGTGTCAGGTATGCGAACACTATAGTCAAAGCATGGCTGGTTCATGCGGCTTTGTTAAAGAGCAACTCCTGGTATGTTTTGAGCATTCGGAGCCCATTATTATTTATATTTCTTAGAGACGCCTCTCTCCAGTTAAAAAAAATTATTTTTCAAAACACAGAGTAGAAGTATCTTAAAAGAGGCAAAATCAGGAAGCCGAAACCGAAAACAGGGTTTGGCCACTTTATGATGGCACAATACATCATTCTATGGCATCACACATGTAGCTTTCAAAGCAAGGACGGATTTATTGGCTAAACTAGTCACTGTAAGTAAGAGCTGGAATCAGTAATTGTCTAAAATGTTTAAAAAAAAAAAAACGCTCTAAGTTTGGTCCTGTAGAAAACCGAGATCGAATATAAAGTGCCGTTGATCCAATGACGTCACGTGCCCAAGGTCGCTTCTGGAAATCTTCCCGGTTAAGACCACGCGGTTAAAAAAAAAATTAAAATTCATTTGCGCTTCCAGAAAACATCAAGCAGCTGCGAAATTTGGTGAAAATGACGAGAGAATAAAGGAAAGCGTACCAGTAAAATGTCAGTAAAATAAGAGAAGTTGAAAAAAAAAAATTGAGCGGACCAGAAAGTTGAGCAGAAAGCCACCCAAAATAGATACCAAGCCCCCCTTTTTCATGGGGGCTTGATATCTGTTTTGGGTGGCATTCTGCATAATGTGAGCTTACGATTATATGGTAATGAGTATATGCGAGGTAACACAGGCGCATTTTAAGCGTTCAGTGACTAAGTGAGTATGAAAGCGCATATAGGTGTGGGGCGAGCGTATGCGAAAGGCCATCCACAACAGAATCCGATGAGGGGAGCCATTAACGATATCGCACCACACGAAAAAGGCGGAGTCGAAGTGCCGCCCAAGCATTTGTTATTCCTCAATTTATCTTTTTTACAAACTTATGGTCTTCGCCTATATCTTGACAAAACATTTTGATGATGTGTGTTGTAGAAGCTAAAAAAAAAAATATCCTTCCTTATTTGTGGTCGTTCGAAATTGCGAAGTAATCGCGTTTTTAATGGCCCCAGCGCCCTGCTAATTCCGCAGGTTTCCATTGACAAAGCGCCATCCGTTTTTGCATCTCTATAAAGAGGAGAGACCGCAAAATTATAGCTTGCGTTGGGCGCAATGCTGCGTTTATTCCGAAAAAGCAAAACCATAACGGTTGATAAGATAGGTAAACGTGGGAGCAAACATTACGTTTGATCTCTCCATCTTTCACTTTGCGGGCAGTATTTGTTTACCCATCTATGTGGCATTTCGTAACCAGTGGTTGTAGAATAATTATCTTTGTTTGCAGCCGAAAAGGTGTTTTCTTTTTTTCTTTTTTTTTTGTTCTTGAAAGCGCCCGTGCTGAATAAGTTGCTTTCAACACAGCAGCGCCAGAGGGTTAGAATGCTTCTTTTTTTTTTTTCCAAAATCACTGTGTTTTCTACGGGGTCCTTGCATCGTACTCTGATATTTTACAGGCGGGGAAACTGAGCAGACGAAATGCCTTTTGAAAAGCAGGAGGACGGAGAAAATGGTCGGAAAGGAATGGCAAAAATCAATGTAAGGAGTTAAGAAAGAAAGAACGAGAGAGAGAGAGAGAGAGAGAGAGAGAGAGAGAGAGAGAGAGAGAGAAAGAACCTGGCAAGCTGCATCCGTTTCATGCCAAACGTGGATCATCGGTTCTCAGGTGAACAAAAAGTTCGCTTACCTAATTTTCACTGACTCGTCCGGAATTGAGGCGCGGGTGTTTACAGGAAGCGGTCACCTGTACTCTCGTGAACAAAATTTTTCGAGTGCGGCTGCAGACTTCGAAAACTACAGTTTAGGTAACAACATTCGGAGCATTAGCTGCCGCTATAGGGGTCACAATGTAATGCGTCGCGCTGAAAACAGCGGAGTAGTACCCACCTGCTGGATCGCTATTGACAGCATCACAAGAATGAAGAAAAATGATTCACCATCGCTAACATCAGTCTCAGAATCTTGCACGCAGGTGAAAACCATCTAGCGAATCTGTTGTTCTGCAGGTTAGCTGCAATGTGGATTGCGGTCGCAAAACATTCAGCGTTCATTCCAGCCGCATGATGCATGTCTCGCTGCGTTCAAAGCTCAGAAGAAGAAGGAGAAAAACGGAGAATATTCACACGTATACCAATCCACCGTCATTTTTTGGCTTGTTCTCCCGGATCCCGCCAACAGTGCGGTGCGCTACGAAAACACCAAAGCCACGCCTGGCAAGTGAAGCCGCCTCGTCAACTGTGCTGAAGGGATGCGTGCAGGCGTAAAGTCCGGGTGCTCGGCAAAATAGAGACGCTCCGATGTGTGCTTATGAGCAACAACGCGAGGCCAGTGACCCAGAATCCTTGGCCCGTAAAGAACGAACGGGCCGCTAGAGCGGAGTGTGCTCCATACGCACACCAAGCACTCTTTTTGCATCTAACATCTACTGTGATATGTGCCCTGCTCTCAAGTTACGCGCTAGACATGAAGTAACAAAAGGAGAGATGTTCTCCGCACGAGCTGGTGTCGACGACCTTGCTCGCCATCGTGGTAGCAGGTCGACTGAAGCAATAAAAAAAAAAAAAAAAGGGTACATAATTGGTGATATTCAAAGGCTTTATCAATTGTACCTGCGGCCGCACAAAGATCACGCTGAGTGTGCCCGTGCTCTACACTGCAGTTCGGCAGCGTGCATATAGCAAGGGGACGACTGACGGCAAACTGCCTGCTCTAATTTAACTTGGTCGCAGTAACGCACCTCGGTATACTGAGCTGTTCCCCTCGCAAGAACCAGCACTGCTTTGCTTTTCCGAGTACAAAGAAGGGTGTGCTCAGCTGCTGTTGATGGCACACCTTTGTCGCCTTCTACTGCGAATGAAAGAGCTGTTAGGAAGGGCGCTGTCGTCTTATTGAGAATGCCACCACCGGAGTCGCCGGCACTCCGCATCATTCTCAAGAGATGCGTTGGCGCGTGACATCAATGCAGTTAGGCGTATTTTTCATTTTCAAAGACTTCCGGGGATCCGAAACGGCTCTGCAGGCGACACGGGAGACGTGCGCAAGCTGTGCCGTTGCCGGAGTTCCGTTTCTCTTGTGACGTAACCGCTTGAAAAGCGTTTCGTTCATAGAGCGCTGAGCTAAGTGACCGAGCGAGGGCTCCGCGAAGTGACCTGCTGACATACTTGCGAGGCCTTTGTTATAAATGCTAATTGTCCTCCCTCGCCCAAAAAGGGATAAAGAAGAAAGATGGCTCCACTGTGCGTCGTGTCTGACCTTGTGTAACGGGCGTTTTTCTCTTCGTTACAGAGCCCCTTTTGTTGCCTGTGTACGTCCGCGTAAGAGTGCGCGTCGGCGGAACGGTCGGCAAGGATGCCCTGCATCCGTTCGAATAGCCACACCTTTGCGCTCGAGGTCGATGCAGTTGGCGGGCGCCTGCCGCCTTTTCTTCTTTCACTAGGGCGGAAGGTAGGGTGTTAGGCTAACGGTATAAGGGGAGGGCTGGGGCTATAATAATCGGAGAAGCATAAGCGAATGACCTGTGGAACGCTGTTCAATTCATTTTTGTAGACACTATTTACAGTAACCGCGAAATTAGTGACTGAGAGGAAGAAAAACTTCAGTCGCAAAGTAATGACTCCTCTCCCTCTCCCTCGAGTACATTCCATATTGTACTCACGTTTTTCATTTTTTTTTTCATCTTTCTCTTCACGAACAAAGCATTGACCAGTTAACCTTCCCTCACATCCATTATTTGTCCTCTTTCTTTCCTCCCGAGACCGAGAGATTTTGAATTAAGCAGAGTGATTTCTTTTCTTTGAGTCTAAGTTTTGAAAGTTTACGCTGTGTTCACAAAGAAAAAAAAGTTATTTAATTCAGTTCAGTTTATTTCATCTGCCATCGTGGTACAAATGATGGCGGGAGCCTGGGGTAAAAGCTGCCGTTTGACAGCTTTGCAAAGGCCGCTTGCTATTGTCGCTCTTTATATCCATCTACCGACTTCACGAGGTCGCACAAGCATTTCGAACAGAGAAAGCCGCACCGCTTGTGCTGTTATGTCCTACTTACGGATGACGCCTCTTGAAAGGCGAGAAGGCCTAAAGGTTTTTGCGAAGACTGGGACAAGGCGTTCGTGCGGACGAGGAGGAGAGGTTGTCGGAGTGGTGAGGCAGAAGTTAAAGAAGTGTGTCTGAGCAGCGCTGTGCATCTTTCTTGTCCGGCGCTCGGCCGACTCAATTCAGCCTGGGAACCTGCCGGCAGGGCCCAAAACAAAGCGGACTTCTACAGACCGCCGCGATGTGGCAGCCTGCTTTTCAATAGCTCCATCTTCACAGCGAACGCGGTATGGCGCCACCGCAGATGAGTGTCGCTAATCCCCGCCTGGCAATTCGAGCAAGTAAATGGTCCTAAGCCATCCTCAATATCAACACAGCAATTTATTGCTGCCTAGTTTAAATAAAGAAAACGCAAGGCCATTGCTAATTGAGCTACTCAATGAAAAATGTTTTTTAGGGATTTGGACACACTGGAAATGAGGCTACTCTGTGGGGTTCAAATTGCTGGCAGGTTTTCCTCTTCTATCACCATTTCTAGCCGCGTCAGTGAACCCATGGGGCTGGTCCCTATTGGCAGCTGACAGAAGAAGGCGTGAATAATATTCACGTCGTAGAAGTGCTGGCCTCCAGGGAGCTCAAGGGATGATCGATTGCCAACGCCGTTCCTATTTGAACGGTGTGTCGAAGTTGGCGGAAGCAGTGGAAAAAAAAGCGCGAAAGCGCGCCGACTAACAGGCTTCGCTCAGAGAATGGCGGGAGACTTGCATTTGCGCGCGAGTAACCACGGCCTGTTAACTTTTGAACCGTAAAGCTGCCAAGTCGGCATTAGTGTGTTCTCTTCAGGGCAAGCACACCCCCTTTTCAGATTCAAGATAAAAGGCTTCACCCAGAAGCTACGTGTGCTAGCTTTAATTCTTTCCCGTACCAAATAAAGAAAGTAACCGTACAAGAAATTAAAAGAAAGGAGATAAGCCTTCATTTAACTATGTCCTCTTGATCTACACGACATGCAGTAACGACCACAGAAGCGAGCCGCTGTCGTGTTCCCATCTAAATAAGGTCTCCTAACGAGTCCGCATTGAAGACTTCTGCCGCTCGAATTACGGCGAAAAGAAGTTCGCATATATCGCGAGGGGTCGAGGTTGTGGTTAACTATATGGGGGGGGGGGGGGTCTGTCGGCAATTGCTCCACCGTTCCACTGTAACACTACTTGATTATTAATTAGTGTCCACAAGTCAGGTACACACACATGATCGCAGATAATAATGATCACGACTGCTGTCTTGTAAAGCGCTCTCAGGACAAACATCAAGAAGAGTTCTTCAAGAGGCGAAAATGCTCTTCAGAGAAGCAGTTCTCAGGCATTTTAACCTCTTTTGGTGTACAAGCCACGTGTGACTAAATGACTAAGTTGATCTGTAGCCAAACTTTACTGCATGGCATAATTATGGGCTCTGCTCGCACCTCTGCTTGGATGTTCAAGCCGGGCCTAACGTCTCCCCTGTGTTCCATATATGCGCTTGTGCTGGGGTATAAAACATTACATTATGTGCGGTTCAAAGTACAGTGCGAAAAGGAGTGGGCGAGAGTTCAAGTAAGCGAGAGTTCCCCCATAGTTCACTTCCAGACATGTCTACCAGTGCGGAAACCGGTCTTGTAGAAAGTGGGTCTCGCACCTTATATTAGTTTTTCTGCAGAATCAGAGCACTGAACGGCTTTATTATGTAGCCTGTATCCGGCCCGAGGTCCAAGCTCAATTTCCTAGCCTTCGTCATAAAGTATCCACCTCGTGCAGCAAGAAAGAGGGGAATTATTACAAGGACAAGGAAGCTGCCGACAGGAGTAAGAAAACCGCGAAAAGGCTTGAAGAAATTGATTTCTTAAATATAGAAAAAACGAGATGAAGGCGATATGCTCTTTTGAATAGTAATCACGTCTCCGAGTAGTTCCGAAGTTGCGAGAGCCAACGGAAGAGAGTTATATATTGTCACGTGGTAGTGAGAATAAGGTCCAAAGCAGGAACCGGAGAAACATATGTGTTGCACTTAAATTAACTCCTTATTGGGCTAACTTGCGGCTTCAAAGGAGCTAAGCAATTCGGAGGCGGCGATAACGGCAAGTGTTCTCGTTGGTCGTCGATCTACGAATGCCCGGAAAATTCTGCAGCGCTCAAAATAAAGTCGGCAAAAAAACCGTCTAGATAACCTGCTGAAGGAACCTGGAAAAGTCTGGAATGATCGGAAACAATTGTGCATCGCTGCGATCACTCGATAAAATTTTCGGCACGTCTGGTGATACAAAGAAAGTGATTAAGCCGCGTCTCATGACATGCATGAACAAGATCGCTCCGTGCTCTACAATCACAGTGATAAGGCCGCGTGCTGGCGGCTGTTGAAAAAAACAACAAACAAACGTTGCAATGTTTCTAGACATTACTTCCCCTTAAAAAGCAAATATCGCTTCGACGCTTAAAAACAAACAAACAAACAAATAAGAGTCAATATAAATATTCGAATAAACATCAAGGGCATTTAGCGCGCGTAACAGGGCTTAATTGGCGTACAACACAAGGCGTGTAACATGCACATTTTCTGGGTGCACGCGGTGTAGCTGCGATGCTGTCGCGCCGTCAGGAATGATCTCGCAGTAAATTTGTCAGACTCTGTGAAGGAACTTGTACGGGCATAAGTATCGGCGTAAAAACGTTTCACAATGGGTCTGCGGCGGCGATTCGGCGACAAAACCCAGACTTGGTCTCCCAGCTTGTACTCAGCGTCGCGTCATCGTATCCGTTCTAGCGTCGGGCGTCGGTTCGCTGCTGATCTTGGAAGCCCAGCCGGGCGATTCATTGGACTTCCTCTACGCGGTGAAGACAGGCGGCCACGTCGACGCTGTCTTCTTCTGTCACATGCGGAAGCATTGCACCCAACGGGATCAATGGCTCCCTGCCATATACGAGTGTGAACGGTGTCAACCTTGTTGTGTCCTGAACGGGGGTGTTAAGGGAGAAGACCACGTATTGCGGGATGGCGCCAACATTCACGCATAATAAAATATTTTTGTTACCTCGAGATGTTTATTCAAAATAGTTTTCTCACGATGCCCGACGTCTCAGCAATACTTTGTTATCCTAAACGTGGCAATGACAATATATTGTTACGGGGTAGTTCAGCTTGTAGCAGAGGGCGGACACCGAAGACAAGGCTTTCGAACAGACGTTCTCTGTAGGCACCAGCCGACGCTGTTGAACGTCGTCTTCTCTCCAAAAACTCACGAGAGTCTTCTTCTTCTTTCCTTCTGCGTATGCGTTCTTCTTCTTTCCTTATGCGTTGCACCGCCTGATGTGACTCTACCCCGCCGGCTGAAAAGCACCGTCCCGGTGCGTACTAGCGTCATGCAAACCAGGGTCCATGTAGTACGGTTTTAGGCGTGCAACATGGACCGTCTCGGTGCGTGGTGTAGAGGCATGGCGGACGGGATGCAAGGGCGCAATTTCGTATGTCACTGGTGTCACTTGTCGTAAAATACGGTAGGGTCCTGTATACCGGGGCAAAAGTTTTTCCGAGAGGCCAACGCGGCGAGCTGGAGTCCAGAGCAGCACGAGAGAGCCGCAAGAATACTCGGTGTTGCAATGACAGGAATCATAGCGACGTTTCTGGGAGTGCTGAAAGGCTGCGAGTCGGTTGCGAGCAACAACGCGGGCAGCATCAGCTCGGGCTATGGCGTCACGAGCATATGAGCTGGCAGTGGTGACAGACGGGAGCAGGCTGTCAAAAGGAAGCAGAGGTTCACGGCCGTATAAAAGATAGAAGGGGGAGTAGCAAGTAGTGTCATGACGCGACGAATTGTAAGCGAATGTCACAAATGGCAGCGTTATGTCCCAGTCCCGGTGGTCATCAGAAACGTACATAGACAACATGTCAGTCAGTGTCCCGCTAAGGCGTTCGGCAAGCCCGTTCGTCTGTGGATGGTAGGCAGTCGTGAAAGAATGACGAACGTTGCACAGCCGTAGGATCTCGTCGACTATACGAGCCAGAAAGCAACGGCCACGGTCGGTGAGCAGTTGGCGGGGAGCTCCATGGACGAGTATAACGTCGTTGAGGAGGAAAGCAGCGACATCAGTTGCACAACTGGTTGGTATTGCTCGTGTGACCGCGTAGCGTGTGGTGTAATCAGTGGCCACCGCAATCCATTTGTTCCCCGATGCGGACAGTGGAAAAGGCCCTAGAAGATCCAGACCCACTCGAGAAAATGGGTCTATGGGGATGTCGATTGGCTGCAGAAGTCCAGCTGGTAAAAGTGATGGCTTTTTCCGGCGTTGACAGCGGTCACAAGCAGCTACGTAACGGCGGACTGCGCGATATAGGCCTGGCCAAAAGAACCGACGACGCACACTGTCGTATGTGCGAGAGACGCCTAAATGACCCGCTGTAGGAACGTCGTGAAGCTGTTGAAGGACGGCTGAGCGTAGGTGCTGAGGGACTACTAGTAGAAGGTCGGGGCCATCAGGTCGCATATTGTGCCGGTATAAGGTGCCGTCGTGGAGCACAAACAAACGAAGGGAAGGGTCATCGCGATCGGCGCTGAGGCGATTGATAATTTCGCGAAGCTGAGGGTCCTGGCGTTGCTCATGGCGAATGTTGGAGAAATCAGAAATAGAGAGCACGCAAGCGTCATTGTCACATTCAGGTTGGCTTGGCGGGTCGACTGGATGACGGGAAACACAATCGGCGTCTCGATGCAACTGGCCAGACTTATAAACTACTGAAAAATTGTACTCCTGAAGGCGCAAGGCCCAACGTCCAAGGCGGCCAGTAGGGTCTTTGAGTGTAGAAAGCCAACACAGTGCGTGGTGGTCAGTGACTACTGTGAATGGCCGCCCATACAAGTAAGGGCGGAACTTTGTAATGGCCCAAACTAGGGCTAAGCACTCACGTTCAGTGATGGAATAATTTTGTTCGGCCGCAGAGAGGAGTCGGCTGGCATAGGCGATGACGCGGGGTAACCCGAGCTGACGTTGTGCGAGAACGGCACCAATTCCATGACCACTTGCGTCGGTGCGTACTTCTGTGGGCGCTGACGGATTGAAGTGAGCCAACACTGGCGGACCGGTGAGGTGGGCAATAAGAGCGACGAAGGCGGCCGATTGTTCGTGGCCCCAGGTAAAGGAGACCTCTTTTTTCAGAAGCTGCGTGAGCGGACGGGCTATTTCTGCGAAGTTTGGTACAAATCGCCGGAAATATGAGCAAAGTCCGAGGAAGCTACGCACGTCGCTGCTAGATTTCGGTTTAGGGAAATCCCTTACAGCGCGAATTTTGTCGGGATCCGGCTGGATGCCATGGGTGTTGACTAAATGTCCTAGGACCTTGAGTTCCCGGCGACCAAAGGTACACTTCTTGGAGTTCAACTGAAGGCCAGCTCGTCGGAAGACGCCAAGAATAGCCGAAACACGATGGAGGTGGCCTTCAAAGGTTGATGAAAATACGATGACGTCATCGAGGTAGCACAGGCATGTGGTCCATTTCAGCCCGCGTAATAGGGAGTCCATCATACGCTCGGATGTCGCAGGGGCATTACATAAGCCGAAAGGCATCACCTTGAATTGGTAGAGGCCATCCGGGGTGACAAAGGCCGTCTTTTCACGATCTCTTTCGTCAACAGAGATCTGCCAATAACCAGAACGGAGATCGATGGAGGAGAAGTAGTTAGCACCATGCAGGCAGTCGAGAGCGTCATCGATCCTTGGAAGAGGGTACACATCTTTCTTTGTTATCTTGTTTAAGTGTCGATAATCAACGCAAAACCTCCAGCTGTTGTCTTTCTTTTTGACGAGTACTACCGGAGACGCCCAGGGGCTGCTCGACGGCTCAATAATGTTGCTTGCCAACATTTTCTCTACTTCTTCCTGAATGATCCTGCGTTCGGAAAGAGCAACTCTGTAAGGCCGTCGATGAATAGGTCGGGCATCTCCAGTATCAATACGATGTGTGACGACGGACGTTTGGCCCAGGGATCCGTGGCCGAAATCAAAAATGTCGCTGAATGGCCGCAAAAGGCCGGCAAGGGCGCTGGCATATTCGGGACGCAGGTCAGAGGCAACCATGGCTGAGATGCGGTCCCCCGGACTATGTGATGGGACAGGTTTTGCAGGTACGTCGGCGTGACGGTCGGACAGCACTGCAGAAATGGTAAAGCTGGACAAAGGCGACAGCTCGGCAAGGAAAATGCCCTCCGGGAGAACTTGTGAAGACATGCTGAAGTTGAGTACGGGAATGTAGGTGAGGTTATTCTCGACGTGTACAATGTTATGAGGTAGGACGATGTTGCTCTGTAGAGTGACGTCGGTGATGGGGTTGACAACGCAGTCGCCGTCAGGAAGGGACGGAAAAGGTGACATGGGCACGTATACTGCCGCCTCGGGAGGTAGGCGAGTAAATGTACTGGAGCGGAGGCGAGGTTGGGATTGGTCAGCACTGGGGTCGTGAACACAATAGGGCAGGGCTAGGCGCAGAAGTCCGGAGGAACAGTCAATGAGAGCGGAATGGGCTGTTAAAAAGTCTAGGCCTAAAATCACGTCTTGAGGACAAGTATTAAGGACGGCGAAGAGCACAGGGACGTGGTGGCCGGCAATGCTAACGCGTGCAGTGCACATTCCGATGATGACAGCAGTTTTTCCATCAGCAACACGAACTGTAGAGGTGTTAGCGGGCGTAAGAACTTTTTTGAGGTGCTGGCGGAACGACGAACTAAGAACTGAAATATGGGCTCCAGTGTCAATGAGAGCGGGCACAGGGACTCTACCTACGAGGACATTGATCAGGTTGCGGCGTGGTGCGATGGTCGAAACACAGTTGGCTGTCCGGGTCGGTAACGCAGCGTCACGTCCGGGCGCTGCGTTGCCTAGTTTCCCGAATAGGTACCTTGGTACGTTGGGGACAAGCTGCGGCGACGAGTAGGGGATCGGGATTGGTGGGCTTGAGGCGATGGAGAACGGCTAGGACGACGGTCTTGCTCTCTGTTCTCAGTACGAAGATGTGTTGGGGTGACAGAAACGCGTCGTGGTGCATAATAGTTATGGCGGACACGGCTGTAATAGGGTTGAGAGGGGGGAGCCGGACGGCCGCGGCAATAGCGGGACGTATGGCCAGCTCGACAGCAGACGAAGCAAATAGGCCTATCGTCAGATGTGCGCCACTCCGCAGGATTGCGGGTAGGGTAGCGCGGTGTGTAGGGCGGGGTTGTGGCAGCAGCAGCAACCACTGGGATTGGCTGTGGTGCAGGGGGTGGTGGGGCAGGATTTGAAACGAGGCCCACATTAGCAAATTCTTGGCGGGCAACAGCCTGTATCATAGCTATTGTTGCCTGTGCAGGAGGTGACGTATGTGTAACAGGATTCAAGGCCTCGATTTCTCTGCGGACGATGGTAGTGAGGTTATTCTGACTTGAAGGCTGCTGTAACGTGGGCAAGTCGTCACATGAGGATGTAGTCGCCGTGTTGGGAAGGCGCTGAAACCGATGGACGATGCGGCGCTGCTTCGCCTGTTCGAAACGGCGACAGACTTGCAGGACTGAGTCCACCGTAGAGCAGTCTTTGCAGAGAAGTATATTGAATGCGTCATCAGCGATACCCTTAAGTATATGGCCCACTTTATCATCTTCGGTCATGGAGGTATTCACCTTTTGACACAAGGCGAGAACGTCCTGTATGTAGGCCAGGTATGACTCGGTTGATGATTGAGCCCGAGTAGCCAGGTCATTTTTGGCTGCCAGAGCTCGCCCAATTGGTTTGTCGAATAAGTCCTGCAGTTTTTGTTTGCAGATGTCCCACGTAGGCATCTCCTGTTCGTGATTGGTAAACCAGGTCTTCGCCGTTCCCGCCAGATAGAAGATGATGTTTCAAAGCATTATGCTAGCATCCCAGCGGTTATTCTTGCTGCACCTTTCATATTCGTCGAGCCAATCTTCAACGTCCTTGTTGTCTTCGCCGTTAAAGATAGGCGGATGACGGATTTTGGTTAAAACCATGGGGGCAGCTGGAGTTTCCGTAGCGGGTGATGCGTCCTGGGATGCCATGCTTACTGTGGTAGTCGGTGGGGTGAGCTCAGGGAGATGACGTCCACTGCGCAAATCCAGGTTTCTGGCGTGAAAGTACGAGGAGCTGCGGCAAGGGGAATCGAAAGTACCTCCACCAAGGTGTTACGGGCTAGTTCAGCTTGTAGCAGAGGGCGGACACCGAAGACAAGGCTTTCGAACAGACGTTCTCTGTAGGCACCAGCCGACGCTGTTGAACGTCGTCTTGTTGTTGTTGTTGTTGTTGTTGCTGTCCAAATAACTTATGGCACATACCCACAGAGGGGGATCGGCCAAGAATTGGGTAGCAAAGAATTTTTTTTAATATACTTGCATTAAAAAAAAAGTGATTTGAGGGGTAGAGTAAAGGAAACAAAACGGGAAATAAGTGGAAATATAAAATGAAAAGTGATAACACTCACGGGAGATTGACACTACAATTGTAGAACAAGTGATGTTTAAATATTTAGCAAGGCAAACGATTTGAGTCCAGTAAAAAATTTTGCATGGCGGTAAACACAGACCTGTGACTGTGCCCAAGGATGGTGGCGCCAAATGATAACAATGTCGGGCTGCTTAAACTAAGGCCAAGCTGTTGCAATGGCCTTTCCATCAACTGTTTTCTCAGCGTAGTAAAGCGGCGGCAAAACAATAAAAAGTGATCTAATGTTTCTTGTTCACCGCAAAATGCGCAGACGGGAGACAGTTCCAAACCAGACCTGTAAAGATAGAAATTTAAAGGTGGGATACGGCATCGCAGCCTTGTTAGTGAAATCTCAAGTTGCCGTGAATGACATAATTTTCTATTCCAAGAATAATTTAGATGCAGGTAGTCATCAGATCTTAAAAGATGTCCATTTTTCATATTTAATAGGACGTTTCTTCGAAACCTCGCTGCGGTGATGTACGCGGTCGTCGGAAGGATAGATAATACGGGGCCATCAGGGGACTCTTTTGCCAAATTGTCAGCATATTCATTTAAAGTCACATTGCTGTGGCCTGGTACCCATACCATATGTACAATTTTCAAATGTCTAGGGATCAGTGAGACAAAGGTTTTTACATACATACATACATACATACATACATACATGTATGTATGTATGTATGTATGTATGTATGTATGTATGTATGTATGTATGTATGTATGTATGTATGTATGTATGTATGTATGTATGTATGTATGTATGTATGTATGTATGTATGTATGTATGTATGTATGTATGTATGTATGTATGTATGTATGTATGTATGTATGTATGTATGTATGTATGTATGTATGTACGTTTGTGTGTACGTTTGTGTGTGTGTGTGATCGTGTGCGGCGTGCGTGACCGTCCCGAAGAGCACCAAAATATTCGTCTTCTCTCCAAAAACTCACGAGAGTCTTCTTCTTTCCTTCTGCGTATGCGTTCTTCTTCTTTTCTTATGCGTTGCACCGCCTAATGTGACAATATTTTGATTAATTAATACGGTTTCGCAGGTTAATTAATGGTCTCACATTAGCTGTGTTTCATTGGATGCAAAACAATAACAGCTTGCGCGCGCACCGGGTGGAGAACAGGTGTATGTATGTATGTATGTATGTATGTATGTATGTATGTATGTATGTATGTATGTATGTATGTATGTATGTATGTATGTATGTATGTATGTATGTATGTATGTATGTATGTATGTATGTATGTATGTATGTATGTATGTATGTATGTATGTATGTATGTATGTATGTATGTATGTATGTATGTATGTATGTATGTATGTATGTATGTATGTATGTATGTATGTACGTTTGTGTGTGTGTGTGATCGTGTGCGGCGTGCGTGACCATCCCGAAGAGCACCAAACTATTCTCTTCTCCAATGTGTTTTTAATAGCGTACAGATATGTTTCGGGCACATAGGGAAACAAAATCATGAATCACGGAAAAAATGGCTAACAGATAAACAATTCAATGAAAGGCCTTCTCCCGCGGTTTCTGCGAGGCTGCACGGGTCCGTTCGCGAGCTGTAACAAAAAAAATAGAGCACATATTTTAAGCCCCATTCGTTTGAACTGATGACGTGCGCTTGCTGGCAGCTTAATTAGGCCACTCAAACCAATGGAGATCTGTACTTTACTAAGGGATCACACTTGAGGAGAAGGGTTGTGGGTCAGGCGTTAACGCTTCGCACAGAATGCTGCAGTAATTCGGTTTCGAAACTGGGAGAGGGGTTTAGGACTAGCGCCATTAGGTCGCTGAACAGTGCAATTTAACTTGCTCAGCATATTTTTTATGTGACGGGGCATGCGCGTATTAATTTACTTTCACATTGAATTTCCTGTGACCCTGAATAACTTAGTCCACAAATGGGGCAACAATCATTCATCTTTTTTCACGTGCCTGTGAAGAACCCTCTAGACTGATTTTAGGTCCGAGGCTCTTTCATTGTCGGTGCAAAAATCACGCCAAAATAATAAGAGAATTGTCCATATTTTTCTATATCTTTTTTTTTTTTTAGCGGCAAAATGCAAGCAAAGCAGATTCCGCAAATTATGCAAATAAGTGTTGAGTATTATTTTTTTGATGCAGGACTCCGTTGAGGAAGTGAAAAATGGAGGCAAATAGTAGAACATGATTTGCCATTAGCACGAGCCAAGAGCAAAACGCAAGTAGATGACGGACACATTAAAAGTTATAGCGCGACTAAATCCTCCATCACCCTGCTTTGGAGTTGGTGTATGGCGACGTTAGCATTCAAGCCAATGCAGACGTTGATAGGTGTTATTGTGGCAAATGAATAGATTTTAGAGGAGCGGTACCGGTCCAGTTCAAGCCTTATAGCATTGTGGCAGCGATGCCATAAAAAACCTAAAGAAAGTTGGGGCACGTTTCAGTCCAAAAGTATTCACTCATAGTACGCAAGAGTCACACGGCATTCCCGAGTGGGTTAGTCGCCACCTGTCACTGAAACAGTGCCACATTTGGCATTTGGACGTCGTTTAGGGTGGTTTAGGTGGTCTCGACGGCATGTTGAACAATGATATTGCAGATCTGGAAACCCAAGCAGACGACAGGCGGCGTCACGCCATTTCTCGCTACCAGCAACTGCATGCTGTCGACTATGCTTTAGGTCAAGTCGGAGCTTAAAAATTAGCGGAAAGCGTCTTCAGTAACGCGACGTAAGCTCGCAAGACGCTTCTGGCGTTTATGATTCCCCGGCTTAATCGGAAAAGGGCCAGGGCCGTCGTTGCTGTGAAGGTTTTGAGTATACGTACGCTGGTGATTGCGGTAAAAAAGAAAGCCACGGCAAATAAGAGATTGGCGTTGCGATTAAATTGCGCTGGGTACTTGCTGAATAGCGTGAAAATAAACTAGGTAACATGCAGAAATTATAAGCGCCGCAGGAGGGCCGCATCATCTGAGGCACATAAGTGTGAACATACGTGGTAGGCAGACACCGATAATTGCTTCAAGAGAAGAAGACTGATGATGGAGTAGCAAATCGCCAGTGCCTGACCTCGCTTTTAACGCCCACATGATGTTGTTCCGAGCCATTTGTATTGCATGAACGTACGGTACCTTGGCCTCTCAGCATGCGAGCGCAGTACTGAAAACGTGCGCTCGCGTTTCAAGGTCTTATCTGCTATTCATTCTCGGTCTTCCAATTTTCTGTTTCTGACGGTGTCCTTAGGAAGAAATGATTGTTATGCTCACGAGGAACAAGTGTTCACAACCCACATATTTATAGAGGAAAATAATTAAAGGTAAGATGTGCTGGCTTATGTCGTCGGAATCGCAGTTAACGGCTTCGAATTCCACTGCTTCCTGAAGCGTACCATATTTCGCAAACCGTTCAACTCTGGCTTATGTTCACACAGCTTCTCCTATTTTATTCGTTACGGTAAAAGTGGAACTTCATAAAGCATCTCACGTGCTCTGTCATCGTATAAGAACATTAACCAACAACCGACTTAGGTTAGAGTAGGGCAAAACGATATGGGTAAAACACGGAACACATTATTACTTATAACTCGCTTACAGCAAATATATCAATATATCATTCGGCAAATCTATTAACTTAATATTTTTCAATTATCTGATCTGATCTTAAAACTGTACAGAGCTGTTTTAAAGCAGTGGCGTAAGGCTTGATTAATGAGAACATATTTAAAAAGAAGCGAAATTCTGCCCACCACATTTTTTTTAAGTCACATAAGTGGTAAGTTATTACAGTTTGTTCGTTAGTATTGTGCTAGTAAAAGTTTAGACAGTTCTTTACTTCTTCAATGAAGGGTTTAGGAAGGACTGCAGGCTCAAACTTTTAATGTTTGCACTAAAGCTCTGCTCGTGTTCTTTTCCTTTCTCTAGGGTAGTTGGAACGTGCAAACTTAAAACACCGAATGCCGATCAGCGCCCAGAATTCAGTGCCGGTGCCCTCGACAGTTTTGGCGTTTCTTAAAGCGCCCACCAGGAAGGAGTAAATGAGAGGTTATGAAAAGCAAGGGTTGCACAATAACGCCTTGCAAACCTTAGCATCGCACACTCTCCGGTGGGAAACAAAAGCTACTTGTAGAATACATTCTCGCAATGCATTAAGCTCTGCTGTGTCTTGTCTACGATTAAAACACTGAACTACATAACGCTGCTAATTTAACCAGCGCGTCCACTCAACAGGTCTATGAGAAAGAACAGATGTGACTCTAAAACGGGAAATATTTGCTGCGAAGACAGGGAATTTAAATAATTACGAAACTGTTAGACATGTGACGCGACAGTTCTGCGAGGGCAGTTGGATAATTGCTTTTAAGAGGGACCTGAACACCTTAATTCTCCTTTTTAGCTTTTAAACGACTACCGTCCACGCATAAGGGGACATTTCAGCCGGCCGGTACGAGTAATTCTCGTTTCTTCGAGCAATAGCCGGGAGAGCCGGCGCCGGCTACCGCAGCCAACACAGCGTTTACCGCCCCCATCGTGCAGTGCGTCTTCCTACATGATCAGGGCCCGTCATGCGTTGTGCTCCTGCCCGTGCCGCACTTCGACTTTCTCTCGCTAATTATGTGCATGTGAGCCGAAAAAGAAAAGATTACAGCTGATTTAGCTTAGTTGGTAAAGAGCGAAGTATGTGCTCCAGCTCGTCACGTTTTTCTTCGCTTTTGTTTCGAGTCTAGGGATCCAAGGTCAGGCTTAAGCAACGATGGGCTAAATCGGTGATTAGGGCTGGGGCAACACGAAATTCTGGGTAAATTTAACAGACCTTGAGAGGTTAGTGCGATAGTGGCGTGTACTATGTGCACTGCGCATGAATCGAACTTGATGAAGACGACGGCAGAGAATGGACAGTGCGAAAAATTCGAAGTTAAACACGTGGAATGATCGGCAGCTTCATTGCAATAAATAACATTTAAAGTACCAGCGATGATACCACATTGCTCTGTTGCAATGGCCAGTGAACCTGATGTGCTCGTACCCGCAGGATTGAAACACAGTGGCGGCCATATTTATCTTAATTTTTCAAGGTCGGGGGCTTCAAACACCACAACCGAGGTTTTTATTTTTGTTTTCATTTTGGAAGCATCACTACTTATGCAGTAAAACGAGTTGAAGTTTTAGAGTTTTATCAATAACCATGCACATCGTCTATAGTCATTGTTTCACTGTATCAGACTAGGAGTGGCAGCTGCTAAAACGCGTCTGCAAACAGGGATATTCCTCTCGGCAGCTCCAACCTATTCCCGCTGCCTGTGTGAATTGCGAGGTCGGGCCCAGAGATGCAATTAGGCTTGTGGGTGACATCGTGTACGTCTTACCCACATGCATCCCCATCGGGATCTTCCATCTGACTAGCCACCAGAAGATTTAGGGCAGGTCAGGAAACAAACCCCAGCCATTGGGAGAATTTGTAGGAGACTTACGTGATAAGTTGGTCTGTCTAGAAACCGGCCAATAAATCTCTCTTGTCGAATCCAACGTTACCACTGAGGTTCCTGAAGATCTCCCGAGCATCCACTGCGTTGTCGCTTAAGAGATTATTAGTACAGTAGCTCCTAGGACTTGATGGCTTAGCCATCCGGGATCTTGGGTGGGTTTATTCGCATGAATGAAGACTTACAAGCATAGCTAAAGTCTCAGTGGAGATGAAAACCGATATAATTGTCTCTTCGTGAGTTTCTGAAGCTGGTGCACAATGATGTAGGGGTCGCTAGAACACGCTGTTTCCCTGCAGCGGTGCAAAGGAGCAGTTTGTTCAGGTGCCAAGTTGTATAAATGCGATGTCCACTGATCAACAGTTGCTTGATAGTTGCGTTTCTTGACAGGCTCAGCTTGGCGGGGAGAAAAAGATGAACACCATTTTACTAGTAATGTTCCCTTCCATTTATCACAAAGTGCGCATTTAAATGGCGCACTTTGTTGGTTTAGTGAGGGCAACCAACTTGAGACCCAGTGGGACCTCCGTGGGTTCTGCAACGGGATCCCCTGTCCGACACCTGCAGGCTGACCACAAACGCTCGATTGGACCTATTTGGGACCGATGCAGAAGCAGCGGGCCTACTCATATTCGGCCTGTATTCTTTTATTTCGCGAGCCCGCACAGCTCTGCCATCGGAGATCTTACTTTGGACAGATGCGGCAGCTCACGAAGAAAAAATGGTTTCTTTTCATCTAGATTAGAACCTTCAACACTGCCATGTGACCGATGAAGGTCCTAAAAGGACAAGCCTTTCATACGTCTCCCACGCGCCTCCGCAAACTCTGGGGAATGTTAACAATGTGCCCTGCCCAAACGGAATATATGGTGCCTCTACTCCTAGAAACCCTTATTATCCCTGCAGTGTTAGCTTTGCGAGGACAGCCCATGAGTGTGTTCCGGGCCACAGACTACCAGAGACGTCCCGGACCACAAAGAAGTGTGGAAAGTTGCAGGCTATCCAGTGGCACCTGACAAGGTGGCGCAGTGTTCCTTGCGCATGGGCTGATAGGGTTGCACAATTTACGGGCGCATGAACATACAACTTTATATGTTCATAAATACATTTATATATTTATGCTTGCGTTCTATTGCTTAACATCTATAAGGGTAAGTCATGTGCGCGCGTAATGCAATGAGCGAATTGAAAAAAAAAAAAATGTTTGCTGAATAAGATGAGGTGATGTCTTTGGGGACAGCCTCGGTGCTGGCGTGTAGGATCGTCTTCGGCAATGTATTGGAAGTCCGGGTTCGTCACGTGTTTTGTTCTTCTACGAAGCCCATAAATGCTCTGCATCGATCCTCACGTCCGCGAAGGGAGACCGATGGACTCGTATGTAGGCACGGCCATTTTCCAGCCCTGCTGCGGTCGATGTGAGAGCTTAGCATCTTCATGCGGACGGCCCCAATTAGGCCTGAGATACATAAAGCCCCTATTTATGCTACGCCTGCCCTCGAGCATCCGAAGAGGGACCCATATGGCAAGCATGTTTACATATCCGTTTTCCAGTCCCGCTAAGGTTGACGTATGACCTGAACTTTTCTGTGAGCTGACACATCAGGGCTTGAGGGAGCATTTTCGGTAGAAGCAATATTTAATACTGCATCTGCTTTAAAGTTTCCGACTAGGGACCAATGGGATCAGCATGTGGGCACATGCCTGTTTCACTTCCGCTGTCGTAGATTTTGAGCCTATGCTGGGTGTTGGGTGAAGTCTCAGTATGACTTGACGAAATTTTCCCCACAGGGCTTACATTCACGTTGCACGGCACTCGAATATTCTGCAATGGACCCTGGTGGCATCTTGTTGCAATGCCACTTTCCATGTCCCGTAACGGCCGATGTGTTTCGTGTGGAAAGTCCCATTCGGGCAAACAAAGCGTTTTTTTTCTCGGTAAGAAGTACACATTTGCGTTGCGTCTGCCCTCAAGTGATCGACAAAGGACCGATGTAGGCTAGATTTAGGAGGTTGTTTGGGGTTATTCCTAGCCAATTTAATCCGAGACCCATGCAGGATAATCAAAGACAAAACCAATTTGGGCTGAGCCACTTGATTACCACAGAGGGCCAGCGTGGGACACGCCGAAACGCTACATCGTGTTTCACTGAGCGGCTTTCAATTCGGTCTTAGCTCGTACTGTCGCTCTGCGCGCCTACGTTCAGCACGAAGATTGTGCTACTGGAAGATTGGAGAGGCTGTGGGACAGAGATGGTAGACATTTTTTCGCGACGTTGGCAGCACCTTCGCTGATTACATTAAGAAAGTCATCTTGTGATGGAGTAATCTTGCGAAGCAGTTGAAACTGGGCTCGTCCTACGAACCTAAAATTCAGCAAGTCAACCTGTGTCCTGCCATTGAAGTTTAAGAACAGTAAGCGAATTTCCTGGCTTTCAGATGCCATGAGATTCAGCCCAAATGGTGTCACTCATAAGGGGCAAGGCACAGGTCTATGACCAACCTGTTACCTTTGCGGCAGATGAATTTCGGAATGTTGTCGCTTTATAAAGAAGAATTCAGCTTCTTACGTATTACCGAGAACTATTTTTTTCATTCGAAGTTAACGATTAAAGTGTGTAGGTTCTCAGGTTCGGATTGTTTTATGATATGCGCTACCGAACCTGCAGTGCATTGTAAAGCGGTCTTGACAGTCACTGTTTGACATTCAATTGGCTCTTTGGTGAAGACGACCATTTAGAAGATGAGTGGCAGGTGGAAAGATGTCGCGAACGTAAACTCCATGCTGTGTGGCAATACATGGGTGAAAATGATCGATACACAAGTCATTGGACTTGCTACAGATCCTTTAAAATGCTGAGCAAAAATGGCGCCCACAAGACGTCGTTGCGCGACCGGCACAATTTGCACGCCACGCGTTGCAAATGCCAATCTGCCAAGTATGGATTGAACAGTTTCATACTCCCTCGAGAAGAGGTATCATCCGGGGCTTGAGGTTTATGTTCGTATGTCCAGTCCCGTGGTCGCCTCTAGGAATACGAAAAAAAAAAAAAAAAAAGGATACAAGCAGAGGCGTTTCAAAGTGGATCAAACTTTTAATTGGTTCTCCTCTCCCAACATAAGCCCGCGAGGCTAATGAAGGGCATGCATTAAAGCGTAGCCAGAATAAACGGAGCAGAGAGCCAGCAAGAACAATTAAATTTGGGAACATTTAATATGTTGAGTGGAGTGCAAGCAGTTTTTAAAGCCGTTGTTTTCCTAATGCCCATATTAGTTTAATTTATTCTTCTTGTGGACAATAGATGGTTTTTTTCTTAGTGATTTCGCAAACACGTTTTTTTTCCATGCTTTCGAACTATATGAGCAATATTTTCTAAGTATTGATGTAGCAGCAGTTTAGCTAATTAACATACAAAGCGTGCGGTCAGGATGCAGCAGCTGAACGACCGATATATATTTAATATAAATAAATAGCCTTAAACACCAGGGATGCAAAAAATCGACATGCCCCCCTTTTTTTTTGTACCTAAAAGAGGGCAAGTTTTCGAAGATTGCGACCGGTCTGGCCAGATGAAAAGACTACAAAATATTTTCTGTTGTCACAAAAGAATTTCTGTGCGGTTTTTGGCAACGAACGTATTTGCTGTGAGAATAGAAGTTTCTATAGTCATATCAGAATTTTGCGTGGCAACAACTACAGAACTACGGAAAACAGAAAGAAGGAGGAGGAAGATAAGGAGGAAAGGCAGGGAGGTTAACCCGTAACAACAAACGGTTTCCTGCCCTTCACTGGGGGAAGGGGGTACAGAAAACTACTGTAGGAAAAAATGAGGTTGCTTAGAACCACAGAATATCTTGTGGTCATAGTGACCCTTGATGTGCGTAAGGCCTTGGATAGCCTTGCCCACGATCCTCTATTTAACATCCTTGCCTCTACTGACTGGGGTCCAAAAATGCGCGGCTACCTCACTGCATTTCTTTGCGACCGCACGGACAAGTTCCGTCTCCCCGATTCTGTATCTGATCCTTTCCCCCTCACACTTGGTACACTTCAGAGCGCTATTTTGTCACCCACCCTTTTTAATCTTGGAATGGCTCCCCTATCTCGTATTCGAGAGTCTATCCCAAACCTAAAACATACATTCTATACAGACGACCTTACTATTTGGCGCACTTATGAGTCTCGTGGAGCAGTAGAGGAGACCCTACAGCAAGGTAGCGATGCAGTCGTTAGTTATCTTGATAAAGTAGTGCTATTTCCCGCACCTGAAAAATCCGAATTGCTGCTGATTGCAGAAACTCGCTAGCAGCGCCAGCATAACCAGCTAATCAATCTCACAAGGGCAGGTCACCCCAACCCTCGCGTATCGTCCTGCCGGGTCCTTGGACTTCATATTCATTAGCCAACAAATCAGGCCAATGTATCTACAACCGTATTGCAATCAGCTTACGCATCTAGTTCGCCGCATTGTCAATAAGCACGCCAGACGCCGGGCTACGCGAGGGTCAAGCCAGGCAGCTTGTCCACGCATTAGCACTCAACAAAATTTTATATACAATTTCATACCTTACTCGAACCTGTCGCCAAAGACGTCAGATTGAGGTTGCGTTTCACTGCCCTTCACGTCCACGGAGCGCCTATACTCTACGGGGTTGTTCTTGCCCCTAGGAGGCCTCACACAACCGCATCGAGACCTTCAAATGGCACGTTTTTCTATCACCAAACAAGGGCATTGGATACTACAGCAACTTGCACTAAAACCTATCGACCTCCCTAGAATTACCCCTCCTTCCTCACTTCCAGATAACATCAGAGTAACCCCCCCCCCCCTCCCCTTCTTCCCGAAAACGTTGCACCCGATACTATCCCAGGCAGACGTTCCGCTCGCATTTCCAATCATGTTCACCCTACTGATTCCACGATCGTCTACACAGATTCACCACGAACTAACGTCGGAGTGGCTGCTTACTTAATTCAGAGCTGTAGCAGGGGCGTGAAGCATACTCTCGGTGCTTACATAGATCCTCCTCCTACAGCGACGCTCTAGACCCTGCAAATAGACGCCAGTATTCAACACCCCGCACAAGCACCCCCAACCCTTCAGGATATACCATATAAACGGATTCAATACAAGCTATACCCGTCATTCACGCGGTTCGCATTCCTGAAGAACTGCAGGATGATCTACATAGAGCTCTCACCAAACTACGTCCCAACATTGTCGCACTGAGGTGGATTCCTGGTCACGCTAGAATCCCAGGCAATGCGGTAGTGCATCGCCTCACCCTGCGAACTTCTTCACCGACCGCTTGGAATTCCCTGATTTTATCCACCCACGTGGGACACTACTCCTCACTAGAGAAAAAAAGTCTGCATTCACTATGACAACTTTATAAAACTATTTGTACACTTCCTCTTCCTGATAAATCTCTCACTACCGCGCAAATACGCGTTCTTAGACGCATACAACTGTATACACTCCTTGCTCCTGCCCGACATTTTCTATACCGAATCAGACGTTCCCTCGCATGTCCAAATTGTTCTGAACACTATTCAAACTTAGAACATTGCATGTTTTCATGCCCTGTTGCAATTCCATCACCTCACTTTCCGTACCCTCATCCCCCAACGTGGCGGGCTTGGATAGTCTCTGACCAGCTGAAAGGCCAGTTAGCTTTAGTGACCTTGTCCCAGGACATTTTTGACGCTTAGTAATGCGCGAGAGAAAATTGTTTCCTCCTCCTCCTCCTCTTATGGCATTTTGGCCACTGTTCTTCACTTTTGTGCGACATGGTGTGCTTGGTTCTTTTGTGTAGTAGATCCGGAGGCCGCACGACTCATCTTCATATTCGCCTCAGATAGCGTGTCAGTACTGATGGCTGATGGATGAGCAATATTGGCTAAAATTTCTTGCCTTTGCGATGCTCATAGAGCTTAAAGTATGGATAGTATTCACGATTCGCGGTTGCCGTACGCTTGGCGTAAACTGCGTTCGTACTATCATGGGGTGTACTATAATGTATATGGCGCATGTCTTCATGTAATTTATGCTCCACTAAGAGAGGAGTCGCTGGAGAAAGATTTGATGTTGGGAAAGGTTGAGGGTCGCCGGAGAAGGGGTAGGCAGCGAACGCGATGGTTAGATGGCATTCTCGAGGCATTGCAGATGAAGCTATGTGATGTTAAGAAGATAGTGAGAGACCGGAAAGCGTGGCGTGACATGGTCCATAGGGTCACGAAGAGTCGGACACGACTGAACGCCTGAACTGAACTGAAGCTACTAACACGCCAGCCTAGTTGCACAAGCCTGTCAGTCACAAGCTGATCACAAAAAAGAAGGCTGAAAGTGTGCAGCAAGTTGCAATTTGTTACAAATAAAAAAGGCTGTTCGCACGATGACCTCGTAAACTAAATTGCCTTAAATAATATTCAGCTTATTCTACAGGGAACGGTAATCAAACTGGATATTGGTGGGGTGCGATGATAAGAGATGTACTTCCTGGGAATGTTACGGTACTTTTTTTTGTTTTTTTTTTTTCTGGCCTAGTTGGAAGAGCTTTCGGTTCACGCCAACTTTTAAACGTACGTCGCTTTTAGAACGCAAATGTCTTAAATATTCAAATCGTGATTCTGCTACAAAAGATATGCGATTAGATGGGCCATGCATTTGGTGATCGCCGCAGTATTGTGAAATGCTCTGCTCTGGTCCAAGTTATACGCCTGTTGACCTCGCTCAGGCTGTACTGTTGCAAAACTGGCTGGTCCAGGAGAGCTGTCTTTTTTTTTTCTTTTCAGGTGAGAGTTGCTTACAATATCACCAGCATATTTGCGAAGGCGCCAGCAAGGCCACACAACTGTGTTTATTCTAACGTCGAGTCGTAGCACTTGTCTCCCGGATGGTGTTGCGGTAATTTAAATCGTTTGAAAAGCAATTACAATGTATGCGCTTTTATTACGACGTTGACACTTTGCCGATGCTGCAGCTTTTCGGCTAACCTGTGAATGGACACAAATCAAGAAAAGAACGAAGCCTTCTTTTTGTGCTTCGATAACTGAATAGATACATTTTCGCTCCCACTTATCGCATGAGGTGTATTGGAATCTTTCGTAACTTCTTTTGTTAGCTACTTTTCATAATTGTTAAAGCTGCAAGTGCTTAAAGATTTAACCTGCAGTTTCGATACATTAGTCTTAAAGGAAATGTTCGCAAACAATTTGTTTTTTCTTGATAATGGCTAGGGAGACTTCTTGCAAGCCAAGAACCATATCACAGAATGGCTTTCTTCAGTTGCATGACAGACGCTGTTGTAGTGCTCATCTCGTCTTTTCTATGTTCCTCAACAATCACACCATTGTGTAGACGTTATAACATTCCAGGTTATGTCCTGCGCTGAATCCTGTGCGATCTTTAAATATTCTTACAGTCGATTACTCGCAGAAGGCTCACGTTGGAAACGATCTTGCTCTCCGGTTACGGCGGCTGCATTTGTAGTTCTTCGAATGGACGCGCATCTGTCGGAGTTAAATCAATCACAACAGCTGTTCTGGAAGCTCGGAATTGTAAAGAAATAGAAATGAGAGAAAGAGAGACATTGATTGGACTCTAGCTTCGCGAGGCCCTCCGATTATCGAATTCTTGGAGAACTACCCGCTATACGAATCTCCTCTGCGTGCAGCTTCACAAACAGAAGCTCTGCTTTGATATAAAAATGCGCGTACCGTGATCTTTCATCCATCAGACTATCAAGCAGCAAACAAAGGCTTCGGGAAATAAACATACGATCTCAAAGGGGAAGCGAAAAGAAAGCAGAGAGGTTACAAAAAGGACTTGGACCGGCCCTTGGTTATAAAAACGAACGCATGAAAGCGATTCCATCCAGAAGCGTTTATACACGCTTAAGATGGATAAGCCACGTTACAAAGATCATATTTCGCGATGTCTTCTTTTGTGTGCCCATGTTTCCAAATCTTTGTGCTCACTAGTGTGGCTTTTTAGACACAAGAAAGTACAAATGTCTAAAATTGAGCCACCGGTACTTCCATTGAAGCCCAACTGCACTGTTATCAAATAGTCTGGCACAGTTTTGCGGAAATCTGATGCATTTCCTCGAATCGATTAGAATTGCGTCATAGATTTACACTCAGCAGTAGCATGGATACGTTCAGCGCTGCGAATGAGAAAATGCCTCAATGAAAGACAACAATAAAAACATGAGCTCTGGCGAATATACACATACAAGATCCAGTGCCAGCAATTGCATTTGTTCGAGGAATTCGAAAAAAAGTTAGAGAGTTCTTTATAAACGTGCATTTACGCTCACTAATGTACTCCAGCTGAAAAGCAAACGAAACAAAGATTATTTCAGTCAAAAGTCAGATTTTTACTCTGTCGAAGCACACGCTGATGTACACAAACAGTAATAAATATATTGCCACGAGCACACTGTCTGAAGATTACAATATGCTTTAATCAAAACAAAAATTAATCTTATTGCAGCAATCGTTCACAGAGTTTTGCATGGGAGTGCAGAAATTGGAGAGGATATTTGGTGCAGCTTCATCTAACGAAAAACGTTTGCGTTTTTGCCACCGATCAAGAAGAACGCTTTGGAGCACTTTTCGTTGATGCATATCGTTCATAGGAGTTTTATGTTGCATCTTTTTAACAGTTCATACCAGCAGTCCTGTGACTGTTTCCTTTTCAATTTTTTCTTCCGCATATTAAACTCGAATAGTGAATGCAGTGGCGGGTTAGGCAAAGCGCGTCTTTTCGGTTACAATTTCTTTCATTTGGCCACCAAATATTGCTCTCAAATGCTAGTGTGCTGGAAGAGGAGCGACAGTGTTCACGAAAGCATATCTTGCGCACTATGAAATCCTTTGAACTAAAAATGTTTTATGCGCTGTTGAGGAGGACTGGTTCTGAAATATAGTGCGATAGCGTTCTGGTTTTTCCTGACAGCTCTTAGCGGCCTTTGTAGTAAGACAAAAAATACAGAATATTTCGAAACTAATTCCTCAAACTCTCTTCTGGTCAGAATGTCGTCCACCGTGCAAAGCAGTCAGAGCAGCCTTGCGAAAGCCACAGCTGGATATTGCAAATCAGGGTCAGAATTAGCTTCAGTGTTCGCATTTCCGGAGCTGATATAGCTGCCGTATGCTGTCCGCGATGATTACCGAAGGGAAGCGGTGGATCGCGAACTTTTCGTACGTGAATACAGCTCTGAAAATACATCTTCTGATTTTATTACTTCACTTGCGGCTTTCATTATGCTTTAATCTCGAGAGACAAGAAAAAAAAAAAAGGTAGAGGCAAATTACGTTAACAGCGTGCCGAAATTAGCCGCCTTTTTATACGCAATATATAGATTCGACGCCTTCGGAAGTAGCATCGATTCATTCCAGGACAAACTGCAGCCGTTGAATCTGTCACGTTAATATTAACACAACAGGCTGTCCGAAATAATGCTTACGCCACCAAACTCCCTCGTTCCCCTCTTTTTGTTTTATCCTTTTGAAAACTCTGGCACAGCAGACGTGATTAACCAGGCGCTGGTTCCCCTCACTTCATTGCAGCAGTGGCGTCGGCAGCACACATAAACGCACACCACGAGGGCGAACAATCATGCGGACCACGTAATGAGCAGAAATACTTTGATTTTCAACTTACTGCTCCACGTTGTACGGCAATTAGTCTGCCCAGGCTCCTGTACCTCTTCAGCGTTACAGGCGCGCTGCTGTTGCTGCACAACGCCCATTGCTCGGTCTAGATAGATACAAGGCGTTGCGGTGAAACAGCGTATCTCGTTATGGCTTCCATTTGAAAGGTCTGTTTTATGTTTATATCTTTTTCTTGTCCTCCCAGGTGATAGATTCTGTTTCATGCCCCACATCTGCAGTTATATTGCTCTAAACACAAAGGAGAAAACCAACATGTCATGCCCTATGCGCTCTTTATATTTCTTTCAGCTAAAGGAAAAATGACAGGGATGCTGGAGAAATAATATGTCATGAAAGAAACGCCCTCAGAATCCCTCGTACTTACTCTGTGGGCAATATATCAGGCGCGGCTCGTTGATCCCCACGTTGCCCTTGATGTTAGGGGGAACCAACACGACAATGACGGTGAAACTCCGGCGCTGCAACGAATGCAACAGCTGTATCACCGTGCACTGGCACGAATAGAGCCGTATCCGTGGCCGTCTCGGCGAGAAGTTTTCTGGTTTGGATGGTTTTATTTCCCCACTGTATTTCATAAACTTCTTTCGAAAAGTGAGAACCATTTCGGAACCTCTCCTGGGAAGAGAGGTGGAGACTACCCGCTATGTGCGCCCTTATGAAGCTGCGCGCCATCCGTGTACGGACGAATTATACGCAACATTGCTTGTCTTTTCGGCCAGGAATGTGAAATGAACACAGCCGTTACGAGTTGATATTGATGACCATCCTCCATATATCTGCATAGCAACTGTTTTAGCATCAGTGATACACATAGTGCTCATTGCTGTTCGTCAAACTGATGCTGGACTTTGCCAGTGCGTGTCCTGTAAAGCACGAATGGCGAGTGCATCATGAACTCGACTATGGTATGGAGGAGAGGGGGGGGGGGGCAATGTTGTTCAATATTGCCATCTAAATATTAAAAGAAATGTATCCGACCCCACTGCATTTCGTGTCGAACGAAATCAGCTGCCAGAAGAGTACCATGAATTCTGTGCGGCGAAAACTAGGTTTCAGACGTATGAAACGAAATCACGAAGAAGCGTTGAAAAATAAAAGGTCCGCAGGAAATGCGTTTACAATGCGGAGGCGCAGAAGCTGGAAGAAGGCCAACGCACCAATCTATGGCGCTCGTCCGCTTCAATAAAAGGAAGCCCTTGTATGACTGCGTGGGCCCATCCGGAAGCGGATTGTGTGCTGCTTCCGTTTGACGTGGCGGACGAGCGGCACCGCCCTGAAAGCCGCGATGGCGCGACCTGCACGCTTGGCTTTGATTTAAACTCTGCTTCTCTTTCCTTTAGTGAACACGTACACAGTGTATATAGAAGAGCATTCCTCGCTTCTTTCTGTTTTTGCAGTCACTGTCCTCTGTGCACGCTTCTCTCTGATATTCCTCCCTCATGCTTTTAAATGCCATGTTTCTCCAGCCTACCGGGAAGCACAGCTGCTGTGCGTTTGTGTGTCCTGTGTGGGTTTTCTGCGATGCACATGGTTTTGAATGCTGCGAGCACGAATAGCGGAGGTGGCGGGGGCCGACGCCCTCGGAACGGCGGTGCTGCACGGATGACGGACAGAGTTTGAGCTTACCATTCAACGGCGGCCAGCGGTCAGGCGAGACGCGGAGCGCGTGTCAAAAATAAAATCGCGATAAATAAGCAATAAAAATGATCCGACAAATGTGCATTGTGATGACGAACATACTTCCCTCAACGTGTGGGTGCTCAATGACCTGGGTGTGCCTGCAAATCGAACACTCATCACGTGCAGGCCGACGTGTTGCATTCGCTCTCAATGGTAGTTGCTCATATTGCACAGACTAGACAGATTCACAACGGAAACACTTGTCAAGTGGCATGATAAGGTAACCGCGCATCGTATAGCAGGCGTAGAGGACTATGGCACTGCCAAGGCTCCTAGCCGCCTACGGCTTCGCGAGCGTCGCCAGTGGGTAAAGGCGCGATTTTGATCTACATAGGTGCTGATTATCTAGCATTTATGGTTTACACTATTGCCAATTATGACCTGTAATTCCCATCGCTTCTTCTTCAATTACGTTGTTTGTATTATTTGCGCGGTGCATGCAAATACGTTTTCGAGAACCGGTAGCGCAGCCGTACAGTAGATGTGGACACTCCACGAAAAATGTCACAATATTTTATTAAAGCGATTCATTTACTCTAATATATTATACTGTCATTTTTCCTGGCCTACATTTCGCTCACAAAATCGATGGTTGCATGTTGATTGAAGACAAACGGGTACTGAATATTGTGGTCACAGTGTTAATCAGCTTGTTGTCGTCAGCATCAAAATAATGAATTTGTTTTAGACAGCTTCTTCTAATTCTTCATTCCTTCGGAATAAATAATGGCGCGTCAAACCTTATATGTAGGGTAGCAAAGTCGGAGACCTCCTTTTCTTCGCTACAATAACCGTGCGTCTCGTGCAGTTTTAGATATGCTGTCTCAAGGGCTTTCCTTGCTTTACGGCGATTTTTGTTTGATATTTATTTCAGACAACTGGTGAAGCCAGTTTTTTTTTTTCTTGTTTTATTTAGGTGCTATAATGTATTATAAAGAGGGTAAGCACATACATAAGGAGGCCCTTGAGACCAAAAAGTTCGCAACCGACTCCAGATCTAAGTGCGGACAGCAGACGATAGACGTTTTGTCGCTAGAGCTAGAACTAATTTTGACGTATCAGGGGAAGTGTAATCGAGATGAGGGTGGAGGCTTGATGGCAAAGAAAACCGCCGCGCTGTTTGAATGGCTTATATAGCGTTCGGCGTCTGAGACTAAAAAGGCAACGGTCTCGAAGCTATAGAGCTATGCGGGCCACATCGAAAAAATGTCCCTCCCTGGCCAAGAGCCGGGAAATAGCCAAAATTAACAACAAAGGTGATAAAGAAAAATACATAAACAAATAAAAATAAACCAAGATGTCATTTTTGAGGCCACACGCTTCCATTCTTTGTTTGTGGAAAAGAAAAGCGACGCGTGCTTCATTCTGCCTAGACCCCAGACGGACACCGCTTCAGGGTGGTTTGGAGAAAACTACTCAAAGTGTACGACGGTTAATGAATACCACAGTCCTCGTCCTCAAAGAAAAAAAATGAAGACTGAGATTGAAGAGGGAGCAAGTTCCCCGGGGCTTTGTTCGTGAAGGCAGTTGGCGTTCGTCCGGATTTCATGAAAATTAATGGGCCGTTTCCAGTCCTCATTTCAACAAGGAACGTGTACAGTCTGGGAACGAGGCCTTTGTAACTGGTTTTAGCTGGGAAACTAGACTGGCTGCAAAGCCGGCTTGTAAGACTGGTACGAGCTTTCGGAACAAAGGCTCAACTTTTTGGAGCTGGCAGGCGGCAGCGCACAGCGTCGCAGGCCAAATGCAGCCTTCGGGCTGCGTGTTTGATATGCCTGCTACAAGCCACCAGGATTTAACTGCACGGACATCTGTCTGCGTATATGATACGGTGTATTTCATTTATATGTGTACGTTTGGGTATGAACTTGTCTGCACTTGACTCCAAATGACAACTTCCTCTCTGTTGAGAGAACTGTGCGGTGGGGGCATAATTGTGACAGATACAGCGCCTTCTTTTTCGTGTAAATCAATTTGAAACGCCGTTGATACCTGCTGCACTGCATCTGTTTCTATATGCTGTGTGCTGCGGCGTTCGATGAAGCGCCGAGTGAAAGCCGCTGCACTGACGCCTGGATCAGACGCCCGGCGGGATCAGCTCCGTATTGCATGAACTGCCTGATGGCGTCATGACCAGTCGTGACGTCATGACCAGATGTGGCGTCATTATGACGTCAGTTCCGGTTAGTAGGTACGACCGGATGTGAAGTCACGATGACGTCATATGCGATCATGACGTCAGGGCAGATGACGTCAACATATGATGGCGTCATAAAAGTCATCTCTATCATTACTCGTAACTTTTCAGTCATGACTAATGACTAATCAATGCTAGTTAGTGACTGTTTTGTCATTAGTGAGTACTGGCTAGTGAACATTTAGTCGTTAGTTTGTATTGGTTAGTGACTAGACGTTATCAAACTAAAGCGTTACATACGGACGGACGGACACGATCGTGGCCGCTCGCATGAGCCATTAAAGGCTTTCCACTTCTGCGTCTATGGCATCCCATGCACTTCGCTGAAGTTAAATCATTCATTGCATACGATTCGCGTCAAAATTAACCGGTATCTTTAACGAAACATTTAAGCTCCCCCTTCAAGGTTATGACGGTAACAGTGTTAAATGTCTGCGATGCCCTTGTGCGGATTCTGGTTCATGTAGATGTATTTCGCTATTAACTCATTCACTAATCTCCTAATTTGTGCTTTTGGTTACATCCCGCCTTCTCATTACCAATCACTTGCAAGCTACCACGTTATGCGCAAGATGAACCGACGTAACAATGCAGCCCCGCTTTAACCAAGCTGTACAAACATGCCTGCTGGCCTACAAATTACTTGCCTGGATCGGCATCCAATACTCCAGGTTTGAATGCCCACCCCAAAGGAGCTTCCCGAAACTGCAGTCCCAGAATATACTAGCTTAGCGTGCCGTGCGCGGCAGTTCCACATAGAAAGGGGTGTCGCCGTTTGCAATGACCGCCTTCATTCCCCATTTGAGGGCGTTGCGCACAGTAGGTGTGCTGAGGCATCATTATCATCTTTCTAAATCGGCACACATTCTGCATAAAATGGTTTATATTTCATTTTCTGTATTTTTTTCCATGGCTTAAATTTAGAACGTCATACTTTCTCGCTTTCTCAAGGAATAGCCGTATTAATGCCTCAGCCCTCAGCAGATTATCTTGTTTAGCAGACGCTTTTGCTTAGCAGAGAAGATCGCTTGTGCAGTTGGTGTTGCCATGTACAATAGTGCGTAATTTTGTCGGTGCATGTCCTTTCTCTAGTGCGTGCTGGTGCGCTAGGAGGGAAGCGCCTTTGTTGAGACGGATTTATCAAGGAACATCAAGGAGCATTTTGTTTTTGACTGAAGGGGCAGGGCTCTAGAGCTTCAGGGCACTTCCGTTTCCTCCATGACAGTGGCGAGAGAGAGGACCGAACTTAGTGTACACTGGCAGGCCAGCTTTTAAACCTCAACTCCAAGATCTTCACCGCTCTTATTAAAGGTTTCCGGGCACAGCCCTGAGGCGACCGTATTGATTGCGTTTCTCGCTCTATAATTGAGTGCGCAGTGTACATCCGTTCCGCTTTCCACCGATGATCCGCTTTGTTTGCAGAAGAGAATCTCGTGCGGTTGATTTTGCTTTTTCTCAGGAAATTTTCAATACTTGTTCCACCTGAAATATTTACCTTGGAGCTAATAATGCTTCTGTGCTCTGCCTTTCCTGCTTCTCACGTTTATTTATTTCCTGAACTATTTATATCTTCGCGATTTCTTTCCGGTTCCGTTTCGCACTCTGTTGAATTAGGTATGTGAGAGGGAAATGTGCGTGTTGTTTTTTACCTCGTAATTAGTGTTTTAATGTTCGCAAAACGTAGAGGGGAAACATCTCAAAGCGAACACTCACGATCGTGTTTACTAGAAAAAGACGGGACCGTATAACTTTTTTTTTTTGTTCAGTTCTTTGCCATTTTAGACCACCTACGCCCGTCTTCAGCGACGACACTGGAGCACTTGCCCCACAGCCCTTGTTTTTTTATTCTCCTACGGGCTTTGTCCGCACAAAATGCATCTTTGAGTAACTAGCATGTTTTCAGCGTCAGTGATAGCGCACGACTACAGAGCTCTCTCCCTATTGCGATGTTCTCTCTTTTCAGGAATGGGTACCATGTCGATTTTACAAAAAGCAAGATAATATCACGAAACAAATTACAGCGTCAGTGCGTTGGTTTTCACCGCACTCTCCCGTAATACAAGAGATGACGAGATTGCTATGAGCAGCCAGGTAACTTCATTTGCCATACTGTCCGTAGGCAATAGCAATAGCCAGATGAAAATTTTGCTCTTTGGCGCCCGTTCCTACATTTTGCGTTGCCGTCGCTGTCGGCGTTGTCCCTCGCAACCAGCTTCACAGCCGGGGCGGCGCGCGCTCCTCGATAATACAGGCAAATAAATCAATCAAAAGTTGTTTATAATAAAATCTGGACGACGGGATGGAACCTATGAGCAAGATTGGCTGAACTCCCGAACTATTGCAGTCTGACAGTGCAACACGGTAACGGCCCGTCATATACAATAGAAAAAGACCCCAAATAAACAAATCTGCAGGCGTCAAGGGAATAATATTTGGTGCTATGGAGATTGAAACAAATGAACTATCACGTTGTTTCAATATGATTTGTAAAAATTGAATCTCTTGCCTGACTCGTAGGGAATCTGTTGGGGATGAATAAGATAATACCCAGATTTACGTTAGCAGAGGCTTGGTAGCGTAGGAGTGGGCCGCATGACTACGAAGCCTTGCACGCACACTGGCAGGAACGCACGCCATTTTGCACCAACTCTGCGCAAAGCTGCTTTCAGGTAATCCTGTGCTCGTATATGCAAAGTACGCTTCCGCCGCGTTAAAACCCGTTAATGAGGATACGGCGGCTGTTATGGTTTTCAAGCAGCATTTGCTTATCAAGGACTTCCGCGATTATAGAAGATGCAGGTGTAGTCACTGATCTCTTCGTGGTGTGAGGGAAGTAGAGCTATTGAGCCCGTTGAAGAATAATATTAATTAATCTTAACCTTATGACAAACTCCACTACTCGATTTTTAGTATAGAAATGCGCTCTTGGCAAGAGTACCGTACCTGATAGAGAATAATTCATGCGCACAGGAGAACCGCAAGCGAAGAAGGGGCATTCCCCTCGAACCGCGATAAATTATTTTCACTGCTTCGCGCGCCTTCGCGTTTGCATAACTCTCTTGCTTATCCACGTGGATTACCGTTCCCTTCCAAAGCGTATATGAGAACAGAGGCTGAAAAATATCGAGTCCCGAATGCATATATCGCCGACACGGTTGCAGCTTGTTCCCACATAGGCTGGCGTTGGATGCTCTATAATGTAGAAAGAATTTATCACATCAATTTATAGACGATTAGCGCTTTTATCTTTCGTATTCGGCTTAGTCGACCGTTGTTCAGAGACTCTGGTGAACAGGAAGAACACGAAGTGAAGTTTCTGAAACTTTCCCGCTCTAAGGCTTATCAGCTTCAACATCGTCGTCATCGTCGTCATCGTCGTAGTCGCCGTCGTCGTCCCCACCACTTGCAGCCTAGCTATATCCACTGCAGAGCGAAAACCTCTCTCTCAACCCTTCAATTAACCCGGCGCTATGATAGCTGCCCTATTTGATATCCACAAACGTACTAACTTCATGCGTCCACCTAACTTTCTCTTCCGCTACAGGCTACGTTTGATTTCCTTTGGAATCTGGTTAGTCAACTCTAGCGACCATAGGTCACTCTCTATTCGCACTACATGTGCTGCCCATGCCCACATCTTGATTTTTACTAGAATGCCATTAACTCGAGTTTGTTCCTTGACTCATTCAGCACGCATCCTGTCCTTTAACGCTACACCTACAATTTTTTTTTTGTTCCATAGCTGTTTGCTTGGTCCTCAGTTTAAGTTAAGTTCTTTTCCTTACCTTCCATGTTTCTGCCCCATAGGTCAGTACTGGCAAGATGCAATTGACTTATACTTCCCTGTTAAGAGATATTGGTAACCTTAAATTCATTATCTAATAGTACTTTCTGAATAGAAGTGGAAGCTGTGACAGATTTTCTATTCTTGAGCTCCAAGATTACCTCGGAAGGAGACTGCAGCCATGAAATTAGGAGACGCCTGCTTCTGGGAAAGAGAGCAATGGTTAGCCTTGACCGCCTAGTAAAGAGCAGAGACATTAGTCTGCCAACCAAGATCCGTATAACCCGTGCTATGGTCTTTCCAGTTGTGATGTATGGATGCGAGAGTTGGACTGTGAAAAAGGCTGACCGCCGAAGAATTGACGCGTTTGAATTGTGGTGCTGGCGAAGACTCTTGAGAGTTCCTTGGACTGCCAGAAGATCAAATCAGTCGATATTGTCGACCATAAACCCTGACTGCTCATTGGAGGGTCAAATACTAAAGTTAAGCTCAGCTACTTTGGTCATCTGATGAGAAGAGAGGAGTCGCTGGAGAAAGATTTGATGTTGGGAAAGGTTGAGGGTCGCCGGAGAAGGGGTAGGCAGCGAACGCGATGGTTAGATGGCATCCTCGAGGCACTGCAGATGAAGTTATGTGATGTTAGGAAGATAGTGAGAGACCGGAAAGCGTGGCGTGACATGGTCCATAGGGTCACGAAGAGTCGGACACGACTGAACGACTGAACTGAACTGAACTTTCTGAATGCGCTACAGACCAACGTGATTCTTCTAGTCGTTCTAGTCGGACCAGCGGCTATCATCTGTCCTAAGCATATGTATTTCCTAAAGATTCCGGCGCGTCGTTGCTTATCACAAACTGAAGTTCTTTTCCAAAGCTGTTCAGTCTCCTGTTAATAGTTCAGGCCTATACCATTCTGGTTTGTCTGTCTATGTCATTAACCATCCTTTCTAATTAATCATCTGAACTACTCAGCAAGGCAATGTTATCAGTGAATCTAAGATAGCTGAGTTATTTTCTATTAACCCTTACGCTTAGTGTTTCCAGTCCAGCTCTCTGAATACCTTCTCTAAGCAAGCGATGAAGAGTGCTGAAGAGATTTTCTCTCTTTGCATAAACCCCTACTTTATTGAAATCATATTGATTTTTATATGAAGGACTATAGTTGCTGTGGAGCCTATGTATGTATCTTTCAGTCATTTCACATATGGCTCATCTACACCCTGATTTCGCAATGCCTACATGAATGTCGAGGTTTCAAATAAGTCAAACGCTTTTTCGTAACCAATGGATGCTATGTATTGGGGTTTGTTATATTCCGAGCATTTTTCCGTCACCTGATTGATAATATGGATATGATCGATAATAAAGTGCCCTTTCCAAAAATTTACTTGATCATTTAATTGATTCAAGTCTAATATTTTCTTTATTCTATTAGCGATTATTTTAGTAAATACCTTCTACCGAACGAAACATTGGAAGATTGGTCTGTAGTGTTTCATTTCCTTGAAGTCCACTTTCTCATAATCAGAGTTCTTTAATTATTCGGGAATCGTCAAACGCATAAGGCATTGCGTATAAGTGAGGCAAGCTTCTTCTAGCACGACATCCCCCCGTCCTTTAATAAATCTGCAGTTAACTAATCTTTCCCAGCTGCTTCCTCCGTTTTCATAGCTTCTAAAGCTTTTTTTTTTTTTTATTATTACTGGCGGAACGTCTGATTGTTCTGCACTATAGTGCCATTCTCACTATGGCCCCGATTACTACGACTATTGTAAAATCAGAATTTAAGTTTTCGGCTACTTTGACTGTCTTAATCAGATCGGTAAATGACATATCGTCCGCCTTGTCTCTCAGTGCGCGCATCCAATTCTTGGTTATACCTAGTATCCGCTGTTAGGCCGTCGCATTTCTTTAGGGCTTCTTCGATTGTCTTCATATTATAATTGCTTATGCAAGACACATTACACTTGTTTATTAGCTTTGATAGCTGTGCCATTTCTACGCTGTCTGGGGAGATGGAGGCTTTCATGCTTTCGCGTTTCTTAGGGCGCACACTTTAGATACCATGCAGCATGCCGGGAGTGGAAGAAGATGGTGCGGGATCTCATATTCGGTTCCATCCCATCACGCATCTTGGATTTTATTTTGAGTTGAGCACCTGCGTCCATATTCTATAAGCTTTCATTTCTCATATAATAATTTCGTTTGGTCAGACGGCAGCATAATGGCAGCATCAGACAAAGACAGCGAGCGGCCATTCACGGAAATCGCAAGATAGCGGGTCCCGCTGTCGGAGGCGGCGCATAGCTGCTATCTCACTGGATGCGTCATAAAGACATATATTATGCTGAGGCATGCAAAATAAAAGAAAAATAAAGAGCCTCTGCCCATGCCACAATGTATAACGGGCTGCGTCATAAAGACAGTGCTAATTTGCTGTGGCTAATGAGCCAATAGTCCGGTACCTTCTCACGGACGCTTGAAATCTGGGGCTCTCTCACCTTTTCAATGCCAGATCACCAAACATATCCGAAATAGAACGTTGAAGCTTATAGAATGAGGTTGCTCTAGTCCAGATATTCGACCGCTTTTAATACTGACCGGGGTGGAAAGAGGCGCGGCAAAGGGAATAGTTCCCGAGCCCGTTTTTTTCGTACTGACCGCGGTGCAATCTTGCGTTCTTGACGTCACTTCCTGCCTAAGGTACACATAGCAGCCTGTACTTTCATACAAACAGGTAGCGTTGCAGTCTCCGTAGATGTGAATAACGCAATAGAAGAATAATCCCTTATTACATGACAAGAGGCACCTGCACATTACCAGGTGAAAAAACCAGGGACCATATGTCATAAACTTTCATTTTCCAGTTTTGGTCTATCAGGTCCTCTGGAATTGGCATTGTGCTGGGTGACGAAGCAGCAGCTTTCGAGTCCCCATGTGAAGCGACCGGAAAACTACAGCGGAAGGAAAAACAACGGGCCAATGGTGGACGCGTTGTTTTTCCTTCCGCTTTGCATTTAGTATTCTTTATCCCAATAATCACATTATGACTAATTCTTGTCAAATACCAACAACAAAACATGAAACAAAATCCCCAACGTTTGCCTTGGACTCGAAAACTATCAGCTCCTTTATATATATATATATATATATATATATATATATATATATATATATATATATATATATATATATATATATATATATATATATATATATATATATAGAGAGAGAGAGAGAGAGAGAGAGAGAGAAGAAAAACGACATTTCTAAAATGTAATGATAGGGGCAGTGTTGCTCTTCACAAACCGGTAGAACTACTGTAAACTGTGTGAATAAGTTTTCTGGTTAATCTTGTGGGTAATTATAGGAAAAAATAATTGTTAAGAATAATTGCTTCCTGCCACTCATATAAATGGCTTTTGCTTGAGAAAATACCCGTTTTTTAAAGAGCACTGAGCGTTTCTGAAACCTCGCACCGCGTTTATCCAGGCTTACATTCATTAGCGCTTTACTTAAGCTGCAGCCATATGTAAATTTTTCTGACTGCCATTTTGACTGCTGTGTCTCCCTTGCTAGGTCCGAGGTCTTCCTAGTCGCTAGAAGCAGTCTGCTGTAGAATAAAAATTTTCCCTAAAAAGCTGATTTGAAGCCATCTTCCACGCGTTGAAACGGTTCTCTCGTAGTGATGCGCATCTTTAATTCGCGCCTGGTCATTAGGGAGTGATATTCAGTCAAACAAGAAAAAAAACTCCGATTCCTCAACGAGACAGGCGCATCGACAGGTTTGGATCACGTTCTGACGACATTCCTCTTTCTGACAAGGAGCGAGAGGGGCTGCTGCAACAGAGAGAATTGATAGCAAGGACTTATTGGTGTACAGGCTCCACCCGAAACCATACTTTACTTTGCTCCTAGGGTGTTTACATTCAGTTATTGTTCTCTGTAAAAACTGATATTTTGCCTCTTTGTATATTGGCTTGTTGTGCTGCAGCAAAGCCACAATTAATGCCGAAAAACCTGTAATCGAGTATATTCCCGCCAGTCGATTCGATATCGCGGCGCCCTTACAGAAAAGGATAGGCTTCCACTGCTTTCAAGTGAACGGCGTCGTAGCGCAGCCTCTAAGATCCGGGCTCTGGAATCGGTGTCGACGCAGACATTTTTATCTGGGGGACATCGGTATTTCGTGCTCTGGTCTCATCCCCCTCCCCCTCCTCCTCCTCCTCCTCCTCAAACAAAGCTCCGTCTTCAAACGGGCTCTGTCGTGACTAGAACTCCGCACCCTATTGATACGGACCAACTGCAATTTGTTCTAAGTATCGATTCATACTTATTTGTATATGGTCGATTCTTATCGAGATCAGAAAACACGCGAACTGAACCTCTCTGTGAAGAGAATTAAGCTGGCTGTCCCTTGCGTCTGAATAAAATACAGAAAGTTTCAAATCCGTGAGCAGAGGATGTTCAAAGGAACTGAATGCATGCGGGCTTTATGTGCGATGGTGAGAGTGTGCATTTCTTAGCCATTTAGCCCTCACGTTTCTAACCGTTCGCCGTTCAATGTTCTTGCAGCGAAGGCAGCGTCGGCGCCGTCCAGCCATGTGGCCGAGCCTGCTGAGCCTGGGCCTGGGCCTGGCGTGCATTGGGAGTGCGCCGCATCCGACGCACGCGCAGAGGTTTCGCTCGCCATGGCTGCACGGTAAGTGGTGCGATGACATGAAGAGAGGTGTTTCGCAGCGAGTGTTAGAGACCACAAGAGGAGCGACAAGGTATCCGCCCCACTATCGGATTAAACACCAGAGATACGATTATTATGTTGAAAAAAAAAAAAACTGATTTATTTATAGGAAGGGAAAGGCGCGGTAACTGTCTCACTTGTTTTCTGTGGACACCGCAACAGCGCCGTAAGGGAAGGGAGGAAGGTGGAAGGAGAGAAAGAGGAACCGTAGTGGAGGGCTACGGAGTAATTTCGACCACCTGGGGATCTTTAACGCGCGCTGACATCGCACAGCACACGGACAGCTCTTCGTTTCGCCTCCATCGGGGCATTAGGTTGAAAAATGAGTGTAAACACTTAAAGAAAAAAAGTGAGTGTAAACGCTATAAAGAAAAGAAGGCGGGGGGGGGGGGGGGGGTCGTTGAGACATGAACGCATAAGTTTAATTTCAGTGCTCTCTTCCTGTATATATTGATGATGCCAGTAGTAAAGACGAGGTAGTTAAGAGACAGGCTAGGGATCATTGCTTACCCTTCCCTCATGCCATGTCTTATAGTCTTTTCTTTTTCCTTCAGTTTTGGTCAGTTACGCAGCATTTTGGCAACCTGCTTATCCTCTTTATTCGTACCTTCAGGGTTGCTTTTAAAAGTGAGTTGCAGTATTACTGGGGCCCTTCGTTATTCCCATTCTATCCTAGCTTGTTTCTTTATGCGCGTATCATGCTTATTTCTGACAGCTTCTTCCTGTTTTTTGTTTTTTGAACGAAGAAATGAAATTCGCATCTCCGCAGTAGCCACACTAGCAGAAATACACAAAACACACTAATGGGGGGCCGCAAGTCTGTTCTCTACTACAAACCCCTGAACGAATGCTGTTAGACGCACTGTTTCATTACGAGGAACCGCTTTTAACTCGGACCATCAGTTTGCAATCCATTTACGCTTCGGGAAACGAATTGTTAGAAGTATTTGCTTGTACTTAACTTGAAAACAGGGCATACTTTACGCGATAGCATAGGGACTTTATTGGAGCATGAATCCGAAATTCGCCGACATCATCGCGCTGTGACGTCAAGCACCACGTGACATCTGACTAATTCGCAGATTGTGTAGATGGGCTGTGTGTCACGAGGCCGAGTTGGCTGGTGCGCTGGTCCCGTGACATGACCGGGCGCACTGGCGGGGTCGGCGTTTTTTTGAGCTGCGCTTGGTTACGTGCAGAAGTTTTTAGACAGCTCCGTGTATCATGTTGAAATGAATCCAAAATCAACGCCCCGCGTGTTTACCAGTGGGAAATCACGTACTTCGCTCAAGGTCGGCCGCTACGCAGGCTCAGCTTATGCGGAAAGCAGCGATGATGAAGGCGGGCAGAGATGTCAGAGTAGACGTCTGACGTTATTGTTGCCACAACCTCAAAACCTAATGTAATTAAATGCCCCTCCTTCCACAATCCCTTAATATTTTATCGGGCAAAAAATCCTGGGTCACCTGGAAGAATATATATATATATATATATATATATATATATATATATATATATATATATATATATATATATATATATATATATATATATATTGATGTATGTGTAGTGAAATGTTATCATATTGAAAACCAGGTGGGCCCTGCCTCCGCATACGATGCTTTTAAGATCCGTACAGGTCCTAAAATATAAGGCCATGAAATACCCAGAGTAGCAGAATATAAATATCTCGGGGTATGGGTAGACGAAGGATTGGCATGCATTAGAAAGCATGAGCAATCACTTAAGGCCAAAGGGCGAAGAAATGTCGGGATAATGAAGCATAGGGCATTGTGGGGATACAACAGGTATGATGTTTTGAGGGCTATTTAGAAAGGAATTATGGTGCCCGGGCTTACTTTCGCAAATGCGGTTTTGTGCCTAAAATCAGAGGTACAGCCGACATCAGAAATAAATCAGAGAGCCATCGGACGATTAGCACTAGGTGCCCATCGGCAAAACCAGAAATGAGGTGGTACAGGGAGATATGGGCTGGACATCTTTCGAAGTACGGGAAGCTCAGAGTAAAATATTATATGAGGAACGCCTGAGGAAATTGGACAGTAACAAATGGGCAGCTAGAGTATTTAAATAGATATACCTAAAAAGCGTTGACTCACAATGGAGGAAAAGAACTAGGAAACTAACCAGTAAGTATGCTGGTCACAAGGGCGAAAAAATAAAGAGCGTTAAGCAAAAGGTGAAAAACACAGAAGGTAAAAATTGGATAAATTCGATGGAAAAGAGACAGAGTGTGGAATTATACCGAAAGTGGAAAAGACAGATCAGGAAGGAAGCTTTCTTTGATAACTTAAGAGGCAGTGCCCTACTTTTTGAAGCTAGATCGGGGTGCCTTAGAACACGCAGCTACAAAAAGAAATTTGATAATGAAGATGACGCTTGGGCTGTATGCAGTAATTCCAGTGAAACAATGGCCATATTATACTCGAATTTAATGGTATCCATCCGGAAGTCGATGCAGGCGCAGTCACTCTTCCTGAAGCTCTGGGGTTTAGCTATACCAGTGGCCGGGTGAATGAGCCTGCGGTGGAAGCTAGCAAGAAAACGACTTGATGATTGGTTTCTTAAAAGCAGAAAAGTGACGTAATGTTAGTAATGCAGAAACAAAAATTCAATAAATAGAACGATGGTATAGTTAACCAATCTAAAACAATAATTAAGATACAGGGGAAGAATGAGCATGATAGCAACTGCTACCACCCTGTTTCAAAGGGAACGCTCCTGTATTCCATCCACCCATGCTATATTTTGCATTCCTGGGAGATGAACGCTCCCATGCGACATTTGGCAAGCTTCGCTTTTCGAAATGCAGGGTTGCGCATTATGCAAGAGCTGAAAAACTGTGGGAGGGGAGGGGGGGTGATATGTTGGCTTTATTGGTTCTAGACGAGGCCAAGGTTTTCTTGCCGCCAATTCTCTTTTGCAGCCTTTAGCAATGCAGTTCCCACGTTAATCGTGTATGTGGCATCTTTCTATAGCATGGGCTCTGCCGAGTCACGTGAAAAACAAACCTCGAAAAAAGCTATCGCCGCGAAAAGTAACGTTCTTATGGGGGTCATGCAGTAACTTCACCATGAACAATACATCACTTCTTCGGCTTGGCTTTCAAGTGCCAGTTATGGCACCCTAAAACACGAGCATCATTAGCAACAACGCCCTCGCCGCGAGGAAAATTCTAAATCAGGTCATACAAGCCCAGAGAGTGCTTTACAAGCTTCCTCCCGTTTATGGGCAGTTGAAAGTGTGTCCGCTTAAGTCGATGGTTTCGAAACCCTCTTCTGGAGTGCAAGTGCTCCCACCGCGATTCTTCGCTATTCCCTCAGTTCTCGCAACGAACTCCTTCGAGCCCATTTTTATCTGTTAACGCATATAAAGCCATTACCGAAGCTCTAACATGCGATAAGTGCCCGACTGATGCGTGTAATGAGTTGAGTAGCGCGGGAAACAAAAGAACGAGATCGTAAAAAAAGCGCAAAAATACAGCGAATGAGGGTGAACACAGGCAGAACTTTGCTAAAAGGATTCTTCTTGCTCGTGCGCGGTTCTTCTCCGCAGATTTACGGTCATTAAATCCTAACCAGTTCAACTTGTTACGTTGCTGCAAAACGACGATGCCGATCTGCTTTAGCACCGAAACATGTACATTAGCATGGTCGCTCTTATCATTCTTAGCTCCATTGCGTTTATTCCAGGAGACTCGTAAATCACTGTGCGTTCAGCAGAGACCCATTTATCAAGGGGGGGAAGAGCGAGAGCGAAAAAAATTAATAAACACCCGCAGCTATGCTTTATTGTCTGGCGCGGATGTATATGAAGCTACTCTCTTATCAAAGCTGGTCCGCTGCGTCTGCCTCAAAAGCTGACGTTTCCACCAGCAAACAAAGAAAATAAAATGTGTGACACGCAAACTCCGTTTTTTAGGGCATTAGTCAAGAGTGTTAATGGCTCTCATCTGCGGTTTTGCTACTCGCTTAATCACTAATCTCTTAATTTGTGCAATATTCAACACATGCACATTGGCATAGAGTCTTAAGCTAACATGTCATGCGCAAAACCACCCGGCATACACCCGCTTTAACGAAGTCGTGACAGGGTTGCCTGATTCGGGTTTGCTATAGGGATCCAGTGATACCAAGTTCGGTTTCCGTCTCACTTTCCTATCTCAGATGAGCTTCCACAATTGGCATCTCTGCCTGTCATCGCCTCGTCATGGCGTCAAGTGAAGTCATGTAACCCGCCGATTAATCAGTGCATGACCATGCCACCCGCCAGCTATACCACCTTCCAGAGGCATGACAGTGATATTTCGCTCCTAACAATGACGCCTACCATAGATTTAGCAGAGAATGGTGCCTTTAAGGCTCTCGTGTTAAAGAACTTTTCAAAGGCCGTGTTGATGACAATAACAAAGAGGAAACGTCCCTTACGTAAGGTTTACAAGAATGGAGATAAGTGCTGATATTCAGTCTCGTGTATTAAATGCCTAGGTATAACAGTCACTGCGGATCTCCAATCGGACGAGCATCTTAAAGATATACGCACGAAGTAAATCAGAAAAGCATGCTACTTGTTCAAGAAATCCGGTGTGAATCCTTGCACATCGCAACATGCTTAGACGACTGCTGGGCCCGCCTGTGATGGGGGATACATACCATGCGAAGAATACACAGCAAGCTTAGCACTTATTAAAACATGCTACCGGGTTCATCCCTTCTTACCGTTCGCCTATTCGTAATATGCTGAGATACCCTAAGTTTGAGCCACTCCAGCTGCGCAGACAGATCGAATGTTTTTACTTAGTACACCAGACCAAAACGTGACTGCCACGTGAATCGTACTTATTTTCTACACGACAACAATAATAAGCAGTACAAAAATACACAACCCGACCATACAAAAGTGATGCAGTCAGATTATACCAGACTTTATTCATTCCAGAATTACTTTAGCGATCACGAAACCGAATAATCGAACTGCCTGCCTGCTTTTGGGCGTTGTTTGCAACCTTAGCTTTTGTAACTTTTTCCCACCTATGCAGCACTGCTCTCTGGATGCTGTATTTGGAAGTAACTAAAAAAATAAATTAAAAAATGAAAGCACTGCTTTCTCCTTTCCCGTATTCATTGCGATCGCTTACATCTGTAGTAGCCGAGAGCGCTTGCCCGTTATTCGACCTCCTGCCCATTTGTGGTCCTTTTTGCCTCCCGTATGCCTGCAGCGTTCCAAGAGTATGATTATTTAAGCGGTTATCATTAATGGCCACATCCTTTGGCGATACGTCGGGCGACACTGACGCCATCGCCTGTCGTTGCCGCTGGTGCATCTTGCACGAAGCGACGTGATTCGGCGATAGAGCAATGCGTTTTTCAGTGTTGCTGTGTTGCCGACGCCTCATTGTTCGGTCCAGAGGAGTATAGTACGCTAGTATGTCTTTTCTAACAATAAACTACATGAAAATTACGGTGACGCACCGAATTTCGAATAGACACAGCTCAGTGGCGCCAAATTACACTCTGCGATGCGGAGACTTGCAAGATATGACTTTCTTCTGCTCCTTTCCATAATTAACAATATTTATCCGCTCTAGCCTTTCTTGTCCTTTTTTACTCTACCAAGCTTTCATTTTGACTTCATTGAGAGCGGGAGCCTACTCCAGTCCCTTACGGAAAATAATTTATATGAGTTTCTATAATATGCCTTATGGCAGCTTGCGTACAAAAAAAAAAAAAAAGAAAGCTTTCATTTAACTATCTCGATACGATCATACACTCATAAAGGATATACGGATCAGAAGAATCGATCATCTACGGATTCTTCTCTCAAACTGGACAAGAAAACCTCACTCGCAAAATAGCCAGGACGGAATTGCGCGCCCCAAACCTTCTATGATTGGCTACCTTGAGAGCTGTTTCCAGGTGACGGGCGAAATTTTATAAAAACCCTCAACCCGAGCGGAGCGACGAGCGGCAGCTCTCAGCCCACCGCGCGACACTGTCGCAAGGCATGTCGTCGCGAATTGTCGTCCCGCGAGGTTTGTGTTTTATCCCTCTCGGCTGCATCCATAGCTAATGGATAGTTAGTGCATCCACGCGACTGATATGCCCGTCACCGCTGGATGCTTCATCTCAACTGCGCCGGCTGCTACTGCGAGGACGCGTCGAATACACGCGCCATGCAGTAATTTCAAGATTAATCGAGAGCTTATGACAGCGCGGCACCGCGATAACAGCGAAGTTGTTAGCAGAACCTTAGGTGCTGAATTTGCGCAAGGCGCGTGCGTGAGTTTGCAGCTTGGCAGCAGACGCTTCATGTTCGCGACAATTTCTTAGCGCGGAAGCCAGGAACCTTGTCTTTTATTAGCTAACTTCCTAAAAAGAGCACGGTGTATGTAAAGAGCAAAAATAAATGTAATCATACCAGTATAGAAACGGTATAGCTGGAACACGGCTCACAATCACATTGTGGACTGCAAGCGGCACAGCGGAAGAGAGAGTCAGAAGCGCTGTACCCGCAGTTAGGTGTCAATAAGCTTTTTAAGAAGTCGATGTGTCTTAGCCGAATGAAACCAACCGAGAATAGTTAAGGGTCTTGTTATGTAGCACGCAGTATTTAAGTCCGCCACAGTTAAATATTTACAAATACTAATTAGTTTATTTTAAATTATTGACTTCGCAAGCAAAGTTTAAGTGCAGATGTTAAAAAAAAAAAAAAAACCAAGAACAAAACTGGCTACGATATCAATATATCATTATCAATCCACGATTAGCATAGGTTTATTTATTGGGTCTGCTTTTAATAGTATGACGCAGACAGCATTATTCTATCCCGTTTGCTGGCTTCCTCTTCCTTGCAGGTCCTCCCTCGCGTACCTTCAATTAGTTACTCGCTTAATCAGTAGCTTGTTTAATTGTTCCTCTGTTATTCTGTACATACTCATTAGCATACCCGTAAGATACCTGATTACGTAAAAAACGACCGAACAGACATAAAGCTTTTGTTTAAACTAAGCTCCATAAAGACGCCTTGCATAGCATAGGGGCAGTGTGTCTAATTCGGGACACAAGTGTGCTGGAAGGCTGCAGTCCGATCTCACGTCCTACCCTCCCGTCTCAGTGGGAAAGCCCAGTATGGAGTGTCCCCAATTCGGCCATGTGATTTCAAAACACTCGTTGACCAATGAGTTCAGGGTCATGTCACCTGTCACCTACCACATGTCAGAGCCCTGTCCGTGAATTCCCGCTCACATGGTCGACACCGACATCGCCAACGTCAATTTTTTTTTTGTGAAACCGCACGTATATCACGTTAAAAGAATACTGAAAGCTAGGCTACGCGATTAGCAACGGACCTCAACTGGTTTCGCTGGGTCACAGCTCACCGTCTAATTAAAATCTTGGTATACTCAGCTGGGGCGCTCGAAATATGAGGCATACTCAAGGAGCAAACGAACATGCGTTTCACTGCCTCTCTGGCCATGAGAAGGGGCCTCGAGGATAAACAGGCGATTATAATAAGAAATGCAGTGTCACACTGTTTTTTGTTTCTTTTGTTTCTTTGTGGGCCGATTCTTTGTGTAGATGTTCAGACTGCTCTAATGCAGCGCTTATGCTTGTTTTTTGCCCGTTCAGCGTTCTTCTCGATCCGCTTTTACTGCGCGAAATCTTAAAGTCAGCACACTAACAAGAGTTCCAAAGCACACGCAAAAAAAAAAAAAAAAACAGCAACAACTAGGAATTATGTGCACAAAGTCCCCTCCAACTGCAACACAGCGAAGCATTCCTGTCCACTTCACGGTGCCGTCGATCTTTGAAGCAGCTGCAGAGTCGTTGACATGCATGGCCGTAAATGGCCGTCGCATTCGCGAGCATTGCTGAATGCTATGGCGACCTTTAAACACGCGTGGACGCCTTCTATTTCGGGGCAACGTCGTGTACACGCGCGCGTTTTCCTCCAATACCAGCCGCCTGTGAGCGCGCGCAGGATATTTCCACGACTGTATCTACAAGCTCTTGGGGCGGATCATCCAAGTGTTCCGCTCTGTTGAAGCGGGGGCACTTTATTTCGATTACATCCACCGAGTAACCTCGTTCACTGTGAAGTTTACGCGGGTCTTCAACAAGTTCGGTGCAGAAAATAAAGGGTTAGAGGGGAGCAATCGTACCATAACAGCCGGATACAGATTAGGATCACAAACAGTGAGGCAATTAACGAGCGCCGTTAAGCAAATGAGGCGTAGCAGATCATTCCATACGACCAGTTGAGTGGCTGCTATTGGTCAGGTGCTTCTATATAGTTCTGTTGCTGGATGCTGGTTTGATCCACTCTTAGGAATAATTTGATTCCGCTTCAGCGAAACTGCATCAACAGTTACACTAAGCTGACTGCCGAGGTGCGTATCACGCATTCATAAGGGACTCTCCGGTGCAGGGCAGTCGGTTTCTGCATAAAATACGCGAGTTTCTCAGTTTCCGCTTGAGCGCAGCTTCTTTTCGGAGCTCTATACGCCGCTATTTTCCGTGGTACGTCACGTATATTGAAGGATACTCGAAATCCTCTTATTCGCGCTACGCTCTTTCATCATGGTGTATCACACGCGCGCGGCTCCTAAACGCAGCGTGAATATATATATATATATATATATATATATATATATATATATATATATATATATATATATATATATATAGCTCGAATGGGTCCGGGCATAAATGTACACTGTGAGGCATGGTAGAAAAACGATATACTGTATTCCGAATATTCGGAATACAGTATATCGTTTCTTCTTCTTCTTCTTCTTCTTCTTCTTCTTCTTCTTCTTCTTCTTCTTCTTCTTCTTCTTCTTCTTCTTCTTCTTCTTCTTCTTCTTCTTCTTCTTCTTCTTCTTCTTCTTCTTCTTCTTCTTCTTCTTCTTCTTCTTCTTCTCTCTTCTTCTCTTCTTCTTCTCTTCTCTTCTTCTTCTTCTTCTTCTTCTTCTTCTTCTTCTTCTTCTTCTTCTTCTTCTTCTTCTTCTTCTTCTTCTCTTCTTCTTCTTCTTCTTCTTCTTCTTCTTCTTCTTCTCTCTTCTTCTTCTTCTCTCTTCTTCTTCTTCTTCTTCTTCTTCTTCTTCTTCTTCTTCTTCTTCTTCTTCTTCTTCTTCTTCTTTTCTTCTTCTTCTTCTTCTTCTTCTTCTTCTTCTTCTTCTTCTTCTTCTTCTTCTTCTTCTTCTTCTTCTTCTTCTTCTTCTTCTTCTTCTTCTTCTTCTTCTTCTTCTTCTTCTTCTTCTTCTTCTTCTTCTTCTTCTTCTCGGCTGTTCAAGGGGTGAAGCGTGGACTCCGGCAGGACTACAGGACGGCTCGAAACCTGGCGCAGTATTGCTATCGCAATAAAATCCGAAATGAAGAAGCGATGATCACCGCACGGACAACTGTTAGCGTCAACTTTGCGCTTCTTGCTAACGCTAATTGTGGTTTCAGGTGTACCCCACTATGACTCAATAGGCCTGTTCTTTGGATGGGAATTTTTCAAAATTTTGGGCAAGAGTAAAACATTTCGACGTTGATCTAGGACTAATCTCTTAACTATGAGTGCGGGTGTCACCCTAGATCTTCTTAAGAATCCTGCTTGATAAGCTTCTATAGCCTTGAGTAACTTCCATAAGCTACTTTAATGGTATAAGAAAAAACACTGAAAAAGGGTTAAGGGGTAGCCTCAGTTCACAAGCTGAGCCAACGTTTCGACAGGGGGACTTGTCTTCGTCAGCGCGATCAGCACTGGCGGGATTTAAATACGCTTTTTCTTCGGAAGAAGAATAGCCAGGAAGAGGTAAAGGATGACGGGTTGAGGGTGTTGAGGGAGAAATAAGCGGGACAAGGAGCGAAATAATATTTCCTCCTGCACGAATTGCTTAGCCTGGAACTGGTGACCCCTTGGCCTGAAAAAGAAAATAAAAAGCAGCAGGAAAAACTACAATGTGGGGTAGATGACTAGTCGTATCCTATCAACGGAGCAGCGTGCACAGATGACGGATGAGAAGAGGACTGACACCAAGACAGTCCCTAGGCACACAACGATCGTGTTCATTAGGCTGCCCACTGTTATGTGGCCTGTTGCCTGATTTCGCTTCATAAGCAGGGCGGCAAGGCTCACATCGAAGAGAGGACACTGCCCTTATGCGACGTTATTCAGCGAGGGAAAGGTCTTCAAAGATGAAGGCCAAATTGCGCTTACATGAGAAACACATTCCCCATTGAAATGTCAGTCTTAGACCTTTTCCTTTTTTCGATATGCTATAAAAAAAGTAAAGGGCTTCGAGGTTTTTGACTTTGACCGCGGCGTTGCACTTGAAAAAATTAAGGAACAAAAACAGTATTGTGCTCTATACTTTACAACAACTTATAGAATCTGCTAGACAACCATCGTGGCAGTTCAATATACAGAGTCTGTTCCAAGGCCTAACAAATTAGAGGGAGCTGAAAACTTACTTTGTACATCCCACCAGTTCCTTGTTAGAGACGTGATCTAGCGCTGTGCGCTGAGACGGCTAATCCATTTGCTCAAAAGATCGGCGGAATTTCTTCGCCGCATATAAAAATAGAAAAACAGTTGCACGCTTGGGCCACTGAAATTTGCCACAAATGACAAACCGTTTGCTGTAATATATACCGTGGCCTGTTAATTTGACGCCATGCCCTTTGCGCTTGGTGGATGATGAAACGGATCCTTGGGATAATATTTCGCTGAAGTATGTTTAAAATATTGGCGGTGCAGTTCTCAGTGTCTTGTAAGCATTTGTGTGTTTTGGAAAAGAAATGAGTAGAACGTTTCTAGCCAAGAACAGCCATCGGCTAGCCTTATAGTATGCCCGCAAATCGATGCTTGTGAATTTTAATCAATTTCCTTCTTTTTGCCGGCGAGTTCTTTATGAATGTTTTTTTTTTTTTTTTTTTTTTTTTTTGAAACTGGAACATTCACCAGCTAGCCATCAGAAACCCTTCATTTACCTACTTGTGTTTGTTCAATAGCCTAACGAAGACGTTGGTTCCTGTGGCTGTGCACGTATGGCTTTCGCCCTCCCTTTTGAATCCCGTTCCACGGTGGCGCTGGTGAACGCTCCTAATATTAAGTTACATGCAAAATAAAATCCCTCAAATTAAAAAAAAAAAAAATCAACTGCCGACGCCGTAGCTCAGCGTGCCCAGAACTCGAAGTTTGTGAGTGCCGATCGCACCTGCAGCGTGTCGCTCTTTTTTTTCAACTTTTTAACGAATTATCTTTCAAACATAAATAGGTCAAACTTACTTTCCCATTTATCACTGACGATTTATGGACTGCTTTGTTTATTTTTGTTGGACGCTATTTATTGAATGACAAATGTTAAAATTTGGCAACGTGCCCACTGCTCAGCGTTTTTGACCGCTTACAGAATAGGCGCGGTTGCTTACGCCTGGCACGCCGCGGACGCTCAGACAATGCGTCGCACGCTTTACCCCATGCAGCTGACGGCACAATGTTTCATTCCTGTGTCAAGCCCAAAAGTAAAAGCAAAGAAGTAAAAAGACGGAGCGAATAAAAAAGCGGGAAGTGTACACGCAACGAATCCAGTAGAATAAACGACCGCATCCGATGTTTGCACAGAGCAGACGCTTTAAATCAGCCGTAAAATGGCACCCCCAGAAACATTGACTTGTGAGTTGCGCAAAGTGCTTTTTCGAGAGTTTCACAACGCTTTACGGCATAAAATGATGCTAAATATAGCTGCCGCAACTTTCCAACTAATATTTGTTGTTTTTCCAAGGGTATATATACCAGTGGGGCAGCAATTTCGTAGCCATGATCTATGCTGTAATTTGAGACATAGTAAATTCACCTACAGTAGGCTTTACGAAAGAAAAAAAAAATAAACAAGGAGAGATTATAATGATTTTACGTCGGCTTCGTTAGTGGCCGTTTTGCTCCATTCCACAAGAGGATAGCTGATGCAAGAGAGAGGTACTCGAATATGAGCCAGCTTGAAATATGACTTACGTTCTCTCGAAATGAATGGTATTATGATGCGTTATCCGAAAAATGCAAAAAATATAAACCCTCCTAGCGTACGATATTCTTGATAAAAAGCTTTAAGCGTGGCTAGCCACCTGATTAGAGTTGCCTGGAAACTGAAACAAACTTTGCAGTTTTTCTGTTCATTTTCAGGAGCTGCCAGATACGTTGCTTTTCAAGCATTTACTTATTCCACGTGGTCTTCGCCCCACTGTAGTGT
>NC_139345.1:27011598-27031619 GCF_055883805.1 Amblyomma maculatum
GAATAAGGACGCAATATGTGTGCGAAAGGATAACAGCACAATGAAATTCACCGTGTCCAGTGCTTCGTTTTGAGTTTCATTCACTGACTGTTTTAAGGCACAATTCTAGACGAATCCAAAAGCGAAAACTGGCGTTTGATACTGTATACCGCCGCACGTGCGCACAAGAAAAGATCACCCATAGGCGAAATTCATGGGGCGTCATTATCTCGGTGCCTCACTGGTTTCCTCAGAGGAGCCCGCTTAAGTATTTTAAGAGATGCTCTGAATTTGTTTGGTTGGTTTATGAGGTTTCACACCCTAAAGCAGCTCGAACTATGAGGGATGCCGTAGTAAGGAGCTCCGGAAATTTCATCCTCTCGGGATCGTTTAGCGTACACAGATATCGCACAGCACACGAGCGCCTTGCTTTTCTCCTCCATAGAAACCTGAATTGGTTTCCAGCGCCGGGGCTTGTTTACCCCTACAGTGACATTGAGCGGCACAGGGATATCTATTGCATTCAGACCCGGCATTTATTGCTGTACTCCTGCATTCAGACTCAGCATTTAACACGTATTGTCAGAATTTGATTATGTAACGTTAGATTTGGAACCCGAATGTCCATGCCACTGAGCGGGAGCACTGCAGCGCCAATATTAGGGCAGCGGAAAAATTACTGAAATGTGAGCAGAGCCAGCTTTCAATGTTTTGAAATTCCTTCGTTGATTCTAGATAGGCAGTGATTTTTCCTAGGGAACAAAGCATCTCATTTCAGAAGCCAGGTCAGCGCTATGTACACATATCTGGTGCCAATGCACATTTAAGGCAGCTGAATCATTTTTTAATGCGAAAGCCTTTCTAGGGTCATGGTGAGTATTTTGCGTCTGCGAGATGTGCCCGCGAGACTCCGCGATATGTCAGCGAGATTCTGCGAGATGTGTCTGCGAAATGTCACAATAGGTTTTGACGTCAACATAATTTCCCCGGTAAGGACGTCGCAATAGGTTCCGACGACGAAGGCGAAGAAAATAAAGTAATGGAATTATAACGAGTACAGAAATAAGCAAGATAGAGGAAGAATAGAGGAGGAGTAGAGAAAAGAGGAAAGGCTTTCGCCAAAGCTAAGTGCACTCGTATAATTTTCCTTTAGAGGATTAGTTTAAATCCAAGTATTTGAATATGTGAAGCTTGTTTGTGAAAGATTAGTCGTTTTTTTTTTTTTTTTTTTCCTCGACAGCATTTATAACGATGGCGTGATCGCCGACTACCACCGCTACAATGTGCAGGCTTCTTTTTATAGCTCTACGTTGTGTGGGAAAGCTCGAAGATGACACTATGGGAAGGTTCCATACTTACCGGCGCCTTCGACCACACATTACTACGCCTCCTCGGATGTCAGCAAGCAAGTACTTCGCGTGCTTTACCATCACTGGCATTTCATGTTCCATTTCAAGCAAGCGTTCCTGGTTTGTAAACGAACCGTCTGCTCGGTGTCACGTAATCATGCATCACAATGTCTAGTGCTTTGCAGTGCACACCGTTGGGGATTTAAGCGACAATTGCGTCATTATTTCAAATGTTAGCACACAACGATGACACCACACGCTTCCCTAGGAAGTTTCACTAATTCAGCCTCCTAAATCAAGACAAATTCTGAAACTCCTTCGGTTTCTCCTTAAACATTACGAAAAACAAATTAATATGCCATGGGTAGGTCGATCTGCTTGAAACGAATAACATGTCTTTCATTCCCATTTTCATAACAGACACATCACGTCCAATTCTCTTCTTCCACCTTTATTATGCAGTTAAAATTGTATGCTTCTACTTGCTTTTCCTTGAGACCAAGAATTCGCATTTCTCTTAAACGCGCTCTTCGAAGTCATTGCAGTTATTCTAAGAAGGATTGACTGTTGGGCAAGCTAGTGTTGGTGTGGTCTTCTTCCTGTTTGCATTTCGTGTGCTTTTGCTCTGTACCTTCTAATATGAACTGTTTTTTTTTTCGATGCGTTGTACGCCGTTAATGAACAGAAAGTTCTGTTATAATTATGGCCGCCCACAAGCTCCGTAGATCACTCGTTAAACCGTCAAAGGAATCTCACGCACAACCACTTGTGTGCATGAACTGAAGACTTAACTCCGACGCGTGCCGTGCAGTTCATGTATATCCGGTCGTCTGATCAGCTGGCTTTGCCCTTCACGCTCCACATTCCACGGTAGCCACTTGCAGGGTTGTTTACATAGCAACCGTCTTAAGGTAGCCAGTCTGTGGGCTTTCCTCATGTCAGCAACGTTCCGGCCTCACTCTGTCATCCGCCTACCGTGGCCTATGCTTCTCAGAGGTATCACTCGAGCACCGGAGACGTTTTTCTCACATGGGGCATTTGAAAAATTTCCACATATTTTGTGGAGATTCGCCATTTTTAATTTCTGATTCCTGATTTATTAGCACGATAGCGTTAAAAGTTTCGTGCTCTAAAAAATCTTGCGTTCGCGTTGTAGGTGTTGTGCTATCCCGAGAGTAAAATCGCAATCATGCCTCCCCTTGCAGGTGGTAACCGTCGCGTGACATGGGCGGGCGCTGAATACTCGCCGGGTTGTGTATGCTTACGAGATCACTTAAAATAGCTGAGTTGGGAACGCTTATCTCTCTCTAAGCGAAAATGTTAGGTTACCTTGCGGTACGTAGTGAGTGTTTGGGAGTGGTGATGGGAAGGGAATGATGAGAGATCCCGGAAGAGGAGTGTTCGGAATTCGGTGGGTCATCGTTTCCCTCTACCCCATGGCGACCAGGCCCACGCAGTTGCATGGCAAATGGAAGTTTGGCGGGAGCGTTTCGGAAAACTTTCAGTGGAAGATCGGGGCGGATTTATGCCCGGAAGGGCATATATCCGCATAGATCATAGATCATTGAATGAATTATCCGGAAGGCATAGATCATTGAATGACTTGGATAATTATGCCGTTATACTGAAATATTAAAAATAGAAACAAAAGCGTTGCTGCAGGCGCTCAAAGTAAAAGTCCTGCTAAGTTTCACGGAAATACACTGGCTAATCGTATGGCTCCTTTCACACCACTTTTAACGCCGGTATGAAAATTTATGTTTTCCGAACTGCTAATGAAATGGCCTGTCAGTGAACGCCATTTGAGAGTGCAGCCTAAGCAAGTGTATGGATCGTATAAATTGTTTCCTTATTGATATTTTCACACATTTGCAGAGAGGTTACTTTTATAGCGTTCACAAACACTTCGCGTTGAAAATATTTAAAATTCTGTCTTACCGAGGTAGATGAAACTCTTTGCGCGCCGCAGGGGATCTTCGACTGCTGACGAACTACAGCGTGGCCGTGGAGCCTGACTTCTCCAGCGACTCGGACGCCAACGCCATCTTGTACGGCTCGGGCCCTCCTCCACCGGCCGATGCCGCCGCCGGGGAAGAAGACCGCCGTTTCCAGATGGTCACCTCGGAGTACGCACTCATGACCACCAGGGGATGTGAGTGCGTCCATTACTCGCGAACACATCGCTGATGTCATGGCGCTGTGTGAGAGCCACCCATGATCGTTGTAACATGAGTTTGTGAGCACAACTCCGCAGACCGAATGGAAAGTTTTGCAGCCACAAAATATATTGACAGCTGCGCTGGGTACGACCTTTGTAATCGCTAAATGGAGGGGAAATAACAACGCGCGCTTCTTCGCTCTTTGCATTTCTCGTCCTATCGTGAGGTATGTCAACCTTTCACGGTAGCCGCTCACCTGTTTGTTTCCGTGGCTAGGCTGTGCGTCTCCCATCCTGCGACATCTGCTTTCTTGCGCTTTAACAACTTTAACCAGCCCAGTTCTTTTTCCTCGTGAGAAACCCAGTATCCAATTGACTTTGGTTTGAGATCCGGGGGCTGAAAGATGGTTGGTCCTCTGGACACTTGTAATGATGTCATTGAAGCTTGCATGTGAATGCTTGCAGATACTTTAGCGGGAAATGTATTGCACCGGATACATCAGTGAGTACAGATTAAGTAATTGGCAACGTTCCCGTTTGAAGTATAGTCAAAAGGCAACCTTCTACGCTTTCGTGGGCGATTTGCGGAAGTGGGCATTTGAGTCCATCATTTTGATAGTCGAAGGGGCTTACACGGCAGGAATTACCATGACTTTTATTCCAAACCAGGGCCATGGGTCGATTTGTTGACGAATTCTCTAGCACATTCTTGAGGTGCCATGCTCCCAACGAAGAGGTAATTGTTGGCACTGATAAGCTGTAGTCGTTCTCAGGGTAATTTGGTCCTTGGCAGGATGAAGAGGGCTGACACATGAAGACTACTCTTAGAAAAGTTCCGGATTCCTGCATTTTAATTAGTGAGAATATTTTCTGCCCTGACTCCGGCTATGGCGAGCGCTATGGCCGCCTTCTAAGACTCTATCATTGGCCCCAGTATTAAAGAAGTGTCGTCGCCAGAGGCGGGTATTGGTTATCTACAATCGCGAGTCCGCATGTTTTCTTGTCAGAGTATTCTGCCACGTCCGCATTTCTGTCAAGTGGTAATAGTGTTTAGGCATGGCTTCGGCTGTCACGGTTTTTCCGGAATGTATATACGGTTGGTAATTTCTTTAGGGAGTAGAAGTTCCTGGGTAGCTTTGGTGGTGTGCCCGGTTTGAGTTGTAATAATGGCCCCTCATTCGGTCTTGTGGGTAAGGATGCCATGCTGTGCTATATGATGCGCCTCAGTGAGTGCAAGAAGCCGGCGCCTGCTTTCATTTAAGGAGTAAATTATTAGGAGGGCGCTGAAACTCGTGATCTAAAGGCGGCAATGCGGCAGGCACCACGCACAGAAACTACATGCGAGGCAGGGTATGCTCCCTGGCGTGCAAAACCCTAAACAGCCAGGCACCCGACCTCGCACAAAAAGGTCATATGGGTACTTGGTCACCAAAGCGTCGAGGGAACCGAGCGTGCACGCGCCGCAGCCCGAGCATTTCAGTGCCGGAATTCATCGCCATTCTTCCCACATGACTCCCGCCGTGGTGCTGCAGTGGTTCAGATACCCGACTACTGTGTCCGAGTACCCGAGTTCGATCGCGACCGCCGGCGGCTACGTTTCGTTGGAGGCAAAACGAAGGGGCGTCCGTGTGCTATGCGATGTCAGCGCACGTTAAATAACCCCAGGTAATTGAAATTACTCCGTAGCCCTCCACTACGGCACCTCTTTCTATCTATCCACTTTCACTCCCACCTTCCTCTCTTCCCTTATGGAATGGTTCAGGTGTTCACAGAAACAAGTGTGACAGATACGGCATCTTTCCTTTCCTAGGAGCGAATTATTATTATTATTATTATTATTATTATTATTATTATTATTATTATTATTATTATTATTATTATTATTATTATTATTATTATTATTATTATTATTATCATCATCATCATCATCATCACATGATCACCACCAACCTCTTAATACATACCGCAAGATACTGCCTCACGTCCACTTATCGAGACAAGCATTTCCGTGGATCGCTAAGAGACTGGATAAATCAGAGGAGTGCCATCTCCTGCGCTTACAAACCCTGTCCTACAACAGGCCAGCTTGACAAGGTGCTATCACCTCAGATTTCTCCGCTCAGTGAAAGTTGTTTGGTGAAAACGCCGATTTTTATTGAACAGATTGGGCTTACCAAGACGTCCAATTGCCACAACCCCTGCAGCGGACCCAACTTGGGCTAATCGAGACGCGGCCTTGTTCAGTTCTGGCCTCGCGCATCAAATGCCCTGGGGCATAGAGCTCGAGCTGCGGCTTCAACCAACTCCGCCCTTACCCTCTTAAAATGTTCCTTAGACTGATGTCTACCCCGCCGGGGTGGTGCAGTGTTAAGACGCCCGACTACTGTGCCGGAGTACCCGGGTTCGAACCCGACCTCGGCGACTGCGTTTCGATGGAGGCGTAACGAAGAGGCGTCCGTGTGCTATGCGATGTCAGCGCACGTTAAAGATTCCCATGTGGTCGAAATTACTCCGTAGCCCTCCATTATGGCTCCTCTTTCTCTCTTTCCACTTTCACTCCCACCTTCCTCCCTTCCCTTACGGTGCGGTTGAGGTGTCCACAGAAAACAAGTGAGCCAGTTACCGCGCCTTTCCCTTCCAATCAATCAATCAATCAATCAATCAATCAATCAATCAATCAATCAATCAATCAATCAATCAATCAATCGATCGATCGATCGATCGATCGATCGATCGATCGATCTTATACTGCTAATATATGACAGAATGCAGGGTTGTATAGATGTCTGAACAAAGGCTAAAACAGCTTTCGCTGATTCATGCGCTAAGTAATATGTCTGTCTGTACTATGTATTTCATGCTGTTGTCGTTTTTATTTCGTCACGTCGACAAAGCAAGATCAATGTATCGGTCTAGTCGAGGCTCAGATATATTACACGACGATTTCGAGCAGCCGTGGAGCTATCGCACTCTTGAACCCATGAGTGCCAGCTTTCAGCGAGCGTACATCCCATTGCGGCGGAGGAAGACTCAGCGGGAGTAATGGCACGTGAAAGGAAAAACGACGTCCGAATCAGACACGCGCGGACGGCGGGGGCGGCGGCCCACTGAAGATGATTGTTTTTTATCTAGCGACATCTCTTCGTCGAATTTCTTCGCCTCGAGGTGGAACAACTTTTTCATGAGTATCAGAAATTCGAAGTTTGTTTTGCTAAATGACTATCTCGGTTCTCGCCCTTAGCGAGCAGGTGCCATCCTCTCAACGAAAGAAAGAATGTTGTAGGACAGAAAAGAAGATTTGCCGAAGCTGGTATCAGACAGAAGAGCTAACATGAGAGGCCATGGTCGTGCAGAAGTGTTGAAATTCGAGCCTCTTGCCGGCAAATATTCTAACGTGGTTTTTCTTTTCTGCATTGAACCTTGTTTTCAACAGCGCCATAAATTGCCCCCGGCTGAAGTTCATCTCTTGCTGCTCTCTCCGAGAGGTTTGTTTTGCGGCAGTAACGTCCCAAGTCTTAACCCCTCGATGCCACTTCGAACCCGGTGTTGTTGGTGGTGATGCACGTGCTCTGTTTCGCAAAGCCACTGTAGTCTACGACGCTCACCTTTTGTGAGTAACAAGCAACATATCGTTAACAAGGGCATTTATTATTAGTAGTAATAGTAAGCCTTCCCAATTTCGTTACAAATCTCCACTTAAACAATGTTTTGAAGGATTCGACGTTGTGATGAGGCTGTAACAACAACTTTTGGCCTTGGTCGAAATGAGTAAACTAAGAGAATCGCTGGGTTTATCGTAGACAAGTGTATTCTGCAGCTCACTCTTCCGGTTCCTTGGATGAGGCGCCAGAAAACGTGGCCTGTTCTATAGGTCTTCCGTAATCGGTTAATTTTCTAGCAGTGACTGTGAATACATTGTGACTGTGGGGACCCGGTATTTTGCTGCCATGTGAAGTTCTGGCTTCACTCTGGTTTCTCAAAATAACGACTTGAGGGGCTAGTTGGTGCTGGATCATATTCAGATATGTGGCGCAAAAAACACAAACACAGGAGAAGATACACAACACACGCGCACACTACCAACTGTAATTAGAATTTGAAAACACTTCCTCTTCACCACGCCTCCTCTTCTACACTCAGGCACAAATTCATCTTCCTCTTCTTCTCATCTTCCTCTTCTTTGCCAAGGGGAGGCGTGGTGAAGAGGAAGTGTTTTCAAATTCTAATTACAGTTGGTAGTGTGCGCGTGTGTTGTGTATCTTCTCCTGTGTTTGTGTTTTTTGCGCCACATATCTGAATATGATTCACTCTGGTTTTTACCTTCAATTCTGACACGACTTGCTTGCAAGTGGCCTTTTCAGCATTGGAATGTGAATGAATGAGTGAGCCAGAAAGTAATGAAATTTGCGCATCTCCGACATTTACTACCACAGGTAACAGGCCTAGCGGGAATATTGAGGGAATATTGAGGGGTTCATGAAATGCCCGTGCTTAATCGTGGCTGCAACACATACATTCATGCGCGCAGCGCAATCTACACCCCCCCCCCCCCCCCCCGCCCTTCAAACGGTTCCGTATCCATATATAATACCAAAACAGTTCCATATTCATATATAATAGAGGCATGTTTCCAATAGAGAAGGACGAAGAATGTGACGGTAAAAATGCGAAGTATTAACTCGTATTGTAGCTTTTCGATTCCAGATACATGCACCCTGCTTTGTTTGATTTATGTGGCTACCATGAAACAAGCCAATATTGTTATCAAGCTATCAAGCTGGTGCGTCTACAAGTAAAGTTTTGACTCTTAAGCTTAAAGAGGAGATCTATTTTAGACTTTCCTTTCTAAAAGATCGATATTTTGGCTCTCCGGAAGCAATAATTACAGGACACAAAATCGCTCTAAAATTTTCCCCGCTAGTCAATTCAAATAGCGAACAAACAAACAAACAAACAAACAAACAAACAAACAAAAAAAGCCTAAGTGCTCACCGTTTGAAAATGGGAAACCTCTGCCTGGCCATGGGAATTCGGGCCATAAGTTTATTTCAAAATAGGCCGTTAAGGACGACACCTGTAATTCATATCTCGGGATTGTCCAGCTTGTGAATGATGTTTTGTTTAGTTTAAATTTGTATAGAGGTCCTCATCCTTTTTACACGAGCGGAGTTTACTGCGGTCACGCGAAGCCACAGTTAGCCTTGTTACACGGCAGCCTGAATAGCGGTCACGCCGCTAACCGTCGCCTGAGTTCGAAAACAACGTAATCTATTCCGCGTGAACAACGTACACGGAGTACCTTCCGACTGCGCTTTTGTACAGTCTTTGAGTACTCCCGACAGCGCATCAACAACGTACTGCAGCCCCGCCTCGCCTTTGGAGCAGCGTTTGCCCTGCGAATCGTCGAAAAAGGTCCTGCTCGAGCTGCAGCTTGGAGCGCAGGCGACATGTTCGCAATGCCTGGAGCACCGAATGGCGTGAGCTGAACACAGCGGCGCCACCCTCGAGCGTGGCGATTGACGGCGCTCTTTCCGTGCGCTACGCCATGTTCGTCGCTGTACAACTGGAATGTTTCTCATCGAAGGCACAGCCGACAGTCCTCTGAAATTGGCCGGGGTTTTAGCAGATAGTCTGCTCATTATACTGCCTCAGTCTCAATCCTATTTTCTCATAATGAACGAAATATATGGTTGATTTCGGAGATTCCTGGTAGAGAAGCTAGCAAATACAAAGCGGGCCGAATAAGCCGCGCCGCATTGGCTAAAGGTGGTAGAAACCTGCTTGTATCACGGTTATCGCTTCTACCAGCGGCTCGTTGCGGGTCATCAGAAATCGTCAAAGATTCAAGAAAGGAGGCTAGTTGACTGTCCTTTAGGACAACATCAAATTTATCGCACTCTTCTGAGGCTTGCTTAAGGAATCCGCTTTATCGTTGGCGCGGACGGCTTGCGGCAATCATGATTTGCTCTGTAGTGGTTGCGGCGATGGAAGAAGTGCTATAGTAGGACGGCGCTTGAACACTTTGTTACCTCGCCATTGAACTGCACTCCACACACTATGTTCTAGTATTTACAAAGTTATCTTTGTTTCGGCGATCTCCACGTCACTTCTCTCTCTCTCTCTCTCTCTCTCTCTCTTTTTTTTTTTTTTTGTTCGGCACAGGCAGTAGTGGTTACCGTTAACGAGAACGGGGACGAACTGCGCAACAAAGGCTAACCGCGATTCATGATAATCCCGGTTAATAGGGAATTTTAGAATAAGGGGACCCTACCGGGTATGCAGATAAGGTGACTGCGGGGCAACAATGCGCAAGCGTGGAACGTTTCGATGAAAAGGTGATGGGTGCAGCAATTACTCCGAGCTTGCTCAACTTGCGCCCCACTATAACCCAATTTTCTCACCGACAGTGTCCCCCTATTCTAAAACTCCGTAATTTCAGTAATGCCGGTTAGCGTGCCTGCGCTGAAGTCGGCTCTATAATCAGCGATAATGTGTCGATGCAAGCCGACATCAAATAATGCTGCAGGGGCTCCTTTAGGGAGCCACTGGTCTGCTACTTGTATTACCATAAAGTTTCAGAACTAGTAACTGGGTCAATCAATTTCGACAAATAACCTTGATGTAGTAGTCTGAAAGTTTCCCCGCTCCTATAAGGAAATTAGAAGGCCCAAAACTAATTTTAGCTTCATCAATCATTAAGAGCCGGAAAATGAACAGCGCGCGATTGCTTAAAAAGGCCTATCAGGAAGAAGCACTCCTATAAAGAAAGGCGTCATAATTTATTCTTACTTCATAGACGAGCGCTAAACAATTGTCATATGGTGATCGCCGGGGATGTCTCATGACGGCGACAATGTTCTTCATTGATTGTACAAGAGATATTACGGAGACAAACACATCTTACCATTATCACTCTTGAAGTCATCGAACGTACGTCTGTAGAAGTCCCGTCTTTTTCCAGAGGAGGCTCCCATATTTATTTCCAATTCGCGGCCCGTTTTAATCTTCGAGAAACTTAGCAAATCAGTTTTGAGAGCGGTACTATCGCTTCGTTTCTTTTAATCTTCTTCAAAACAAAGGCTCGCCGAGAGTGCATTGAAAATGGGATGAAGAGTCCATTGTCTGTTGCTTTGCCTGGAGATACAGATGTCTGGAGAGCTTCCTTGCAAAGCCTTTTCGAAGGTGTCTGGGCTGCATTGGAAACAGACATACGTACTTACGGCAGACAAAAAATAGTAAGGACTGTGGTTGCGCGGCGCAGAAAATAGCCAACAAAACGTCGAAATCCACAAGGCGGAACACTGCCTAGCGCCCTCAAGATTCCTTTCCGGACTTCAGTGATTTTGTCTGCACTGAAAAAAGCTGAAAAAAAAAAAAAATGCTAAAATGGTGGTCGCCATGTTCTCTGAAAATCTGTCAATGCACTAAATACGGCGGTCGATTAGCTGTAGCGAATAACCAGATAACATCACATGAAGCAAAATATGGGCTGTCATTGTCTCGCCTCTCTTACCTCGTTTTCCTAATTTTGGTACATAACGGCGCATACTGAGCGCTGTGAACTGCACTTTCATCTCAACCGAATGAGTTATGTCGTTGTACACCGCAAAATACACAGCGTAGAATGTGTTTCCCTCCGCACGAATTTTGTCCACGTGTGTAGTTTTCTTGAATATCGCTCTTTTATTTCAGTTCGCTAATATTAAGTAGCTTATGGGGCGAAAGTTTCCGGTTTGTACTGACTAATCTCTCTGATCTCAATGATACATATGAGGATTTCTTTCTTAATTTATTTTCATCTCCGAGGAAGGGTATTCAAAAACCAACTCCTTCCGGGAACTCAGGACCTATAGAGTTTAATTCGTATCCGTCACGTAGCTGAGAGAGTGTAAGGCGGGCCGCCAAATTTGCGCATAAGGCTAATTGTCCAGCAAATGCGCTTGTTCTTATTTTCTTTTATATGCGGTCAGCACGACGACTCGTTTAGTGCTCATGAAAAAGGAGCTCAAAAGGGATAGCGTGAATAATTTGATGTGAAAGCTGCGTTCCTAATGAATGGTGCTTGCACGTGACAGATTATTACACCTGGAGAATAGTGCGCTGATTCCTTGCAAATCAGCTCGTCGGTTGAGGCTCTCGAGGGATGGCGGTTTGCATGCGACAGCAGCTGGTGTTGCGCTGTGTTCACTCAAACATCGCGGACCACAAGTGTTCTACGAATGTCACCTATGCTTCTTATCATTCGTTTCGGCTTTAACACCAGGAACATATGTCCCTCTCTTGAACATAATCTTTTTGGGTTCTTGCCATGTTCAGCTTCACTCACCTGCCTGCTTTTCGGAAAACAGTCGCGCTTCCCTCCCTCCCGTTTACGCCTTCCTACAAGAAAAAAGAAATTGCACGCTGTAGCAAAATGAGCGAGCCTTAACCAGACTGGACACAAATTGATTTAGTGCAGTAAAATTGCAATAATTTATTTTTTCTCTCTGGCAATTCGTGAAGTGCTGAATTACTTTGCTGTTCCAGTAATTCAGTTATATTGAATTATCTTAAGGTAGTCATTTCGCCACAAATTTACATATCTACCTAGCAACCTTCCTTCCTAAAATTCATCACTCATCTTTGTGGCAGTTAAGCTTTCGCCTCGCGTATGGGTGGGCGTCCTACCGGCAGTTCTTCTTGGGTCAGAAACGTGCAAGCTGATGTAAAAGAGCTGAACATAGATTGACGACACCGCTCAACAAAAAGAAAAAACAAAAAAAAAATTATAGGTGTAACGTTAAGAGACTGGAAGACAGCGGAGTTGGCCAGAGAACAAATGAGAGCTATTTCTATCCTGATCGAATCCAAGAAAGGAAACGTGCATCGGTAGGTTATCTAATGAGATGACAATATAACGGATGGTTGTTGCAGGCTGTATCTCAAGAGGAGGCAAACTTGGCAGGAGACAGCAAAAAGCTAGGCGGGCTGTTGAGACTGGGACGTCTGCGCAAATATACGCACCGTGCCAAGCTTACAAGGGCGTCATTGAACGCTAGTGGTCGTTTTCGAAAGTGCACCATGAATACCAGCTACAACATTTTATTTTTCGCTGCGAGGATAACCGATGTTCGTAGCTTTGAGTTTTTTTTTTTTTTTTCCCGGACCCTGAAAATTGCTTTAATTATCGGCTCCAGTCGAAATGTGTCTCCTTTTGCGAAGTGACAACGTTGATGGGGCCGCAACTCTCTGCAAGTAGGCACGTATAATATTATTTATTTATTTTGATCATACTGTTAGCCTCTTTTAGAGGCTGTTACAGGAATGGACAAAACTTAACACAGAGCTACACAGAACACCAAAAACAGGCGCAGGAATTTGACGCCAAATACAAGTGCACGCCAACTGCCTCTTTCAAACGAGCCAACTGCAGTGTGGAGCCCAGATTCGTTTGCTTTGCTTCACCTGATAACAAGTTACCTTAAAAGAAAAATTCACTTTTCTTTAATTGCAGTCTCTCTCTGCAGTCTCGCTCTTGCCTGAATCCGGCGCACAGATACCTCCCGAGTGAGATTACGGGGGAGAGGGTGCGAACACGCGGCCGCCGAGGTCGGGATTTTTATTACATGAGACGTACAATTAACGTTATGTAATCGGATGCACATATGTCGTAAATTCGAATTCCTATCGCAAACTAGCCTGCAGCTTGACTAGCAGATGAATCCTAATCGGGAAGTGGAATGGTTCTAAACCACCCTCAACGTGGCACATAAAAATGTTTCGTTATCGCTTTGATGCTAAATCATGCGCATATATATATATATATATATATATATATATATATATATATATATATATATATATATATATATATATATATATATATATATTTTTATATGTTATTCTAGTTACGGCAACGGCGACGCTTTTTCGACGGACGAGCTATATGCGCTGGAACGAAAATTTTTTTTCTTCCGAGCAAGCCCTTGTATGGTGGTGTCGGGTGGCCATTTACGCGTATATGAGACGTAGTCAGGAGCGCACGTGTTGAGAACGTCACCCGCGCATCAAGGTGCAAAGCTGCGTCTGTGGTGTCAGGGCTGCACACGGCGTACGTCGCAATTCAAAACTAGGCCTGGCAAAGCACAGAGGCGCTCTCGTGGTTGTGGCAGCTAAGGGAACAACGGTGTTAGGTTGCGCACGTCGCCACTATGAGCGGAGGAAAAGACAGTAGCATGCGCATGGCGGAAGCATTCGCGAGCGCTGGATGTCATGGTCGATTTTTCAGACCGCCATAAACGGCCCGCATTCGCAGGCCCTAAACCGTGGATAAAGCTTCGGGCGGAAAAGCGTTTTGTTTGCCACTTGTTTATTGTGTCGGTGAAGTGCAATAACGAGCGTTTGGCCGTGCATCTCTTTTTATTGCTTTGTTCGCGCTTTCGAATCTTTGCAACAATATACGTGTTACGAAAAGAGACGAAGGAATGGGAGGGGGTGTGGGGGGTGGGGGGGGGGGGGGGGGGGAGGATTTCCGTGCGTTACGTCTAGGGAGAAAATGTGATTCTTTAACTCTGTTCGCTTGGGATTTTTATTTGAGTGCAGAATAGTTTTTGTGAAAAAGTAACTGTATTCCTTTTCGAACGGTAGCTGAGTGTAATACCATTACTTTCACTGAACAATAATTGGCAACATAATTTAATTACTTCTGCTCTATTTTGAGCTAAATATTTTGTAACATGATTTAATTACGTTTAAAAACTGCAGTCAAGTATGGAACTAGCCTTTTTTAGCTTTTTCGCGTGCTATATTGCCTCCGTAGACAAACTATTGCAGCCCATATTGCTCTTGGAATGAATTGGGGTATTTTATTCCTTTCTTGTTCTTATCTTCTGCGTTTTCTATTCCGATAAAGATACTGCGATGCTCGTTATGTGTTTTTGCTGCTGTGTTCAAATATCTATGAGACCTTCTATCAGCCCATGCTTTTTCTCCTCGCTAAATATTTGTTGAGTGCCCAGCAACTGTGCTCATGGGCTGCCTCGTTTATAGTTATCGCTAAAATATCTTCATTCTAAACCTGGTTCCAACAAGACGAAATAGAGGCTGGATTACCTTGCTGTCTTCTTAGTCCACCGATGCTTTATATGGCTTTCCGGGAAGTCCAGTACAAAGGGCGGTAGGCTTCTCTGACAATTATTCGAGCTTCGAGAGCCGGGATATTCTGTCTGAATTCCGCTACGCAGCTAACGGCTGCAGCGCTTCAAAGCTGGCGCCGAGGAGGTCGTAGTAGTACTGCTCCTCCCAACCACAGCCATTCCTTTCTTTCACTTCTGTCCTGCTATTTTACGCAATAGTAGAATTAATATGATGAGGGTCGAGCGTGCACTTAATTGCTCTTGCCGCCAGAGGCTTCGCCATGCAATTTTTTTTTTTTTTTTCGCTGAGCCAGCGGAAAGTTGTGCAAGCTTCCGTGTCGAAGTTATCCAGACGCCAGTTTTAGAAACATGTTCAGGCTCAACGGCCGCTCGTAAGCTGCTTGCTCGCGAGGACTGGCCATTCACAATGGTCGGCTCAGCAACAGCGCTTTTTACCAGCCGCTTCCAAGTTCGGTGCAGCGTACTCCAATTTCCACAAACTACTCCCAGTGGCTGAGAGAAGCATGGCTCCTCCACAAGGCATACGTGTACGTTTATTGTGCACTTATTGGGTTTCATTTGTTTCAATTAATCCGTTTTTTGTTGAACAGATTTTTTTTTAAATTATTGTGCACTTAGTGGGTTTCATTTGTTTCAAATAATCCGTTTTTTGTTGAACAGATTTTTTTTTTTAATTCCTGGCTTTCCACCTTCCTCCTTCCGAACTACGAATGCCAGCTGCTTTCTGCAGCGCCCAATTTAGATCCGGAAAAAAAACAGCGATATTAATTCGCTAATCGCCTCTGGAATGATTGGGAACAATTGCAAAGCAGCCGCGTGTGGCTGCGACCGTTACAATTGAATCTCTGCTCATTTTGCGCTACAATTTAAGGAAGGCGATAAAACGTAACCAGCCGTATTGAATGCGAACAAATACCAAAGTGTCGCTATCTCACGTCACCTGGAGTCATCTGATTGGTGTAAACGCCAATCAAATGAATCGAGGTCACGTGAGACAGCTACACTTCGATAACAACGCCAACTCGGAATACAGGGCCTGCAATGTTGAGAGAGAGAGAAAGAGAGAGAGAGAGAGAGAGAGAGAGAGAGAGAGAGAGAGAGAGAGAGAGAGAGAGAGAGAGAGAGAGAGAGAGAGAGAGAGAGGGGTATTTTTAACGTGATAAACCACATGCGACTCCTAAAACTCCTCTAGGCAGTCTTAAGAGGCTAAGCACAAACAGCTTAAAACAGTTTATAGGAATAATGTTGCAACGCCAAAGAATGCGTGACATATGGGTTTCTCAAGACAGCTGTGCCCTTTCTGACGCAGAAACATTGGTTTCCATAACAGTCACCAACTGGTCTACAGGATTTCGTTCAGGCAGGATAAATCATGTTCTACGTGATGATGGTAAACATAAAGCGTTATGAACTCATGAAGTTTTACCTTCTGATTTCTTGAGCCGAATATTGTCACTGACGACATTGTCGTGTCGACGTTTGCTTGTATGCAGTCTCGGCTCGTGCGGAGCGGTGCCTGGCCAATGCCTCGCGCGTCGTCGTCAGCACGGGGCCTTTCTTCGGCGGCAAGATCGCCGTTGAGGATAGCAACGACGATGCGTGCGTCCTCCTCGGTGACCCCAGCTCACCGCAGGACGCCTACACTCTAGACATCGACCACAAGCGCTGCGGAAGCCGTCTCGTGGTGAGTATGCGCTCTCCTATAAGTTGCTTATCGTGGCGCTTTCAGCTGTGGAACAAAAATAAGCGGCCCGACGCAGACAACGCAAGATGTTTCGACGCTCATCGCGGGTTAAAGACCTTTGACCTCAGGCAAGTTGCACGTTGGTATTACGAGGCAGAGGCGTTGCCCGTAAACATCCGCAAATTTTTGCTCATACATTTTATTGACAAAACCTGACAGTGCTTTTCCCATGCACCGTAGTGCACGAGCGCCTTCACTTTGCTGAACCTTCACAGTGTGTGCGTGTCTACTTAAGCGTTATAAGTAGATCTAAAGGAAGTCATAATGGCAGGTATACACTGAGTGGGTGCACACCTGGACCATGGTACGCTAAGGGAAGGGCAATTAAGTGGACATCGGCTCAATAAAAATACTGATTACGCCAGTCATTCAGTCAATCAGTTGGAACCCTTTATTGCACAAAAAAAAAAAAAAAATGGCGCTAATATCGTTGCTAAATTTTGCAGAGCTCCAAAGAGCGCACACGTTTGAGAGGTTGTGTTTAAATAATTGTCAGGCTAGTATGTGCTTTCTAATATCAGGCAGAGTTTATGTCGTCGAGCTAACACAGAAATAATTTTTTTTTTCTGCACTTACAACATTTCTCCTCCGTCTATCTCAAGTAAGGTTGTATGCCTGTATAATTTGCTCTCTTCGATTTGAACGTTGAACACAAACCTTATCGGGTCCTTATTTTTCGATGACCGATTCCATTTGGCCCTGACGTGAATGAGACAAAAGTAACAGAGGGTGGGATAGCAAGCGACCGATCGTACACACACCTTGTCAGGTCATGGCGCCTTTGCCGCTAACCAGCCAGTCTCTTGCCGATTCCACCAGACCGGCTGTACCACACGGACCACACTGATACATTTCGTCCAAGAAACGACGCCCATTTTCTCTTCTGAGGCTGAACTCAGAGAGCCGTATTAAACGCGTCTTCATGCTCCATCGTTTGTGGACTTGGGCGCCGGTTTGCCAGTGGGACTTGGTGTCGAGACGCGGTTGTGCAAAAAATGATGAATCCCAGTCGGCGATCGGGAGCGCTTTTCCAACTCGCGAAGCAGCAAGCTGTCAGACACTCTTTGCAACACTACGAACGGTAAGGGTGATAGGAGCCAATCAGAATGGCACGTACCCAATAGCTGTGATGCTGCCTCCTATCGCAGACAGGGGCACAGGAGGACAGGACACAATAATGCAATGAAAGTCGTGCTGTTGGAGTATAGCGGGAAGCTGGGCGAATTGGTGGGTGTTCATCTCAGCAAATGATGAACTGCGCTAGAAAACATGGATGACTGAAACAGATTTGGACAGGAAATAAGCAGACCAACAGGAATTTTACTCAATGAATAATGAAATATGCACAATGAACAATACCCCGCGCTAACGGCTGTAAATTCACCGCCATTACAGCTTCATAGCAGGAAACCGCGCGTCACAATCATCAAGGACGAGAGAAGGATCGCTAACATATACACGTGTTTTTTTTTTTCTATTTGTCATGTACGTCTCGAACAGCTCTCGTGTATAACGGTCACTATGCCTGCGTATAAAACTCGACTTCCTTTCTTGAAGTGGAGGGCACTTCGTTTTCACAGGTTCCGCAAAGTTTTGCGACTTGGAGTTATTCGATCGTCAGAAGACAGGCTGTTAAAATGTTCCACGACCGCATCGAAAAAAAAAAAATGAAATTCATAGACCACAGTGCACAAACAGGCAACGTATAATAAACTGGAGTTTAAATGGCGTACAAAAGGGGCTATGGCTAGTCATTCATTTAATCTTTCTATGGACCCGTGCACACAAACGGGCCATCTTCACCCCATCCATAGCGTTGTGCAACGTTCTTCAAACTGTGCACTATTTTATGCAGGTAAGGTATCAAAGAGTGTTTCTTTTTTTTCTGGCCGTTGGCTTGCTGAGAGGTGCTCTCGCAACCTCGCAACATTTAAAGTTATTGGTCAATGTTTCGCAACCTGTCGCTATCACAGAGCTCAGGTAACCAGCTGCTTTCAACCTATTCACTTGACGTTGAACACTTTCCACTACCTAGAAACGCAAAAATGCTTTAGAGGCACATCAATGCTGGATAGAACTATGTCATTCATTACACCCTTTAAGTGATGTCGCTTTTTCTATCGCTGTTACCGCATTTTCAAAATGACTGTCCTGATTGGCACAGGTCACCCTTACCATTCGTTTTGCTGCAACACTTGTGTATTGGAATATAGGGTCGAAGCCTAACAACAATTCTGAATCTGAACCAAGATTGGCCATTCAAGCAGCTATTTTGTTTCGTCACAGCAAGAAAACTCTTTCTGGATCGCTGATGGGGATAAGATGTAAGTGGCAGCATAGGCGTGTTTCTGCCGCGACCAGCGTGACGTCTTATCTGACGTGCTACATGTCAATGTGAGGAGCGACGTATGGTAGGGCAGCAACCGAAATGAACGGAAAATCGATCGTAGAAACGACCCTTTTCTCACAACGTAAAAACGTTGTTGCGACTACAACAATTAACTCCTCGTCAACCAGCTAACAGTTGCAAATGAAGCCAAGCCATGAGAAGAAAATGATGCCCGCCAAGCAAGAGGGCGCGCAGTGCAAGCAAGGTATAATCGGAATTGTATAATTGGTGCACCACGCAAACGGCAAGTAAGCACTCGAGATTGTCTGTTTGCTCTCCGCTCCTTGGTTCTCGATTACCGCTTTGTTTGAGCCCGCTCGTTCGCTTAAGACCGACTTCGCAAAGATGCATCTGAATAAATAATGTGTTACGCTCACCAGGCACTTAGGACGCTTTCCGGCGCGTGTTTCTTGCTCGACGGAGTGAGATGAAAGCGACAACTGAAGGCCTCGCTCATCTGTACAGTGCCGCTCAGTGCATAAGGCAAGCTGACACGCCCTTTCGTTTGACGCCATTATGTGCAGTCTACATCTCACTCTGACCAAGGCATCGATAAGAATTTGTTTCTAAGTGTCATGGTGGTAGCTACAAACAAATTCGTATCCATGTCCTTCTCTATACCACTACATACGTCCGGTCGTATACAGGGACACATGTCCCTAGTGCGGAGAAAAATCCACACTAACTACACTACATCGGCCTTTTGGAAAATAGATGCAGTGCCCATAACCCACAACGCCACGCCGGAGGAGCGGGAGGCTCCGCTGTCCAACCGGCAGTCGGCCAGCTTTGGCTTGTTGAACGGGCTAGTCGGGCAGCAAAGGCCGCGGAAGTCCTGAAATGAGGACCCAACAACGGCAGCTCTACAATACTTCTTGGAGTACATAAAGTCTCTTCTCTCTCTCTCTGATAAATCTGCGACGTACTGTGCCTCTCGCATCTCGAGCACCAGTGTTGGGATCGAAAGGCTTGGGTGGTTATATATTAGCCTAATCTTAACGAACGGAATACGCGCTAGAGATCACTCGCCATCACATTCAGCGATTGACTCTGTATGGCTCATTGTTCTATTTGCGCCCCGAGCAAAGATAACTTCCCTGTTGATACATGTATACGTCATCAAGTTCGTTTCTCCGGTAATTGTTCTAGAATAAATGATTGATGCCATAATTAAGAGAGCGTGAGACGAATCCAGCGGCCGCAGATACGCAGCTAAAATACATTGAAATCGACAATAAAATACGCCTTCTGTTCGTTGATTGCCAAG
>NC_139345.1:27031719-27141719 GCF_055883805.1 Amblyomma maculatum
CTATATCACGTCACCTGGAGTCATCTGATTGGTGTAAACGCCAAACAAATGAATCGAGGTCACGTCAGACAGCTACACTTCGATAACAACGCCAACTCGGAATACAGGCCCTGCGCTGTTGAGAGAGAGAGAGAGAGAGAGAGAGAGAGAGAGAGAGAGAGAGAGAGAGAGAGAGAGAGAGAGAGAGAGAGAGAGAGAGAGGGGGGGGGGGTATTGTTAACGTGATAAACCACATGCGACTCCTAAAACTCCTCTAGGCAGTCTTCAGAGGCTAAGCACAAACAGCTTAAAATAGTTTATAGGAATAATGTTGCAACGCCAAAGAATGCGTGACATATGGGTTTCTCAAGACAGCTGTGTCCTTTCTGACGCAGAAACATTGGTTTCAATAACAGTCACCAACTGGTCTACAGGATTTCGTTCAGGCAGGATAAATCATGTTCGGCGTGATGATGGTAAACAGACAGTGTTATGAACTCATTAAGTTTTACCTTCTGATTTCTTGAGCCGAATATTGTCACTGACGACATTGTCGTGTCGACGTTTCCTTGTATGCAGTCTCGGCTCGTGCGGAGCGGTGCCTGGCCAATGCCTCGCGCGTCGTCGTCAGCACGGGGCCTTTCTTCGGCGGCAAGATCGCCGTTGAGGATAGCAATGACGATGCGTGCGTCCTCCTCGGTGACCCTAGCTCACCGCAGGACGCCTACACTCTAGACATCGACCACAAGCGCTGCGGAAGCCGTCTCGTGGTGAGTATGCGCTCTCCTATAAGTTGCTTATCGTGGCGCTTTCAGCTGTGGAGCAAAAATAAGCGGCCGACGCAGACAACGCAAGAGGTTTCGACGCTCATCGCGAGTTAAAGACCGTTGACCTCAGGCAAGTTGCACGAGGGTTGTACGAGGCAGAGGCGTTGCCCGCAAACATCCGCAAATTTTTGCTCATACATTTTATTGACAAAACCTGACAGTGCTTTTCCCATGCACCGTAGTGCACGAGCGCCTTCACTTTGCTGAACCTTCACAGTGTGTGCGTGTCTACTTAAGCGTTATAAGTAGATCTAAAGGAAGTCATAATGGCAGGTATACACTGAGTGGGTGCACACCTGGACCATGGTACGCTAAGGGAAGGGCAATTAAGTGGACATCGGCTCAATAAAAATACTGATTACGCCAGTCATTCAGTCAATCAGTCGGAACCCTTTATTGCACAAAAAAAAAATGGCGCTAATATCGTTGCTAAATTTTGCAGAGCTCCAAAAAGCGCACACGTTTGAGAGGTTGTGTTTAAATAGTTGTCAGGCTAGTATGTGCTTTCTAATATCAGGCAGAGTTTATTTCGTCGAGCTAACACAGAAATATTTTTTTTTTCTGCACTTACAACATTTCTCCTCCGTCTATCTCAAGTAAGGTTGTATGCCTGTATAATTTGCTTATCGGGTCCTTATTTTTCGATGACCGATTCCATTTGGCCCTGACGTGAATGAGACAAAAGTAACAGAGGGTGGGATAGCAAGCGACCGATCGTACACACACCTTGTCAGGTCATGGCGCCTTTGCCGGTAACCAGCCAGTCTCTTGCCGATTCCACCAGACCGGCTGTACCACACGGACCACACTGATACATTTCGTCCAAGAAACGACGCCCATTTTCTCTTCTGAGGCTGAACTGAGAGAGCCGTATTAAACGCGTCTTCATGCTCCATCGTTTGTGGACTTGGGCGCCGGTTTGCCAGTGGGACTTGGTGTCGAGACGCGGTTGTGCAAAAAATGATGAATCCCAGTCGGCGATCGGGAGCGCTTTTCCAACTCGCGAAGCAGCAAGCTGTCAGACACTCTTTGCAACACTACGAACAGTAAGGGTGATGGGAGCCAATCAGAATGGCACGTACCCAATAGCCGTGATGCTGCCTCCTATCGCAGACAGGGGCACAGGAGGACAGGACACAATAATGCCATGAAAGTCGTGCTGTTGGAGTATAGCGGGAAGCTGGGCGAATTGGTGGGTGTTAATCTCAGCAAATGATGAACTGCGCTAGAAAACATGGATGACTGAAACAGATTTGGACAGGAAATAAGCAGACCAACAGGAATTTTACTCAATGAGTAATGAAATATGCAAAATGAAAGATACCACGCGCTAACGGCTGTAAATTCACCGCCATTACAGCTTCATAGCAGGAAACCGCGCGTCACAATCATCAAGGACGAGAGAAGGATCGCTAACATATACACGTGTTTTTTTTTTTTTCTATTTGTCATGTACGTCTCGAACAGCTCTCGTGTATAACGGTCCCTATGCCTGCGTATAAAACCCGACTTCCTTTCTTGAAGTGGAGGGCACTTCGTTTTCACAGGTTCCGCAAAGTTTTGTGACTTGGAGTTATTCGATCGTCAGAAGACAGACTGTTAAAATTTTCCACGACCGCATAGAAAAAAAAAAAAGGAAATTCATGGACCACAGTGCACAAACACGCAACGTATAATAAACTGGAGTTTAAATGGCGTAAAAAAGGGGCTATGGCTAGTCATTCATTTATTCTTTCTCTGGACCCGTGCACACAAACGGGCCATCTTCACCCCATCCATAGCGTTGCGCAACGTTCTTCAAACTCTGCACTGCTTTATGCGGGTAAGGTATCAAAGAGTGTTTCTTTTTTTTTCTGGCCGTTGGCTTGCTGAGAGGTGCTCTCGCAACTTCGCAACATTTAAACTTATTGGTCAATTTTTCGCAACCTGTCGCTATCACAGAGCTCAGGTAACCAGCTGCTTTCAACCTATTCACTTGACGCTGAACACTTTCCACCACCTAGGAGCGCAAAAATGCTTTAGAGGCACACCAATGCTGGACAGAACTATGTAATTCATTCTTTAAGTGATGTCGCTTTTTCTATCGCTGTTACCGCATTTTCAAAGTGATTGTCCTGATTGGAACAGGTCACCCTTACCATTCGTTTTGCTGCAACACTTGTGTATTGGAATATAGGGTCGAAGCCTAACAACAATTCTGAATCTGAACTAAGATTGCCCATTGAAGCAGCCATTTTATTTCGTCACAGCAAGAAAACTCTTTCTGGATCGCTGATGGGGATAAGATGTAAGTGGCAGCATAGGCGTGTTTCTGCCGCGATCAGCGTGACGTCTTTTCTGACGTGCTACATGTCAATGTGAGGAGCGACGTATCGTAGGGCAGCAACCGAAATGAACGGAAAATCGATCGTAGAAACGACCCTTTTCTCACAACGTAAAAACGTTGTTGCGACTACAACAATTAACTCCTCGTCAACCGGCTAACAGTTGCAAATGAAGCCAAGCCATGAGAAGAAAATGATGCTCGTCAAGCAAGAGGGCGCGCAGTGCAAGCAAGGTATAATCGGAATTGTATAATTGGTACACCACGCAAACGGCAAGTAAGCACTCGAGAGAGCCTGTTTGCTCTCCGCTCCTCGGTTCTCGATTACCGCTTTGTTTGAGCCCGCTCGTTCGCTTAAGACCGACTTCGCAAAGATGCATCTGAATAAATAATGTGTTACGCTCACCAGGCACTTAGGACTTTTTCCGGCGCGTGTTTCTTGCTCGACGGAGTTAGACGAAAGCGACACATTGCCGCTCAGTGCATAAGGCAAACTCACATGCCCCTTTGTTTAACGCCATTATGTGCAGTCAACACCTCACTCTGACCAAGACATCTATATGAATTTGTTTCTAAGTGTCATGGCGGTAGCTACAAACAAATTCGTATCCATGTCTTTCTCTATACCACTACATACGTCCGGTCGTATACAGGGACACATGTCCCTAGTGCGGAGAAAAATCCACACTTAACCACTATACATCGGCCTTTTGGAAAATATTTGCATGCCCATAACCCACAACGCCACGCTGGAGAAGCGGGAGGCTACGCTGTCCAACCGGTAATTGGCCAGCTTTGGCTTGTTGAACGGGCTAGTCGGGCAGCAAAGGCCGCGGAAGTCCTGAAATGAGGACCCAACCACGGGAGCTCTACAAAACTTTTTGGAGTACATAAAGTCTCTTCTATCTCTCTCTGATAAATCTGCAACGTACTGTGCCTCTCGCATCTCGAGCACCAGTTTTGGGATCGAAAGGCTTGGGTGGTTATATATCAGCCTAAGCTTAACGAACGGAATACGCGTTAGAGAGCACTCGCCTTCACATTCAGCGATTGACTCTGTATGGCTCATTGTTCTATTTGCGCCCCGAGCAAAGATAACTTCCCTGTTCATACATGTAGACGTCATCAAGTTTGTTTCTCCAGTGATTGTTCTAGAATAAATGATTGATGCCATAATTAAGAGAGCGTGAGACGAATCCAGCGGCCGCAGATACGCATCTAAGATACATTGAAATCGACAATAAAATACGCCTTCTGTTCGTTGATTGCCAAGTCGATGCTAATTACGCCGTGAGATAGTCGCTTAACTTCAGACGATCGCGCACAGCACGACTGTAATCGAACGGGACGTCGCGGATAAGTTTGTGAAACGCTTCATTGTTTCAGCTGAGGTTGACTTTGACGTTGCTTTAAGCTAATAGTAGGGTTATCCTCGTGCTTATTGTGCTGGCAATCGGTGCACCGTAGCAGCATTTAATTAATAAAAAAGATCCAGAATTGAGGCATGTAATTAAGTGTGACTTGGCAGATCTACGTCCCCATACTGCTGGTGTCACCACCTGAAGTCTGTGGTGTGACATCTTCATGCTCAGCTTTCAGGGACATCACCAACTGGTGCTATCTGTCGGCTGCCAGTAACAAGTTCTCCATAACTTAACATGAATACTTCTTCGATTGTTAACTGAGAGAGGACTGGGAACTCCCTCGAAACGTTCGCAAAGATGTAGATACAGACTTTTTTGGTGGAGGCGAAAAGCAAGGCGTCCGTGTGCTGTGCGATGTCAGTGCACGTTAAAGAACACCAGGTGGTCGAAATTTCCGGAGTCCTCCACTACGGCGTCTCTCATAGTCTGAGTCGCTTTGGGACGTTAAACCCCACAAACCAACCTAGATACAGACTGCTTACCCTGATTCTTATTTAATGATTTCTTTCTGCGCTTGCATATGGTAGTTTTGACGGCAGTATAAGATCAGTAGAATGAACCGCAGCGGTGCCCCAGTATCTAATGGGCGCACATGTGACGTGCGGGAGGTGTGATTTTCGATACCCAGCACCATATGGTATACGTGCTGCTCATGAAACCGATGAAAGCGTTTCCCTGGTTGGCGTTCCGCTGCTGTAGTGTGAAGCGCTTTGAAACCCGATCTTTGGCGCCTAAATGTGCAGTAAAAGTACCTTGCATGGTGTCATTTATTGGTCGACGCTGCCCTGGCGCCAAAAAACACCCATCGTCATAAAATTAGTAGAATGCACCAAACATTCAAAATTCCTCTATAAATTCAGATGCTCAGCGCCACGCAGAATGTGGTGGCAGCGGCAGAACTAAAAGTTCTTCAGATTTCCTGGGCTTGGTTGCTGTAGCTTGATCGCGTCAGAATCGATAGCACTCACGACACAGAATCTGCACCAAGTGGGAGTCTTGGCGATCTCTCCATCGTATATTCAAATGTTGAATGCGCCACTTACCGCAAGCATTTTCAACGTATATGAGAGAGGAAACGGTACACAGCCTGCCAGCAAGCAGGCAAAGTTCATTGGCACTCATACGTGTTGCCAATTGCTCGATTATCGGGCACCATTTAGTAAGGGTGAAAATGCGGGATAATATTATAAGGTATACTGTTGTGGGCATATTGATGGTAATGGTCTAAGCTTCCGAATCATAGATAAAGTTTCCGTTTAATTTCTTTTTCCTGCGCTCGCAGCAACTCCTTAGAGCTGCCACAGAAAATCAATGCCCTGCGTTTTTGAAAATATTTGTGAGGCAACTGTAAAACATTTAAGATATCTTTATAAACACATTGATGAATGTGTGTACGCTTCCGCTGTGTCCTAAATTTTGCTTCTGAGGTTGGTATGGGTTCATAAAAATTGTGAGACTGTCACAGAAAAACAATGGGGCCGTTTCCTAAAAATTAATCGCACAAAACTAGGAACCTGCCGAGGGAAGACCTACGGACATATTTATATCTGGATGTTAAATAATATGCGAAAACTTTGCATTCAAAAACTCTTTACCAGAAATATATCGACAATTTCTGGTTATGAACCACTGTGATCATCCCAGAAAATAGTAATGTATAGAGGCTATAGACCACATTCTTTGTGAGTGCCCCATATACAGCGAGGACAGACCATATACAGCGAGGAAAGACGGTGTCTGCGGTCCCCAGAGAATGCGATCGTCATGGAGGACAGACGTGCTCATATTAGCTCCGTCGTTAATTCCCGCTTTCGCAGTGCTAATTAGTTTGGATCGAGAAGCTTTTAATACCACCGTGTTCGTGAAGGTATCCGCCATCATCCGATACCTGACTTTTATCAAAGGTGCGTCATTTTCGAATTAGCGGACTTCCTGATTCAGCGCCAAGAGGAGACGCTAGGCCGAAGCGAACCCAGGACTCGCTAGGCCTAGCCGGCCGTACTTCAGCCACGACATGGAGGATTCCGCCACCACTTCGGTGCATAACATCCAGATTTCCCCGATGAGCGTACAAGTAGCAGGAGAAGAAATTACCCCCGAGGAATTTCAACGCTCGCCCGGATGGCTGCACATCGGCGGGCACAGGAGCCGACCACGCCTGCAAGGAACGCCGAGTGAGTCTACTTCTCAACCTGATACATTGAGCTCTTCTCAACCTGATACACCGAGCTCCCAGAAAAACCCTAAATTCATCAAGAGCGTTAGGGCCGCAGTTATTCGGGCGGCTCGCATGCCCCCCATGCCAGCCGAAGAAATTAAGATCGTCGTGCGTCCCCGCGGAGGGCTCGATATTTACAAGGCAGGAGCTGCATGCGTCACTACTGCCATCATGGTGGCAGCAGGAATTGAGGTGCCACATCGAGCTGAGGATACAGCGTGTCCCAATGCGCAACAGAACATAATGGTGATCAGCACTCCGAGCGAAGAGCGGGCGGAAAAGTATGCTCGAATTCAAGCTATTAATGTGCAAGGCAACACGTACCAAGTGAGTGCTTATGGAACGGCCGCCCACGACACAGTCAAGGGCGTGATCAGGGGCATATCACTCAAAGACAGCGAAGCTGAAATAATGCAGCAGGTCGTAACCAAGTACAACCCCCTCGCCGCGGGTGCGAAGCGTATCGGAAATACGACGACAGTCATCGTAGTGTTCAATGGTATCAAGGTTCCTAAGTATGTGCGATACGGATCCACGCTGTACCCATGCAGTCTCTACAAGAAGCAAATAGAAGTTGCGCAGACTCAGCACACAAGATGCCATGCTACAACTTAAACAAGAAATAATCGACAACAAGACACAAGACAGCAAAGTAATTCTGGGACTTGATTTACAAAGCGCATTCGACAAAGTCAAACACTCAGCCATATTAGCACAAGTATCGAGACTCAACATGGGGGTAGCGAGCTACAATTACATCCAAGACTTCTTGACCAACCGCACGGTGGAACTGCACGCCGGAGACCTTAAGTTCCCCGAACACAAGCTCGGAAGCACGGGTACCCCGCAAGGTTCAGTCATCTCGCCGTTGCTCTTCAACCTTGTCATGATCGGGGTAGCGAGGGCAGTAGAGGGGACCGGCGTCCGGCATACGATCTACGCCGACGACATTACCCTGTGGGCGGCAGGCGGCACCGACGCCAGCATTGAGCAGCAGCTCCAAGAGGCTGTTACTGCCATCGAGCAACACCTTAACGGCACAGGCCTAGTGTGCTCGCCCGCCAAATCCCAGCTGTTCGTCCTCACACCATTACAACGGGGACGGAAACGCGCTCCCCCTCGGGAGTGCGATCACATAAAGATCGTGGCTGCATCGGGGCAGCGCATCCCCGAAGTTCCCAAGATCAGGGTCCTGGGCCTGCTACTAAACAAGAACGGCCGCAACGACGAGACCATCAACAAGATCACCACCAAGGCAATGGACGCTATCCGGCTCATACACCGAGTCTCGACACGATGGGCAGGCATGCGTGAAGACAGTCTTCTGCGCCTCGTCCAGTCGTTCGTGATCAGTCACATCGCCTACGTTGCGGCCTACCTCAACTGGCAGGCCGCTGACCGGACAAAGATAAACACGCTGATCAGACGGGTTTACAAGACGGCGCTGGGATTAATGGGGACCACGAGTACGGCTCGGCTCCTGCAGCTCGGCGTCCATAACACCTTAGAAGAAATAGCCGAGGCGCAGCTCACGGCGCAAATGGAGCGCCTCTCTACCACCAAGACAGGCCGCAGCATACTGACGTCCCTGGGTTACAATCCCCGAGCTCCCAGTCGGCAATCGTGCGATATCAGCGATGAGGCGTGGGCCCACATCCACGTGGACCCCATCCCGAAAAACATGCACCCCGAGTACAACCAAGAACGGCGGCAGGCGCGGGCCAAAGTCCTCGTCGAGCAACACGCCCAGGACCCGCACGCCCGGTTCGTGGACGCTGCGGAATACAAGCGAGAAGGATTCGTGGCAGTGGCCGTCGCGGCGGCTACCGGCATCAAAACAACGGCAGCGAGCGTGCGGTGCACGGACGCCACAGACGCCGAGGAGGTTGCCATCGCTCTGGCGATCTCGGAGGCCGAGTGTCGCACCGTGCTCAGCGACTCGAGGAACGCTGTGCGCAACTTTGCCAAGGGGCGAGTGTGCGCGCCGGCGGCCGCCATCATCAGTAAGCTCCAGCTTCAAGACCGCGGCAACACTATCCGCATCAAGTGGTTCCCGGCGCACGCGGGAGATTGTGCATCCTCACCGAATCACAACGAGACGGCCCATTCGGCGGCGCGAGCGCTTACCTTCCGCGCCCCCGAGAAGGACCGTTCCGAATGGTGGTTCGAAACAAAAGACAGAATGACCAGTTACGAGGAAGTGACAAAATTTTACCGCCTAGCTCGACGGACAATGCCGCCGCCTCACCCGGCACTTAGTCGGGAGGAGGCGGTCATCCTAAGGCAAATGCAAACCGGGTCACTCCTAGCCCCGGCAATGCTACACGTCCTCCACCCAGACATCTACACGAGTGATATGTGCAGTGTATGTCAAGTGGGTCCGGCGGACCAATGGCACATCATGTGGGACCTGTGCCAGGTTCCCGACAGAAGCTGCATCCAGGACATACCCGCCGGAACTTCAAGATGCTGTGCAGAATACAGACAAGGACATGCAACTATGGGCCGTCCAGCAGGCCCGGGGTGCGCTCGAAAAGCACAAGCCTCACACCCACCACAAACGGGTCAAATGAGGTAGTGCAGAGTAGGGCTTAACCCCGGGTAGACGCTTGGCCAGCGTCACGACGCGTTAACCCGTCGTTTGCCGGCTCCCTAATAAAGTTATACATACATACATACATACGGTGTCTGCCATGCGCTGTAGCGTCTGGATGGACGCCCACTGACTGAAATTAAGATCCTAGGTCCTTGGCCACGGCGATCATCTGCGGTGAAGGCCTCCCAGGCACTGCTCCGCTTTATGAAAAGCACAGGACTGATCGAAAGGCTATGATTTTTTATGTTACGTGATATGACTGTGACGTGATGTGATGTGACATGTCTGTGATGTGACTGTACTGTCTTCACCCATCCCTCTCTAACCCACAACTTTTATACCCACCTACCCCTCTCCCCCAGTGCAGGGTAGCAAACCAGTTCCTTTACCGGTTAACTTCCCTGCCTTTCCTCCTCCTCCTCCTCCTCCTCCTCCTCCTCCTCCTCCTCCTCCTCCTCCTCCTCCTCCTCCTCCTCCTCCTCCTCCTCCTCCTCCTTTACCACAATATTGGGGGCTTTCCTTTTGCACTGAAATTCAGGCGAAAGGCTCGGCGCTTTCATCTTGGATCGGAATCCTTGAATAAAATTGGGCCTTTGGCCATTTTTTTGTGCTTTTTCCGCCAGCGCGCGCAGCCCTTATTATCCCGGAATTGAGCGATATACGTCGAGCGCAAGCCTCTGTCAGTGAGCGAGATGGGTGCCTAAGGCGCACATACGGAAGAGAAAATTGATTCGAATATATCAGTTAACCAACGTAGAAACGTAACTGTCCGAGCTTTAGGGAGAGCTGAACAATAAAGGACAAGCCAAAATCAAAAGTCTGGTTGCATAGGCTCATGGATGGACAAGTATTTATTAGTTGCGGAACGTTTCATAAAACATCAGTACGGCCTGTGGGTGCAATTGAAAAAGAAAGAATACTTGGAAGGATCCACGAGATATGCGGTGCATGCTGCCCACGTGCCGTCAGCATGCGGACGCTGGCGCTAGTTTGGATAAAAATAAAGGAAAAAAAAAGAAAACAAGTGTAATCATTGTGCTCTTCCTCTGCAGAATGGATCCAAGATGGAAACCAACATCATCGTGCACGAGAACAGAGACATCATCACCCACAACACGCGTCGTTACTTGGTCGTGTGCAGCTTTCTGCCGGACACGTACACCATCACCGCTTCGTACGTATACGCATTCGCGACTGGGCTGACGCGCAATTTGGTATTGAATAATCAAATCAATGTTTCAATGTGAGGCTACCTAACTGCAAGATAAGAGTTTGGGTTACCAATATACTTCGTTGGATTTTTTGTTTGTTGGACGCTTGTACTGTGGCTTTCTTGTTTCTTGTCCCTTGTCTTCGTGTTCGCGCTGTTTATATTAATAATGAATAAGAGTGTGGGATTGCCGCTTTGTCTGACGAAGCATTTCTTTCACTTCGACCTAATATGGCAAAACTTGATCTTAACTGCTGCAATAACAATAATCTTTATTCACCCTGTACAAAATCGTTGTTCTCTGCTTCTATTTTAAAGAAAAAACATTTTTTTGAATGAGTAACTATAGAACGGATTTTATTGAGAAAGAAACGGCAAGCTGGTCTGAAAGGGGCGGATGGTCTTCAGTAAACGGCAGTGTTATCTTATATGCTTTTAGAAATATTACCCCCCCCCCCCCCCCCCCCCCCAATCTGACAGCCGCTCATGCATAATTCATCCTTTGAGAGTACAGAATATAACTGGACTTTTTCAATTAGTCAAATCTACCGAAATTATAACTGAGAAAAACGTGAGCTTGTTTTCCAAAAAAAAGCCTTAGCGATATCCAAGCTGAAATTAGATATGTTCTAGAAATTATTCTATGAAATTCAATGCTAACCTTTAAAAATAAATTATGAAAATAGTTTACTCAATATCGGCATGCAAGCGTTGAATTTGATTCTTCAATGTGACACTCCACGTCTTGCCAAGTTTCGCTCAAACAACTTTACTTCTGGAATCGTTCTTAAGCTGTGAATAATAAAAAAAAATGTTCAAAATGATTTTGATGTGAATGCAGTAGAAAATAAGTTAGAACATTTACTGTTTACAAAAAGAGGGGTCATTTTTATTGAAGGGCGCTTAGGAGAGAACTCAGAATATAATAAAACATGACGGGAAGTCTTGCAACAAAGAGCACTGTGTACTGAAGAAAAATCAGTGACATTTTCTGGAGAAGCGGTCACGTAAGATGCTGCGCTAATAATTACATCGTTTTGTTGTTCCAAGAGGTCACTGCAGGTCATTGTATGTAATTTTCAGCTTTAAATTTAAATCCCAAATCTTTGTTTCTTCAATAGTTCATAGTGTTCAATCTGTAGGATGTGAGCCAAGATTTTTTTATTTCTATTATATTCCCATGACAAATTTTTGCTGTCCCAAAACCTGGCTGTTTGCTCATTCGTGAGTCTCGCCAGGAGCATCAGGATTCCTCTTCTGAGATTTTATGGCAATGGCACTCGCAGCCTGCCCGATAAATGTTGCCATGCCTCGGCCTCCTTCCGCCACACTGGTTGCTGCGCTCAGCTCCTTTGCCCGATGGGATGCTATACATCGTAGAATGCGTCCAAATGAACACGAAACATGAAGCCCTAGTTTTTTGAAGTATCGGTGCAGGTCAGTGTCGGTGCGGACCTAAAGATGCTACAGGCTGTTAGAAACAGCCAGCGCAGTCCTCCCCTACAGCGCGTCTCGCCGGTGCTTTCGCGCAGGGTGAACCTTCCAGTGGTTCGAGGCAAGAAGAAGAGCAACGTGGCGACGCACACCAAGGTTCCCGGCGGACTGCTGCTGGCCAACGCGAGGCTCGAGACGAGCACGGACCAGAACGAGGTTTTCACGTACCAGCGCTATAAGGACAGCAACGTGCGCGATTCGCGCATCGCCGCCGAGCAGCGAAGCAGCACGACGTTGGAGAGCGACGCTGACGGCAACGGTGAGGGGCTCTCGGAGAACTCTGTCCGGGCTCTCTGCCCCGGTGATTCTACGCGCTTAGACATAGCCACGAGAAACAAAGTGTCGGGAGCAGCGCCACCCGGCGACCTGATCACTGCGCTCTTGTCTCGCGTTCAAACAAATGTTGAGAAAATCTGCTACAATGAGAAATCGCGATTTACACGGAACAAAAAGCGCGAACAGAAACAGGAACCAAACTACTTTGCGGAGTACCTTGTCTCTTGTGCTTCGTGGGCCCGTACAGTTTGTTTACCATTAACCTTGGACAGCAACCAATCTTGCAGTTTGGTTAGCGGGTGAAGGTGAAATAAACGAGGAAGGCTTGCCTTTTTACCTGATTGTGATCATCGGGCTTGAAACAGCTTGCTGGGATACTTTCAAAGCAAACAACGCGATTGTATGAATCCCAGGGCTGAGCTATGCACCATCGCCAGGATGCGCACTTGATGTCCAATCCGTTCTAGTGAGTGCTAAAAGGACGTAAGAGAGAGAATAACCTGCAAATCCCAATTTTAGTATCTAAGAAGTTTGAAAGAGCCGGATCTTAAATAAGTACCGTGTGCGGTCGCCTACTATAATGGCAAGCTTTTCGTAATTGTTCTTAGACGCAGTAGACTCTTCTTATGCGTTGACGTGCGTGCATTCTTAGTACACATTTGGTTGATGATCCTTCTACCAGTCTCCAGAAACAATTTCAGTCATAAGCCAAGTAGTCGTAAATAGCAGCGGCTCGATTCTTTTGCGCTAATCCAACGGTGATACTCAGCTGTCATAAATGCAACTAAAATTGGAAGAGTAATGCCTGTCGCTCCACCACGTAGCAGTTTTATTAAACGTATTCACGATTATATACACGGATGGGCATATGCATTCAATATGTTTCACATGGAATGTGGGACTGGCAAGCTTTACTGCCGATTTCTAGTCAAACTGAAACCTAAAGCTTCCACACAATTCAAATAAAAAATGTGAGCCGCAGCGAACGGGGACCACCTTAAAACGCCAGTGATCGAACTGAAGGGCAAGTGTCCACTACCTCTAGCTATATTGTTGGTTAGACAGACTGGTTACCAGCTAGGAGCACTACAGGCTATTTAGGTAGTTTCCTCATTTAGTAAGACGAGCGTTAACCAACGAAATGCGCTGATAAAAATCCCGTGACATCTGCTCGAGACGGTCTTATTCTGCTCATGACGTACTACCACTACAGCATGCTAGCGAACGCACCATTATGAAGAGCGCATTTGGCACAGGCCAGTGCAAGCCTTGTACCTCGCATTCAGTTTGCGAAAAGCAAAATACACTGCTACAGACTCGAATTACTCTTGGTAATAGCCGAGAATATAGCTGCATTGGGTAGGAGACAAAACATGTTAATGCCACTGCCCTTACGTCGTAAGTTTCAGGACAAAAAAACTTGTATTCGAAAAACATAGACAGACCATAGAGGATAGTGCACAGTTTATGTATACACCCCTACATTTTCATGCTGTGGGTTTTGTTCGGCGCTCTTCCTTGACCTGCGCCATGCATTTCATACAGAAAATACCGCAATTGTGCCCTGACACTGAACATCTACGGATAGACTGAAGCGTAAACTCAGAAGAGAAGAGAGGCGCGCGTGTGTGTAAGAACCTCAAAGGCGCTTTAAGAAGGACCAGCCTCACGCCGCTAGTCCAAATCTGGCTGCCGTCCAGAACGACTTTGAAATGAATTTCATAAACGCAGTAGCACAGATGCGAGTACGCTGATCCACCAACATAAACGTCAACAACAATCGAGCGCCCAAGAGGGTTTCTAAAGCGCACGTATTTTAAAACAGCCTTTCGTTTTCACGCATTACGTCACGTCAAAAATCTGAAGCGAATAAAAATGGCGACTGGCCATCTGCCAAGGAAATGTTCTGAGCAGGGAAAACGAAAACACAGGGGGCAAACGCTTGAATCTATTTTTATGTGAAGCAGAGAGCTTAGAAAATACGAGTGGATGAAACGATGGTTCCACTTTTGCATCGCCTTTTTCTATATAGTTATAAATAATGTGCAGCGAAACCAAATTTGGTCCATTCATTATTGCTAGATCAGAAACATGCTTCGCCGTTGAAAAAACTTAATTTGCCGTAGCGTATAACAATATGTTACTCAATATTACATTTTAGCGGCGCAGTCTTGCCAGCTCAAATCACGCTCATTCGCCCTACCAAGCACTTGTCCCACCGAAAATGCTGTTCAACTTTGCGCCTCCTGTTGGGTGCAGGAGTGCTGTTATGGTTGCGCAGTGAACACGCTGTCCCTCATCCGTCTGCTATCCAAAGAAGCCAACCTCGTGCACGATCGAGACACGAGAGGGCCCATTCTTCAGAGCACCAATTGCCGGGCCCGCCTGGCTGACGCTCTTTAATATCCAGCAGAAGTGGACAGCTGTCGGCGGCTGCATTCGACTGCGCCAGGGTTGTTTAGAAGTAGTTGCCGTAGTATTAGTCGGCATAACAGGGAAATGGTAACCACGCTAAACACGCAAATGCTAACTGCAGAGAAAGAAAGAGGGGGTTGAGGTTACGTTGCCCATAACCGCAGGCCTGGAACGCATTTGGCAACTCATAACGGTGACCGGTCCAAACATAGTAACGTCATGAGTGATAGCGGAGTTCCGCTTTTTTGTAACTTCTCCATTTGGTGTGGCGGCACACAGACACATATGTTCGGACTTCACGTTTTGGAGTACCGGTAAGGCTTTGGTGGAACACTTCAAACACATCTACTGCCCCTTCCCAAGTCAAAAAGCTTCTTTTGTGTGGGAGAGTAATGGCAGTGGAAAAGTGAGTCAATCTGGAAAATAAACAGATTTGTCTATAAGTGTTCATGATACATGTCGCTGTAATATTTTCAACTCAATATATCGAGAAACAAAAGTATCTCGACAGCTGTTGCCGAATCTCGCGTTACACAGTGGTAAAATTCGTGAGTTTTCTTGGTGGCACGTGCAGAACGAGTGCCACTTTTCTCTGTGCTAATTTCACCTTGAGGCCTTGCCCTGTGAGCCGAGCAAGTTTCTTCGCCTACTCTGTCAAGTGGCAGGTATAAAAGAATGATACTAATCCGCGTCTTTTGCCCCTCGCAGGCACCCACGTTACGGGAAGCATGGCTTTGGCATTGCTCCTGGCCACCACTGGTCTCGTAGGCTGCTGCGCTGCTCTGGCCTGGTACGCTGCCACAGGGCTCCAGCAACGACACAAGAACCCCGAGCGGCACGCGCCGTCTCCAGAGGGCGGAGATCCAACGGATTCCACGGGGACATCCATGTCCAGCGAAAGCGCAGTGGAAGGCACAGTCGAAGGAGAAGCGGAAAAGAAGCTGGATGTAGATTCTGAAAAGAAAGACCAACTGCCCGAAGAAATGGAATCGTGTGTGGTGAACTTCATTACCATCGGAGGACAACCGGTAGCCCTGCTTCCAGACTGTACCGCAAGCGAAGCTTGATCAGGTTGTGATCCTGTGTACAGAACACCTTCGCTTCCATGCCTCCCGTTTCCACCGTTAAGCTTCATGCGCCGACGCATTGTATCAAGGGCGCCCTTTTTATTGCCCTCAGAAGATTGCTGCCTTCATGTTGTGCCGAAAACCAAGACCGATAAATAAGAAGCAAAGGACATTTTTCCTGACATTGAAACATCATTCCAGTGAGCCCGCACTGAAAGCTCGCTGGGTAACCTCGTATGAGCGACATTCACGTGGCTGTTACCCAAGAGGGCTGTACAAGAGATCCCCCACCAATAGGAGTCAGAGTTCAGCACGCAGCAAGAAGTCCATTTATTTTCTGGAGTAAGGCAAACGCATGCTGGCGAACTGGGATAATATTCGGTGGCTTTCGATACTATAGCAGCGAGTCGCAAGATCCATTTTGGGTCATTTAATAGAATAACGCCCACAAGGCACCTAGATTAGCATCCTTCCATGTTGTAAAAAAAGTTTTCAAAGGTGCACAAAAGGGAATGCAAACAAAATATTCACTACACTAGATTGTGTGGATGATAGAATCGTTGTGAAGTTTCAACTGTCGCTTATATGCACTGTACGACAGCATCAGAGCTACACCATTCTTAACAGCTTAACTCAGAAACTATGGAAAGTCAAGTCATGTCCTTCGGATGAGGCTATAGTCACGTTGACATCAGTGGAAGGCCGAAGAAGACAGGGCTCATCTTTCTGCCAGAAGTTGCGACGGTTGTCCCGGATAGCCCGTCCGTTTTCTGAAAATAACGTGCCGCATTCCAGGGATGGCTTGACTTGGCGTTAATGAACTGCATACTCTTCGTGCCCGTTATGTGAAAGATGGGACCGTCGCTTTGGACTTCCAAATGTTTCGAAACACAGACCTCAATCTTTTGTTTCGACTGCCATGTCATCATCATCCAAGGCGGAGTCTCCCAAAAGCGGCCTGCAATATATTTAAGCGTACAAGGACATGTATCGCCAGTGCACAAGGAGAAAGGCATTTTTTACATCCGAGAGGAGTGGGCAGAATCACAAATCATCACGCAGATGACGCTTGAGACGATAGACGGATATCCCACTTTCAAATCAAGAAAAGTTCTTGGGATAGTGTCTGTATCGCCTCTTAGAAGGAAACACAACAATCATCGAACTGTTTCTGAGGCCAAGGTGTTATAGACTGCATCGCATAAATGCCTTTCCAACAAAACCATGCGTGGCGTGTTGGTGTTTTCCAGATACTGCTGGAAAAGAGCCGGGCCTTTCAGCTCTCCGTTTGTGTCTGCAGCGAGCCTGTCATAAAAGGGCGATTCTTACAGTTGCATCATGTGTGGTATCGCGGTAGCGATCAAAGTGATTTTATTTTTCTTGTTATCGCTTCTGCCCATTAGGTGGCACGAATACGCAAGCTTATTGACTGAAGACGTTAAACTGTTCACAAAAATCATCACACAAACTCTGCAAGCTAACTCAACAATGGAAAAAGAATAACTCACGTACTCTTCGCAATAACGGAGCTCATGTGTCAGGTGCAAAGATTCTAGCTAGGCTAACGACCGAAGTTTTCATATATTAACCAAAACATGAAACGTAGCTTTTCCAGACTAATCGCAAACCTCTAACTCAACAACAACAACAACAGCATCAAACGCTAAAGTAGGCTCGTATAATGACACCCGCCAAAGTCACGTTCATTTTTCTTGCAGAAGCAATCTCCTCTGTAGGATTCAGGGTCGATGTATACGCGCCTGCGGCGGCGATTTTTAATATAATTTTAACCTTCTCCAACAAAAACGAATTTCTGGCAAAATTTTATTACTGAAGTGAGAAGGAACATATTGACGCTAATATTCCCACAAATGTTCCAATCTTAGAAGACTGGAGAATGACTTTGAAAGAGCTGATTAATGAGTTAGAGTAAAATATATGGAAACGGAGTAGACAAAGTAATTGATACAGAGTTATTGATTAGTAGAAATTTAGCCTCATTACACGCGGCAAAAGGAAATTTGTCTTTTATATTTCAGGTGCTTGTCTCAGATGCGGCAGTCAGACTGAGGTTCAGGGAAGTGAAAAGCTCTTTTGGAGATTTTTATTTTACGGGAAGACGACGGGAGGGGACGCAGTAGCAATATGAAAGGCTTACTGTACCCTGTACAAATTGAAACTGCCCCATAAAAGCTTTAGACATTGTCTCTGAGAATTCAGTAATGTCATTCTGACTATGGTGTCACGGTCATCATTGTTCATGTATTTTTGATGCGCTGATATTGCTTTACTTATTGTGTTCCCGGTTAAAATAAACGATTCAGTCAGCACTAAACATGAAAAAACTGCTGGTCGCGCAACATGATTTTCTGGTTAGTTTTGCGCTGGCTTATTTTGATAGTTGTAGTAATTCGTTTTCGCAAATGGTTGCTTGTTGGGCTAGTTGGTTCATAGTATCTTGTATAGCAGCACGTTTTCACTGAGGTTGTGCAAGAAAATTCAAGGCTCTTGGAAACACGTGTGCGATTTCGCTTTTGCCGGAGGCCGTTAAGAGTTATGAGTTAAAAGCTGTTTTCGATCATAAGGAAGCCAAATTGGAATCAAGAATACTTGGTATTCAATAAGTACAGATGACGACCGTAGAAATCCCAGCAATTGTAAGAAGCGCAGCTCCCCGGTCGTCATCAGTGGTGCACTGCCACCAATCATCACGCTTTCTTTTGCACGAGCAAAGGGCATTTGTTCTCACCCTATAACCCACGGACACTTTATTAATAAAGAATTTACTGTACGGTGTCGGCGTCATGTTTATTCTTTGAACATTATTCCCAAGGAAATACTTCTTACCACCTTTTATTTCCAGTCCGCAGTGTGCGCTGCCTTGTGATGCAATTTTTCTGGAAACAAGATTCTTCGATACGGTATATGGCTCAGGCGAGGATCCTGCAAGCGTGGTTTAATAAATGTTTTCATAATGATGCGTAGACGCACATTTTTAACTTTTTATTTTATTTGGGAAGGTGTACAGTAGTGCCCGATAGACAAAACAGCAAGAAGGCGAACAGAAAAAACAAAACAAAAAAAAACCTCTCACGCCATCACAAAGAAAACAATGCTAGCTGCCAAACTCAATGCTAGTACAATTCTTCTCCTCGAGTGGTGCTATTTCTTTGCTTTTGTTATGGACGAAGCATTACATGATACTTAGGACCGGTAGGGATGCAGGTCGGATTCAGCCATCCTAAACACATACTCTTCGTCGGGAGTTCTAACTGTGTCGCCCTTTTTTTTCGTTTTTACGGGGACTGCAAAATGTTAACAGCCAAATGTCGCTCCTTGTGAAAGCAATCCGTAGCTATCTGAAGCTGTCGAAATGACGTTCCCTTTACGGTCATCGAAGCAGGAATTAGAAAGAAATTAAGGAAAATCTTACTCACTGATAGTGCTCGTGTTGTTTAGTGAAAAAAAAAAAAAAAAAAAGAAACAAAGATCGATAGATTTTTGGATAGTTTGGTTGCCATAAGCAAACTGAAAAACATTTGGACGGTCCCACTTACCGCCATCCTTTACAATGCAATGCCGTATAAGAAGTTCGTTATACGCCTCGTTGTATATTGTATGGTACGCCTCGATTACGCAAGAATGCATGCGTCATGCAATATCCAAGACGGCTGCTTCGATGCCTGCCACTGTCGGCGCATGCTCAGATTTAATCGTGTCTTTCAGCCCTGACAAATGTAATCCAGTAAATTTTCTCAACATTGGTGTTTTTATATTTGATTTACGTTTGTTCATTGCACCATACAAAAACAGATTTAGTAGGATGATCAGTTCGTCTAGTTGGTAGCAATTCATATTGGATAGAGCACATAACACAGTGCAAGGGGACGACGTACAGAGGACCAAGATGCGCACAGACATGCGCTTGTCTGTGTGCACCTTCGTCCTCTGTCCGTCATTCCTTTGCTCTGTATTCTACCTTACTCAATATGAACCGTCCTTCTTCAAGGTAGAATTCTACCTTGAAGAAGGACGGTCCATCGTCCGAAACTGTTGGAATAAAATAGATAATCGGGAATGTTGTGTGACATCTTGTTTGAATTTAACTCTGGCCCATTAGTAACAAGCAAACAATGTCTATATATATATAAATTAGATAAATGTATGAAGCGCTAGGAAAGATAGTCTTAACTAGAACAAACTGTTAGCAGCGCTAGATGCTCTTTGCCACCAAATTCCTGCTAAAAGGATAATTATCAAAAATTCGCCGCTGAGCTTTTAAATAGGATTGTGTGGTGGTTACTGCCCACAAGATCTTGAACGCATTGAAAGTCATTGTAGGAGTTTCTGAAATAAAGGAAAAGTCATCACCTTAACTGCAGCACGAGGGAATCCGGCGCTTTTTCCTTACAAATACAAAGCTGAGTGCTTCAGGCATGTAAGAGGCCGGCTGGGAAATAAACGTAAGTCGATGCCATGTTGTAATGACTGCAGCTTGTGGCATCTTTACATGCTAAATGCATTTGACTGTTCGTTATGTTGCCAGATTCGGAACAAGAGCTCAGTCAATGGTTCAATGATACGGCCGTGGCTCTCGCAGACGGCGACAATTTTCCTTGACATAGATCTTTGCTCGGCACGATAAAAAACATGAAGTTGGTGATGACGCAGGAAATTGGGAAGCGACTATCGTGTTCTTATCGCGCGATTATTCTGATAGTCCCAAAGTGAAGACATCATTTGTGATGAAACAGTGCAGCGCGACGAATATAAAGGATGAACAACAACAACAAAAACAAGAAAAATAGGGCGCTGCTTTTCAAACAATTTTATTGGAACCACAACTCATAGGTACACTCCAGAATCATCTATGCGACAAAAGAGCATCTGAAAAAAAAAAAACAAAATCAGACAACGAAATGAAATGAAATATTTTATTTGCCATCAAGTACAGATGGGGGGATTGTAGAAAAAAAAAAAAGCTGCCCATGGAGAGCTTGACGAGTGCACAATCCCTTATTTCGGCAGCATATTAGCATCACATATGGACACATACTCTTCATTAAAACACGCATACACATACATATTTAATATTAGGTAAACATATCACTCATTAGTAAACATTTAAACAAAAACAACATAGAAACTCATTTTTACAAATGGAAAACAGCAGCATGGCTAGACAATCCTACATAGAAATCAAATACATCTCTCGGAGGTGTTTGTAGGATGCCATGAAAAGATCAAAACGGACAGAATTATAATAATTTAAAAGTGTTGGTATTGTGTACTTGAGACACTGTTTCCCATAATTTAAACGCGACGTCGGTACTGACCAATCTTCGAAATGTCTCTTGATGTAACTTTGTTTTGAATGTTTCTGAGTACAGTTCCTCACAGCAAGCGACGAAGTGACGCAGCGATCAGGCTTTTACGCCGGCGGAAAACAGCGGTGAGTTGTGTCCGAGTGAGTGGTTCTTTAAAGAGAAACCAAAAAGAATATGTGCTTTGCTGCATTAACTGTCTCTCTAGTGAGGACACAAGTACGTCATTTTCCTGGCAAGTAGTGTCCATGCGGTATACGGAAGATGTAAAGAACTGAAACAGTCTACCCTTTCCAGCGTCTGCTCACCGGCTTCGGCGTGCAGTGGCCACGTAATCCTCTGGAATATTCGAAAGCATGTGTGCGGGCGAATTACCGAGCTACGAATGCATTACGATTTAGCGTACGTTTTGTGCAGCTTTCGCGGTTTCCTACTCACGTTTAGATAATTATCAACTATTGTACGAAATGCAATAGCATCCACCGTGTTCGCCCTCTTGCTGAGCTGGATACTCTTGCCGTGTGTCACCACGTTGGGATATTCGAAACAAGTGAGTACACGTTCCTTCATGTGTATAAAAAATACGAGAATAAAGTTTATGACTGCTTTAATTTAAACCAAAGCATATCTGCTGCACTTATTTGTACGTCTTCCGAGTTGCCCATGCTAAGTAGTCACGTGTTTTGTTTATAATTTACTTTGCGGGGCTGCTCTTCAATTTTTCGTGGGCTTGCGTTCTGCACGTTTTTTGCAAAATGTGCATATCTACAAAAGCAACATGCGCTGTGGCATTAACGAAATGTTCGCCGTAGTTCAATTAGCACTTCCTTTGAAACAGCAGCGACAGCTCATAGACTGTTCTTAAAAGAGGCTTCTACCTGGCTTCTAATATAGCTTCTAATTGTCAAATATTCGTGCATTTATAGTTATTCGCAATGCTTTGGACATAATCATGCCTTTTCAATAATTAAAAATGCGGTAAATTGTAATTGATCCTATATATTATGTGCCACGTCGATTAGTTGTATTTGGAGTATGAGGCATGCGTGAACTGATTCCTAACTTTAGATTTTGTTGCAACGGTACCTGATAAGTAGAGTTCGTCATCACAGAGGATTGGAAGAGTTAGTACAACAAAACTTTATAACAGAACGGAAGACACACACCATGAAGTGTTCATTGCATGAAGAAATAGAGTAATGACTCTCGACAGGTTTTTACTGACAGCATGACATTGTTACAATGAAATGCTTGTAAGCAAGCCTTGTAAAACCCACCTAGACTTTCAATTAGTCTCTCTGTGACGAAGTGCTTTCAAATAAACAAATCTGTTTTGTTTTAAACAGACCCAGTGCTCGTAAATTTGCTTCAAAGCGGCGTATATCTCTTTTTGTGATCAAGAAATCGTTTTTTTTTTTTCCACTTCTCTTCTTGGTAATTTTGGTTGATTTTCAATGCGTTTGTGTACATTGCGTTCCTGATTTCTGCCCTTTCCTTTCTTTTTTGTTTTTGCATTGAAAATTTATTAACTGTCAATTGGTATTCAATGCTGTATTGCATCCGTTGTGGTTTATTCTTTGTTTACGCTCCGATGCGCTCTTTCAACCTAATGTTTTCACTTCGTGGCCTTTAGAATAATATGCCTGATAAGAAACGGCAGCGGTTGCCTTTCTCCGTTGTTGACGAACCGGCTATTGTGTGCAGCCTGCTGGAAGGAAGTGCGCGTCATACACACTCACACATAAACAAAAGAAATGTTTGTTTTCAGTGAGAGTTATGTACATCCGAGTCAACCAGCGACCGCGCTTTTGTTTCTCATCTAGAAAGAAAAACTCATTTTTATTTACCCGATAGCCGCGAGAAGTACACGTGCTGGCAAAGGCTGCTTTCCTTATGTAAAACTAAATAAGCAGATAAGGTTACATTAAGGTTCTGAAACTTTTTAACCCGTAGAATTAATAGTTTGCAAGTTCGGCCGACGTTCGGAACGCAACCACCGCAACGCTTGGCGAGGCTGTTTGTTCTCTCCGCACATCAGTGCTGCAAGAAAGCTGTTTTCAAACGCCCTACTGAGGAAGTGGGTATAGAACAGCACCGCAACTTTCATGGGATGCAGCAAGAATGCAACAGACTTCTGCGTCAATATGCCGCTGTCCCCAAATCCTTCATCCAAAGCTTACTATATGTCTATTGCACAACCCTCCCACTTCTTATTTTTTACTCTCCTAAATGTGCATTCTTCACCCTTAGGACCTGCGTTTTGAGACAACTAAATGCAGCTACAAGGCGTGACAGGACGCGCACACACACGTGCGCGATAACTGTTCTTAGTACTGAATCATGAATATCAAAAACAGCTAGAAATGCAGCTCAATAAAACTTAGTTGCCGTAGCCCGGACTTCGCACACTGTTACTCTTATTGAATTCCGTGAGCCTTACGCTTTCCATGGGTAACTCTTTTCTTGCGGAAGTTGCGCAGATCAGCTTTTACTTCAGTAAAGAGTTTGAGTCCATTGAATTCAGCTCGATGAAAAGGGGATCTTTTCGCTGGCGGCTCCCTGAGCGTTACGACTTCCCTTTCTCTGGCACATAGTTCTGCGCAATATTAGAGCAGACCCGTGATAAGGAGTAAGAGATCGATAAATCCATAACTTATTTCATCAGGTGCTCAGACACAGCTGGCATAGAGTGCTCAAGCGGGCTCGCTCTTACTCAGTGTCAAAGACGTCTCTGTGTAAACCTGCCCGCTGTAAAAGTGAGAGTGTTTAACTACATGCTGTGATTTTGCTTCTGTTTGAGTAGACTTGTACGCCACAGATTAGGGAACCACCGATATCACTGAGCGACGAATATTTTCAAGCTGCTAGGAGGAATGAACAAAGTCAGAGGACTGAAAGCCCGCATTTCTTTTCGGACGCCTTAGTATAATTTCATTGTCAGAAATAAAAAGAGAAACAATGAGAAATCAAAAATTTTGACAGGTTTGAAAGGGGATCCTTACAGAACGGCCGAATAAACATACAACTGTTTTGAAACATGTTTACTAGTTTCAACACACTGTTCTTGATCGACTTTCTAATTAATTGGAAATGAATCATTGTCCTTAAAATGTATACCGAAAGTACAAAACCACTGTACTTATGTTATTGCGTGCAAAACATTGAAAGCTTTACAAAATTTTAAAATACTGCGCCTATGTGGTTACTATTATAAATTGCTTTAGTGATATCGTGAGTAGCTCCATCGGTAACTGTGCTAAAGTCGAAAGTCCTGCTCTGAAAACATGTCATTGAAGCTTGTGCTGTCAAAGCTCTTGGTCGATATTTCAATTTGAAACCTGACTTGGGCAATGTAATAATTTTTTCAGCGTGTCAGTCATCTAAAATCGAGGATGTTTGCAATAAACGTCAGCATATTTTATGAAGATATCAGACAGCCGTGTAGCGTGTCCAGCTGGAAATGTATGTGGATAAGGATCTTGGTCCGTAAATATGTTTTGCCCCCAGATTTTGTATTATGCAAGCATTTTTCCCTTAGTTATGGTTAGGTCTGTAATGGACTGCCCGACTGTCTATAGCCAAGCCGTCAAAAAAACGAAAAGTGTGTTCTAACTTGCTTAAGTTGTCGTCACGCTTACCGTCTGATTTGCTACAAATTCTAAAGAGCAGTTTCTCCTTGTAAGTAGCGCAAAATTATTGTCTGTCGAATATTTGTCTGTCTGTCTAAATGTTGGTCTACAAAATGTCTGTTTCAAAACGTGTTTCGAGGCGTCTTCTGCGAAGGAGTGCCCAATGCATCTTTAGGGATTACCTGTTCGAATGTTTTTGAGCACATTTCCTTCCAGCAAGCGACGAAGTGACGCTCTGATCAGTATTTAGGCATAAGTCACGCCGACAGCAAACAGCGTTGCCGCATTGTGGCCAGACACATTATATATATATACATAATATATGCACGCACATATATGTGTGTGTGTGCGCGTGTGTGCGTGCGTGTGTGTGTGTGTTTATTTCTCTGCTGCAACTGTAAAGCTGGGCTGGGATGGCATGATGCAACACATACTTCCACGCATACACAGCGGGCATGTGGGCAGGGGGCTAATTACGACATTATTATCTACCAGGTGGACTCCGCAGGTGGATTCAAAAGCGCAGCTGTGACTATATCTGGCTCGAAAAACAATTTCCGCGAAAATCTAATTACTTATTTTCATACTATTGTCAGGACATGGAGACGGGTCATAGACAGTTGTGTGCGAAAGAGCTGGGGTTGTTAAATGTCTTCTTCTATTACTATTACACTCTTACTGAAAGCGGTCTGTCATGGAGTTTTTGGCAAGATCAGGAACTGGGGCTCAGCCGAACGCGACCAAGAGGATTAGTTAACTCTGACAATGATTTGCTTTCTTTAAAATTCTAGAAAATGATGTATTCCGCGGGATTCGTACTAAAGTTGCTAAAGCCACTTCCGAGTAAAGGCGGCAGTGCAGGTGAAAAAAGAAGGGGTTTTGCAACATATGCGTATTTCGGAGGCTCACTTTGCTGTCGGCGATCCCGCGTTTTAATGTCTTCAATGCATTTCGTTGATTCCTGGAGCAGCAATTTTAACAACACCAGAAAAGAGTGGCTCTGCATTAGCTCTTCAGGAACGCGTGGGCATGTATACATAATACATATTCCGCATTATCTGTATGCTTGCATTAAGTAAGGCAGGCTTGACGTTACTATATGCACCCTGGGCATTTGTAATACGTCGCCGCGGCTACTGGTTGAATGATTTTTGATTTCAGCAGTGCCATTCGCAGGCCGAGCTGAGATGATAGTAATCTTTCTCTCTTTATGAGGATGCGAGGTAAGCACGAACGCACATTTCTGTGAACACTCCGCTGCTTGCGGTTGAGCGCAGCGCGCTCTTCCAAAGGCACTGAACGCCTTTATTTATTCATTATTCACTTTTATTATTTTACTTTTGTTTACGTTTCTATTTGTCTAGTTTGTTTTTGCCGGACAGTTTGCATTTATATGCTTTGCATGCTGGGTTCGGGAAAATTATGTAACTGATCTTGTTGCAGGGCGCCATTTCTTTTTTTTTTTTAACATTCCATGGGATTTTTACAGAGTTATAAAGCTTTACTGCAGACATTTGGCGATATATAAATTAAAGATCGAACTGAGACTAATATTTCTGTAATAATCTAAAAAATCAACTACATAAATAGATTATGAATGAAGAAGCCAGAACTATCCAAATCTTTAAAAAATAGCTGGTCGCAACCTAAAGCTCGCTGATAACCTGATCATGAAATTGAGGGAATTTTGACCAACCAATATTAAAGAAAGGAGACGTTTATGAGCCGGCTAGGGTTCTTTCTGAGGGGTGACACGAAGGTTTTTGCTTGTATAGGAAGGAGTGGGGGAGGGGTTGGCTGCTTCAGGCCCCACGCGGCTGGGAATGGTAGGTCCCAGCCATTTGAGGCGGGGGCTAGCCTGCCGCCGGTAGTTGTCGTTGTTTTTGCGACTGAAGAAAGAAGGAAAAGAAAATGCACGAGCCTGCTACTCGCTCTGTAGCTGAGCCACCTCCGCTGCCTCATGCAGAAAGAAGAGAGAATGTAGAGACGAAATAACAAAAACAGGGAGAGAAAGACGCGCGTCGCAACAGCCGTCGTCCATCACTGAAACGGTAGCAGGTGTAATGACGGCCTAGAAGATATAAAAATATTGTGGTAGGCTAGGCCCCGCCGCAAGCGGCAGTGACCTACCACTCCCAGCCCCTTAGGGCCAGGAGCAGCCACCCCGGCGGCCTCTCCTCGCCAGTGGTTGTACCTGTTGTAGGTCGTTATTGCACCAACTGCCACCGCTACGGTGGCGGACGACGGCTGTTGCGATGCGCGTGGTTCTCTCTCCCTCTTTTTATTTATTTGTTCCTCTGTCCGTACGAGGCAGCGGAGGTGGCTCAGCTACAGAGCCAGAACCTAAAAAGCGACAAAGCCGTTTGGTCAAATGCAAATGTTCATATTTTGCGTTTATGCATTTGGAGTGAGAACGTTAATTTCACTTTTCTTAAAAATAACGGTAGCCTAAACTTATAAAATCAGCACAAAGCACAGCAAGGTTTCTCATGCACCAATTTAACATATAAAGTGTAGACCTCATATCGTTGTGGAACTGCATAACTAGAATTTCAAGTGTTTAATACCAAGGACTGCAGTGTTGCCATAAGCCGATGAATTCGTGGCCATGCCGGAACTTTTTTCATGAAGTTCTAAATAATAAATTAGCGTCCTTGCATCGAAATCTGCGAAAGGAAGAAATAAACAAGTTCCGCTTAAAACATGCAGTCATGATAACATCTTAAAACCATGATTGTTTGCATACTTGAAATGAGAGGAGAAGCAACCTTTCTCGTTAAAGCTCTGTTCATTAACCTAACCCGGCTAATAGAGAATATGTCATATTTATATTCCTTGAATGCACAAAGGTGCTTCTCTTACGCGGATAATAAGTACTGCGGCGAGTTCTCCACCGATCTGCATTAAACACTTATGGTGACTTAACTTGATATATGTATACACTACTATGCAAGCACTAATGAATTTCAACTAAATTATGGGGCATACAAATTGCTGATGGTTTAGCTTTTTGAGAGAATTTTATTTTCCATATTATTCTGCCCAACTGAAGTATTTTTTTTTTCTGGGTTACGTATTGGTCTTGCAAGCACTGAGTCATGTACAGTCGTGACCAAAAGTAGTATACAACACTCAGCCCGTGACAAAACTCGAGAAAACTGCATTGAAATGCCATCTGGTGACAACGTAAGGGAGAGCGACAGGTAACACATGCATGTGGATAAAATGAAGCACCACCACTATTATCTCGATCTTAGTTAGCTGTTGCTAGATACAATTAGCATGCAGTTTTCTCGAGCTCCGCCACCGGCGGAGTGTTGTATACCCCTTTTGCTCACGACTGTACATACACTGAATATATATCTCGTACAATTTATTTGCAACAATAACAATTGTGTAGCCTTGATTAAACCCTGTGTGTGAGCAAAAGTTTCATTACTAATGTTTGCACGTGGTAAAGCTCTTTATTCACAGAAGAAGCCGGTCAAAAGGAGCAGGAATATTGGGAACAAGCTAAGAAGATGAGGCGCATGCAAAGTAGGGGCTTGCGCCCAGCACGGTGACCTTCTTAACATGGTGTAGTGACGCTTTCGCTCAAGTGTGGGTCCGCATGTTTTTTCACGCAAAAATTCGAAAGAAAGAAAAAAACAACTGGAGATCTTGGATGACCTTCACGACAAGTCTCTTCTTGTTGTTACGTAGAATGATATTGAAGAGGTCTGACCTCATACTTATTAATGCGAATGCACTCACATGGATGCCAGAGCCGTAGAACCGCCTTGATTGTGTTTAACTCCTGACTGGCTCACCAGGTGGTGACGTCGCAGTCCACGTGTCCTGGTGCGGGTAATTTACCCACCAAAGTAATTCCAGCAACCTTTGACTTCGCCATTAGTTTCAGCCGTTCCCTTTTTGAAAGTGATGGTCGAAGTTTGCGTTTATAAGCGATGCCATGTCTCACCTCGATTAAACTGAAGCCAGGATGGAGCTCATAACTACACACACGCACACACTGTGCGGCGTCTACATCACCGAATCACCATCACCTACATTCTGACGGCATCCATTGCACGGTCTGTTTACCTCTCCGCCTTTCTTTTCATTAAATCACTTTCAATCTCTAGCACGGTTAAGGCCTTTTCCCCTATCCCTCCACTCAACCCGTTAGTATGCCAGCTGCATCCGTTTGATCCCTGTAGGCTTCCTAATGCCATCCGTCAAACTACCTTTCGTAGCCTTCTGAAACACTTGCATTTCCTTGGAATCCACTCTGTAACCCTTTGAGATCATTGGTTATCTCGCCCTTCACATGACATGACATGTCTATGCGAGTTCTTTCTTCTTGGTATCTGCTAAAATGGCAGTAACTGGCATTTCTTCTCTGAGCCACGTTTCTCCATGTGCCTGCCCCATAGATGAGTGCCGCTAAGATACATTTATTATATGCGTGCCTCATTCCCTCTTGAAGGATACTTTTACTGCTGTTCATGATCTGATGTGCTCGCCGAATGCCTCTATCCCAAACTGATTATTATAGGTATTCTTTTTTTTAATTGGTTCACTGGAAGGGAAAGGCGCTGTAACTATCTCACTCGTTTTCTGTGGACACCTGAACCGCGCCGTGAAGGAAGGGGGGAAGGTGGGAGTTAAAGTGGAAATAGAGAAAGAGGAGCCGTAGTGGAGGGCTACGGAGTAATTTCGACCACCTGGGGATCTTTAACGTGCGCTGACATCGCACAGCACACGGACGCCACTTCGTTTCGCCTCCATCGAAAGTATTTTACGTTCATGATTCGGGTCTGCGTCTGCTACCTGTCCTAGGCAGATACATTCCTGTACCACTTCCAGCACCCCTCTACCCATCCCGCACTGCTGTTCTTTTCCGAAGCTATATAACATTACTTTAATCTTCTGCATACTAATATTTAGGCCTGCCATTCTTATTTACCTTTCTTTGTCGCTAATCAGTATTTGCAGTGTGTTACCTGAGCGACTTAGCAAGAAAATATCATCAATTAATTTCAGATTACCCAAGTATTTTCTATTACATATGCAACATGGAAATACTGTACCGACTGTGCTACTGTATGTCAATTTGCAATTGCATGGTTTTCAAATAAACGGTGACCATCCCTGTTGTTTTCTGATGCCTCGTTTTGAATGATGCGCCCATTTCTGGTGAATGACATCACTTTTTCAAGGAATGCACCACTTCAACGACGCCCCTTTTGGAGCTGGCACAACCTCTAGGCGGAAGTTTCACGACTCTACTTTTTGAGCAGTAATTGTTTGGCAGGCGGTTTTATTGGGTGTTGACGCCACTTCCTTAACACCACTTTCTGAAGAATGCCACGTTTCCTTCCGTCCCCGTGGGGCTTGCTATAATTTTGCATTCGGTCAGTTGTTAGTAGCAGGAGGCTGTTGGCAGGTAGCTTTATGAAGCCACTTTTTGGATGACGCAACTTTCTGAGGTTACGCTACTTTTGGTAGGCGGTTTTATGATTGTACATCTTGAAGGCTGGCGCCAATTTTGAGGTTACGCCACGTTTCGCAGGTATTTATATGATGCCAGGTTTGGCAGAGGGTTTTAAGAATTGACCAATTACACCACTGTTAATGAAACCAGTTTCTGAGGTGACGGTTAAATTCTGAGGTGCAGTTAAATCAAAAGACCGTTTTCATAAAATATGGACACTTTTCGAGGGCAGCTGCATTTCGCTCGCTTCCAGTGCGCCTTCTAATTACTCCAAATTAATTAATTCCATTCGATTGTTTGTGGCACGTGGGAGTTCGAAGGTTGTTTTAGGGTGCCACTTTCTGGGGGAAGTCGCGCTGCTCTCCTTCCCCCAAATAGGGCTTCTATGGTTGCTTCATTAATAACAACTAGGCAGTACCTTCGTAAGCAAAAAAATCAACTTTTTATTTAGGTCTTAATCTACGTTCATGAGAATCGTTCATCTCTTCCCTCCATGCTGGTATAAGAACACGTGATATAGCAAGCACTTCACCATTTCTCACGATTTTGTACCCAACTACAATGCCGCTGTCAGAGCTCTGCAGCGTTCATTTGCGGAGATATGGTTAAGCTAAGGTCGATACTACTTGCTTTCCTTATTACAAATCAACTCCACCTTAAGGAGTTTTCGTAAACATGGCCCGAGGTCTTTCAGCAATAGCCTCTCTGAAAGAGGGTTGTTTTTTTTTTTTTTTGCGTTTCCTGTTATCCAGACGCGAGCAGTGCTCTTCTCTGCCTCCGCCTGGGGACCCTCTTTCGAACGAGCGCTATAATTTTGATCCACTTTGAGTACTCCTCCCGTTTCCCCTGCGCCCTCCGTGCAGCGCAGAGCGAAACGCGCGCGAATGCAGCTTCGTTCAGCTCGGCGACCTTCCGTCGCGGCCGATTCCATTAGAGACGCTCGTATAAATAGCCTGCGCACGTACCGCCAGCATCGTCTGTATCCATGACTCCATATCCCTCCGCGTAAACAGCACTGGGAGGCGGAACGAGCTGCGTCGTTCAGAGATGCTCCGACAGGATGTAATAGCCGAAGCAGAGCTAGATGGCACAGAGAAAGCGATGGGCATGGCTCATTGCGAGAAAGCATTTTATATTGGATTTATTTTTATTAGGTTGATATCGTACCTTAGCCGTATGTCAAGAGGGCATTTATGATTATAAAATAAAGGCAGTTATAAAAGCTGCAACCATGCATCGAGCATTGTGCATTGAGCAAAACGTTGAATTTAAACGCAAAAGAGACAACGTTCAGAGGCAGAAGCTATTACAGATATACACACCGGCTAGTCCGATCTGAGAAGAAATGGTATCTTCATAATAGAATGAATTGGAAAAGAAAGACATGTGAATGATGCTCTGAATGTCCGTCTGAATAAAATGCGAAGTGTCTCTTGGATCCCTGCTTAAGCAAACGCATACAGCATAACGAACATTTATAAGCACAGTTCCAACTGCTAATATGCAGACCTTGTTCGAACAGTGTATGTTCACGTGCACGTCCGAATTGACCGAGCCTGCTTGGGCGGTTACTTAGACGCAGCAAACCATTTTCATAATAATTCTAACGTACATACGTCACGCTATATATTTTTTTTTATCGCTGCACACCTTTCCTGTGCCAACATTGGAAATTTCATTGTGCAGTTGTGTGCATATATGCAGGTTATTATGAACAGTGCATGTATTATATAGAAGTAAAATTAGTATACGCTATCTCGGTTATGCCAATTATATAGTGCGAAAGCACGAGTTTTCTTTTTTCCATCTTACTTGTTTTAACCCGATGTAATTGGTCTTTTTTTCTTTTACTCTGTACTTACATGATACGAATTTTCAATTTCTATGGACCTGGTGCACTGCAGTTTTGCTATACATGTGGCGCCATCTGGAAGACGCCGCGTCCAATGGCGGAGATTTAAGCGTGGCCTCCACGATCATCTCCGGTGAATTTGAGGGTGCGCTTGATCGCGGAGGCCACGGGTTTGTGTCACTATCTGTAAGCAGCTGCGTAAAATGACGGAGGTTCAATACTTACACCTGGTTATAACGAGCGAAAACACCTGCCGTGGTAGCTCAGTGGTTAAGAGGATCGGCTACTGAGCCCGAGTCCCCGAGTCCGATACCGACCGGTTCGAATCACTGCTTTTGTTCCTCCTGTTTGAAAGCACTATGAGAGGTCATGGTCAGACATTGGTCAATCACAGCCTGCACCATTCTCTTTCTTGGCTGGGAAACTTCAAAGACCTGTCGGGAAACTTGTGCATTGGAGCCGCTATACCTGACAGAGTTTCAATTTCCCGCATCAGGCCACGTGGTTGTGACTTCACGAAACATTTTAGCTAATGAGAGGGATGGCATAAACAATATCGGACAAGGTTCTTGGTCAGTGGTGGCAATGAGGGTGTGGAGCGTGAGTGCTTTCGAACTATTGCTAGTTAGGTGAATTGAAGGCCATCGAATAAAAAAATAAGCGCGAAAGGCAACACGAGATGCAGGATATGCCAGTAGGACATAGATGAAAGATATTGTGTCTGTGACAATTCTATTCAAATTTTACACCCGCGCTTGCTTCACTTCACATGGCATAACCAGGCGAAGTGAAATTGATGTTAACGCAGAAGGAATAGCCGCATTTTATCCCTTTCCACGCAGCCAGTTCGCAACCGGATTACCAACCAATCGGCGGACACGTTGGTCAACGTCCTTGCAATGAGTTTAAAAAACCTCCCAAGAAGATTTCGGTAAACCAACAGACATAAAACATGCAGCAAATGTTGGTCATGTTTGAATTCCAGCTGTTCAGAATACTCACTTTTTTATATTAATGCAAAATATGCTGCCTTCAGTGATGTCCATTGTTAGGAAATAATTGCCTGGCCTGCGAAAAATAAAACAACAATACAGTACCGAGGACAGATTGAGAATACTGAAATCAATTCAAAGACTGAAAAACGCCAACTCTAATTGCTGTTTCTTCTTTGTGGTACATAGATACAATACACAGTATAGCACATTTAAAGGGTTACGGAGAACGATTTCAGGCGTCTTCTGCCTGCCTTCATAAACCTGTTAAAGTTTTGAAGGCAGGCAGTATTTTATAACAGACGTCAGAAACTTATTCAAAAGCACTTATGCCCAACTAAATGTTACTTTCATATCTGCCAGTGTTTATAAAGCACGGTTTGCTCTAATTATTCTTTCACTAAATTACGCCACTTTTCTTCTTGGTTTTATTTTTACACCAACAGCGTGACGGGTTGTTCAGTTCACCACATCAATATGCAGCACAAAATAAAGCAAGGAAAGAGCAGCCTGTAGACAGCTTTAAATGTAAATCTTTCGACCAGGAAGATAGAATCAGTGTGAGTCGATATATATGCTTAATTTTAAGAAAATAATTCACGGGCGGGGGTGCCGGATCTTCACAGCGCTCATTAAAGCTTTGTCAGTAGATTAGTTAGTCCATCTAGTGCTGGAAAACAGTGCTTACTCGAGCTGTACGACATTTGTTCTTGGACGCTGCCGTCTGGTCCCGAGGTTTTGCTGTAAAAGTAATCCTTTCCAAAGCATACAACACCATTTTCAACCTTCCAGCATTGCACTTTGCTGCAAAAAAGAAATGGAACATAAATTCGTTAGTTTTATTTGACATTTGTGGAAACAAAGATTGAACAGAATAAGAAATCACGGGTCAACCGTAAATAAAAGTAGCCTAAGTGGCGTCTGAACTTTAGAAGGCGGGCAGATGCGAAATTAGTATATGCTCGCAAAATACAGATAATTTAAAATAACTGCAGTGTGAACAGTTCAAGGGTGAAACTTTCCTGACTGCCCTTGAGTTCCACTCGCTTAGGCTACTTTTAGATCTTCTGAGTGGGTGCTTAAGCTATAGCGATATCTACTTTCAAGTAAAAGGTAAAATTAGAAAGTTTAAAATTTCGTCGATGCGTAAAAAATGGTTGCAAGAATGGTTTATCAACGGTTAGTAGTACTTTGCTGAACACCTAACAATATACTTACTGCACATATTTGCTGTAATTTATTTATTTACTTCAAATGCGTTCCTGGCCCGACGGAATTACTCGAATTGCTTAAAGGAGTGGTAAAAATAAAATTGGGTGACACACTTATTTCTCAATTCACAGATGGCAGCACCAGAAATAAAACAACTATACGGCACTGCACTGAAGAACGCGATTATGTAATTCTTCTTTTTTCAGTTTCCTCGTGTGCAAAAACTTCGGCGGATGTGCAATTTTTACAAATAGCGTTCTCTAGCGTTGAAGACATTTAGTCCTCTCCATATAGCATAGAAGTCCTTCGGACGATTGGGACACCTGGGAATCTTTTTTCCGCATCGTTTCGTTTTTTTTTCTTTTTTTTTTTACCTCATCTCAAGATTTACAATTCGGTTTTGTGAGCTCAGCCTCCACGGGAAAAGTACGACACATGATCGCATCAATCAAAATATGAGGGCGAAAGATTTGATCTGAATCGCACACCTTTAGCTTGGATCTTTTATACATTGACATGCAAAATCACCACCAATGCCACTAATGTTTCATAAAAGAAAGGCGCTCGGTTTTGCTGTTTGCTATGGCAGAGATTGAAAGTATTGGAAGACTCTTTTGTTCCACAGCATCTTCGTTTATCCCATTAGCAGGTTTCAAACATATACTGTGTAGCAGATTTCTTTTTATTGCGGCCCTACTGTAGCCACAGGGGTTTTATGTAGATGTTTGTTTAACCATTTTTGTTTCTTAAACCATACTGAATGCTAGTGCTATGTAGTACTTGCGAGCAGGCTAGTTGGTTGGTTCTTAATGTAACGGTATGTTCTTTGTGATGATTTCTTCTTCTTCGTATCACAAATAACAGCCAGTTAGTAGTGAGCGCATCATCGATGTGAACGTCTTGTTTTAATCTCTTGTGTGTGTGTGTTGCGTTCGTGTATAAATATGCAGCGCCAGAGGTCTTCGGAGCTAGTGCTATGACCCTTGCAGAAGGAACATGGCAACAGAATGACTGAAGAGTAATGTGGCTATGCAACAAACAGGAAAATAAAAAGAAAGAAATCAAGAACGCAAATTTAATTTTGTGCATTTTATCCAATCAGAAGAAAGTTCGATAGCGCAGTGAAATTGAAAGCGCCTCTGCTTGAAAAAAGCGGCATTTCATTGCAGCTCCTTTAGGAATTAAGCCGTTCTACTCAAACAATCATCGGTCACAAAGGATTTCTTCAAAATTTTCGGCAAAAGACTTTCCTTATTCGTGTTCTTGAATTAATCGGAGCTAGCGTGTCCTGTTTCTTATGCCTTGTTCGTCTGCTGGTACCTACTGAAAGTAATTCGGACAGCTAAATGAATTTTCTTTGACAAAAAATTCACAAGAAGTAGATATGCCGACTTATTTACGCTGATTTATAACCTTGGAATCGGATGCTCTCGCATGAGCAAACAAGGAGAATTTACTCATCTATATATTTCAGTTATTAGTCTCACTGCCTTTATCCGAATAGGTTTCATTTTTTCAGTGTTTTTCATTTAGGGGTCTCCCAGTGTCGAAGCATATTGCAACACATTGTTTTCTCCTGATCTCAAATCTATAACACTTGTTACGAAACTCGAGGTAAGTACGATTTTACCCGAGAGAGACCTGATAACATGGGCAGAAAGATTGTATGACTTGCAGGAATATGAATGCTACACCACTCCTACAATAAAGATAACTTCACCGCTAATATTTTGTAGCCCTCTCACCCTTCTGAGATTGAAAAAAAAAAAAGGCGGGGGAAGGAGGGGATGTTACAGATCTGCAAATGTTGCGGAGTTCCGCCGCGATACAAAGGGCATAATTACCATCAACGTGTTTGCTCTGCTGTGGTGCTCCGTGTCATTTTTAACATAATAGAGGTAAAGACCCCGTTCAAGAAAGAAGGTGGCGGCGTTGGTGTCGTGAACGAGGAGTCATGAGTACGCCTATGGCAGATAGTAGTTGGCAGGTTATAACGCTGCTCATTGATTGGTCGGCGGGTGGTGTGACGTCATGGCCCCATTGCCAACTTCATCTCGGGCTCCTTTTGGGAGGGGAATCAAACTGTCCAGGAATCCTAGATCACGGGTTATAAAAAACGCTACTTCTAGGCGCATTTAGATTCATATTTATTTTCCAACAACACTTGGTTGCCGAAGAAGCGACGAAAAGGCAAACAAAAATTGCCTGACGAAGCGCAAGCTCCCTTTACACTCTCACTCCGAGCAGTCGGCCAAATTTAACAAAAAAACGAAGCATATCGCCAAAGTTATATTCCTAATAACACAAGTGCGCAAAGGCAAAAACGTGTTCAAATAATTTATGAGCACGCAATAAAAATCATGCAAAAGTTAGCTTGGGGAGTTCACATGGTCGCGAAGGCATTGCACATAAGTATACAGTATCGGTGGCACTAAGGTAACAGACGGTATGAAATTTTTAACTTAACAGGTCAAAAAATCAGATATGGCTTTCCAAAATAAAGCTGTCAAAATTTTGGAAAACAGGCATTTTCCACGCATGCATCCTCGTACGATTTGGTTAAATGTTTATGTGAGGTGGTCTTTTGCATAACGTGGTAGTTTACAATTGTGTAGTAACGGGCATATGTGAAGTAATGGACGCATAAATAAAACAATTCATGATTAGAAAATTGCCAAAGAGCTTGCACGCTAACGGGGATCCGCAAGGGAAGCTGCGGATGAGAGCCACTAATGCTGTCGAGTTTTTCTTTTTTTGACGCCACAACATAAACCTTTAACTCAGTTTGAAGATCGCACATAAAAAATTACGGTATATCTATAACAAAAAAAAAAAAAAGGTAAAAATGTCCTTAATTCTTACTTCTGACAGAACTGCACACGACTAAATTTTTTTTTTCATGTGTTTCCAAGAAAAGTTGCAAATAAGATTTAGATGTTGTTATTCCTTGAAAAGAAACGATTAAGGCTCCTAGATACAATTTCACGTAATAATATGCATTTCCTGAAAGTTTAACAGCAAACTAGACGATCGAGACGAAGCTGAGAAGAGAGACAGTCTGTCATTGTAAGATGAGCCCGATTAAGAAAAAGGAACGATGCAGTCGTTGTTGTCTGTGTCTCCTACTATTTACGTCTTGAAAGTTTATTCTCTTCAACGTGCATTTCTTCAATGCGCCTTTCGCGGCGAATACAGTAATCTGGTGTAATTGCTGTCGCCTTTCACGGCGAATACAGTAATCTGGTGTAATTGCTGTTGCCTTTCCTTCGGGTAATTCACAGAACATCTAGTGTTTTAGAAAGTGGATGAAAAACTTCTGACTTTTTTTTTTCTTTTCTTTTTTTTTTTTTTTTTTTTGTTAGAGGTTTCAGTCACATACTTCTGCCTGCATTAAAGCTGTTAGAAAACGGCTGATTCCAGGCGGTTGTAAAAACCGCGGTGCATCAAAACGTACACCTCTGAAACGTACTCCGCAAAAAATAATTCACTAAACCCCATTTATCGGACAATAAAGTCATCCGAGAAGCTTAATGAATACTGAGCATAAACTAAAGAGGGGCTGCCAGAAATTTCATTCAAAATGGTGGTACAGGAACCTGAACGAAGAGTATGAATGACCGCTGGCAAATTTAAAACATGCGTTTTGAAGGTGACATTTCTTCTCGGTGTTTAGTTCTTAATAATTCGGTCTGAATTTTCTAGGAGGAAACTGCTACGGCAAAATATTTAAGTGCCCTGTTCTGGCTCTACATTTTCGAATCTTTCAGGATCATTAAAAGGTTATTCGGGCTGCTTAAGTTCCCCAGTTGCGATAGCACCGCTGTGATCTACCCGACCTATGAGCTTCAATGTGCCTGCAATATTACCATACGAAAATACACCAAAGGTTTGAACTGAGCTATCACATTTGCAATGATTCCCTCTCAAGAATATTTGAGTGTATGTGACCTGTAGCGACGTATTCAACTTCTTTCACGTTTTCTCGGATACAAGGTTAGTCACTGAATTATAGAGGTGTGAGTCTTTTGAAACCCACTGAATACTTTACGAGTAGACGCCTCAGCGAATTGTTTTCATTTGCAGGAATTTTTGGGTGACCGCCAAAGCAGGCATTTTAACGAGGAGAAGTATTTGAATTTTTAAATTCGCGCCTAACCTTTAAAACTCCCAAGTCACTGACACACTTGCCGCATTCACTCAATGGCTGTTAAGATGGGGACTACTGAGGTGTATTTCATTTTAATTTCAAAAGTGGCTAAAAGTTATTGAGGCGGCCTTATTTCTATGCTAAAGCACCGGTATCTTCTCCCTGTGTTGGGCGGTTTTTTCGCCATGCTTTGCGACTTTATGGCGCGAGACTCAGTTGTGGTTTGAGAAAGTTAGTCTAGTTTTGCGTATTTTGTTAGATATTTTGCGGCAATCGAAAGTATTTTTTCTGGTTTTATAGTACGCGCTTTAAATTTAATCACAAATGCTGACAATGCTTCATAGTGCAATCTTCAGTGCTTTTATATTACGACCTGCAGTACAGTGAGCAAGGCTTAATTGTCGCCGATATTACTTTTGCTGTTATCGCAAAAGAAATTAGTCGTAATTTGTGCTAAAGCAATAGATTTTCAAAGCATTTGTGCTAGTTTTACGTGAAAGCACTCTATTTTAGAAAATCTTTCTCCGCTTTACTGGTGATGCAGCAACGAGGTGTAAAAAGAGTGATTCATTTCTATTAAGAAAGCGTAATTCATCAGACCATTTTTCTCAGTTATGGTACTTTGAGGACGGCTGCACATTGAGAAGCAGAGTAAGGAGAGCTTTGGCTGCATTTAGTGAGATAGGTCATTCATAAGGTTTTCTTCAAAATGATGTTTTTGAAAAGCAACTCTAAATTGTTCGACACAAAAGAGAACTCTAGTAAGATAACTATTTTGGCTTTATCCGCAGACACAGTTTCAGTAAAGACGGAACATTCTGAGAGTTTCTTGTTTGTATCCTTGTAAACGTACCTTAAACGCACATTTTCTGCCTCTTTTTGTGGTAACTATATGTTGTGTCCGTGGTCCTGGAAAGAACCTAAACCTGCATGAACCATTTCGGGTCTCCATTTCAAAGCGTCGCATTTGTTTTTTACGCAAATATTCTTCTTTCACGGCTCTTTAATGAAAGAAGCTGCACGGTCGTAAGGTACGACGCTATGTAAACGACCACCCAACATATAAATATAAAGCTGCTTAACATAAATAAAGTCCCTCAATAAATTTAATGTAATACAAACTTGTGAAGTTTGCCGCCCGCCTTGTTCGCCGTGCCTTGTCTGAATGTGAGGCTGTCCCTTTGGCCAAGCGCTGTCACGTGCTCTCGAGTGCTTTTTTCTAGCTTATGTGTTAGTTCCCCCTCTATGGCGATGCCGACAACGCGGACGGCTTAACTAACTAATGCTTCGAGTCTGTTTCTTGCAGTTGCGTTTTTTATTTGCCACTCCTGTTACAGCCCCTTCAGGTGGCTGACAGTACTAATAAATGCGACGAAATGAAGTGAGGATAGCCTCTCATTCCTGTAGTCGTTTGTCGCGCTTTCTGGTGCAGCCCACATGAAAGCGACGGCTAGCGACCATTCAAGGTACCATTCAGGAATCGAGATGCGGCCCGTTGGAAGGTTTGGCTTCATAGAATCGGTCGGACTGTCTGAAAAGCACCGCAATTATTACTGCCCTCTGAGGCAGCTCATTACGAAACTCGTATGCTGCGCATCCACAGTGTGCACGGGTTCGTTAGATTTTCGCGGTGCCGCATGTATGTCCTGTGTTACTACAAAATGGCATCGACCTCGGTAAGTGTTTTTCTTTGGCGTGAATGCAAGGGAACAGCATCTTCTGAATGTCGGAATGTATCGCCGTACTACGCGCAATAATGTCCCCCCCCCCCTCCCAATAAATCTCCCCCTACCCTTAGCAAACAAACAAACACACTCGGTGATCTACGATAAGATTGTGGTTGAGGCCAACTTATATTCGGTTGCGTAAAAAGATAAGGCAGGGTCGCTAATGCATGCTTTCTGTTCCAAAAGATCACTACTCCCGCCACCGTCGCCTATACTCAGGAAATACGTGTGGAGGGCTTATAACTGTATAGAAAATGGTGGAAAGTGAACATCTCGACAGCTAGCTGTTCAGAGAATTCTAGTCGCGTAACCACACAGAAATGATGGTTGGTTGGTTTGTGGGGCTTAACGTCCCAAAGCGACTCAGGCTATGAGAGACGCCGTAGTGGAAGACTCCAGAAATTTCGACCACCTGGGGTTCTTTAACGTGCACTGACATCGCACAGCACACGGGCGCCTTGCTTTTCGCCTCCACCGAAAAGCGGCTGTCGAGGCCGGGATTCGATCCCGCGTCCTTGGGAACAGTAGTCGAGCGCCGTAACCACTGCGCCACCCCGGCGGGGTAATGAGGCCGCGGGTGGGCGGCGAAGGGCGAAGTGAAAACAAGGGTTCTAGATTTCCCGCCAATATTAATTTGCGCCCAATTAGGTTACCTTGAGCCCGGTAATGAAGCAAGTGTTTATTGTGCCATTTCTTCTTTTCTTGAATTCGTCTTCGCACAAGGTCAGTTCATGAACAGTGAATTTGAGCGCTGATTCTTGAAAGCTACGTCACAAATTTAAAGCCGATGCTGTTCTATCGGTCTTTGTTCTCAGAAGCAGCCAAGGCGGCTGAAGCTGCCTGCAAAACATTCGATTGGAACGCCCTGCGTCCCACCTATCTCGGAAAGCCACGGCCGCGATTGAACTCCGCGGTCAATGGCTCAATAGCCGAGCGCCTTAACCGCTGGGCCTCCGCGGCGGTGCAATTGCCAGTAACTAATAGTTTTATGCCTTACAAATAAAACAAGCCCTATGAGTTGTAAATATGACTTCAACTAGCAGGACATTACCAGAAAGGATTTCTAGCTCACCTATGTTAATCACGGTATTTATGGCGAGAAATTCTTGCTAACGGGCGAACAAGGTATGATTTTGCGTACACGAATAAAAATTTTGCCGAGAGCGATATCAGCACCTATAAGCTCGCAGGTACCTTCAAATGTGCGGCATAAACCTTTGAACGGCTTTTGACTGCTTATCACCCAATTAAGGGAAGTGCATTTTTTTTTAGAGTGCAGGAGAAAAGAGGTAGGGTTTAATGAAGATATCGTACCAGTTGGAGAAAGAGATTTATCTCGGTCGTTCACAATCACTGCCGGAATGACAATTTTGTTTCGTGAAATAGTGCATGACACACGTTGCTATGGGAAGCTTCAAGTGCTATATGTTGAGGCATCGTTAAAAAAACACATACGTGTTTAACGGGAAGCAGAGTTTCCCAGTGGGCAGATTACGCAGGAACAAATGTCCCACATTCGTTCCACATTCCAGAAGCTCTCTATCTCGAAAAAAATTTTATTGCGCAGCTTCTACAGCATGACTCAGCGTGCCTGCTTACTTACACTAAATAGTAGTATTTCGTGTAATTACCGGTGCTTCTTTACTTACAGTTGCCAATAAGCGTTTATTAAATCTAATATCGTTTTCTGTTCTCTTGTGGAAGATTTCGCGTGTAATTTTTTAGACCGAGGAATAAATCATGTGACAAACATTTTGGGGAGTGTTCTTACTGATAGCACAACAGAGCGTGAGTACCATGAATAAGGATCCTTTAATTTTCTAAGGTCAGTGGAGAGAGGTAAGACCAGATTCGTGATTTGTGTCCTTGCCACCAGAAGCGAAATCGTTTCGGTCTGAAATTCCGCTTCGAAAACGCGATGCTACCAAAATCATCTCTAGCAAATCATCTATATAATTTTTCTTACTCCTCGTAATAAAAATCAATGCACCCAAGCTCAGGAAGGAAGCAAAAAACGACATGAAAACGCAGTATACTTACGCATTTGCTATTCCAACAAGCAGGGCCAGCAGTAGCACAACTTTCACGTCCATTCTGAAACCTTATGAGCGAGCAACGCATGCCACAGCACGCATATGCGTTGGATGTGGACGTGGAGATCATCCTCTTGTTTCTCCGTACCGCCGCAGCCACAGGTGCCCGCCGCTCCCATCCACATTCAATGGCATGCAAATTCAGTGCAGTGACGTAGAATCTTCGGACAACTCTACCAGGCGGGCTACCTAACTGACGCATCCTGCAACGCAGCATCTTCTAAGCGGTGCAGCAGTATTAACACCTTTCTGCCTATTTACTTACTCTGTTTAATTGTTTTTACTTCTTTACTAATACAAACTACAAAATAATTGTCGTCGTTTTCTTCGATATACCTGCTTAACATGTAATTTGATGGGACTGGTGTTAAAATCAAATAAAAGAATATTAGAATATATGCGGCAATAAAGAAAAAAAACACTTCAATAAAGTTTGCCACGAGCGCTAATGGCTACAGATAGGAAGCTGCACTGTAACCTGAACTACCGTAACCAGAGCACACAACCAACACATTTACTACGCACTGATTTCCGGGAAAAGGTCACAGGCGGAGCTTTGATTGAGTCAGTATCAGATGTCACGCCATTATAAACCTCTCTGAAAGTCTGTCAGCAGTGCGACACACGACATAGCGCGCTCACACCTTCTCATGTGGTGCACGGAACTATCGGGACTAATCAGAGAGCGCCCAGGGCACGTGTCGGAGAGCTGAATGCCTGGCGGCGCCGGTGAATAGCCCGAGGATGGCTCGCCGCCCAGTCTGACGACCCTCACGTCTGAGTGATTTAGCGGTGTTGTCCATTTGGGCTCCAGCTGCGTGGCTGACGGCGCCGAGGCGGAGAACGCAGCGTTTGAGACGAGACATGACCGAGGCGTCTCTAGCGTGCTTATTGCTCCGAACGGCATGTGACCCCGCTGCGTGAGAGAGCTGCAAGATATACCTGTGCCGCTTTTCGACCGCAATAAACAGTCGAAATTCAGATCTGTGCAATCTCTGCATTTTTTAAAGTCATTTAAGCATATTGACCTGCCATGGAGCCTTCTGGGCTTCAACTCCGCTCTATATTGAGCGGCTTGGTGCTGCAACGCATTTCTCTAGTTTGATTTTGTAGGGTTAGAAGCGGGAATGCTATAGCGCAGGAGATGTCTCGATTCGTGTTTGCATACTGTACACGAGCTCGCTTCCTGCTTCTATGCTCGCTCACTGGTTCTAAGCGAGATCGTGCGGATGAAAGTCGTGGAAGGAGTTCATAAAATAGTGAGAGTGTAAGCGTCTTTTTCGAATATCTTTGGAACAACACATCTTTTTTACTCCGCAGAACAGCGTAACTGACCTGTCGTACTTGAGCAGACATTTTAAAGCGCGTGATAAGAAGTTAGCTCGGTAAGCTTACTTTTTGCTGACAAAAGAGAGAGAGAGAGAGAGAGGGGGGGGGGGTCGATGTATATTATGCAGCCATTTCCGCTGTATGCTGGTTTCCCCATCCACTCCGCATGTTTCGCTAGCACATGAACAATAATATTTGTTAACATCTACGTGCATGTAGTGTGTCGTCGAGGCTAAGCAAGGTTCTAACTGCTGCGAAGATTATTCGAGTTAAGCGGTGAGCAAAGGCTGTAGCTCGGCTGCACGCCCTAAATATATACAGCCTTTGTCAAAAGTGTAGAGCACAAAGGGCCTACTTCTGAGCCGTGTAGTGGCCCTGATTAAGCATTAGTGGAAGTCCTTCCCATTGGAGCGAGTAGGGCAACAAAGTCTTCTTACCACCAAGAGATTCGTGGCACTGGGAATGCATTACAGGCTGCACAAAGTGGCTGCGAAGCAGACCCCCTGGGATATATACTTTTGACAAAGATTGTACCTCTAAATAACTGCGCATGGAAAGGACAATGAGCCTATTTACTCGTCAGGAGTCATATCTGCTGTGTTCTTATTTAGTTCGTTGAGGGCTAATACATTGAAAGACAATGTATTGTTGGGAAAAATAATTGCTTCAATTCATAGCAGACACTTTCCACTGCAGAGTTTCGGAAAGATGCTAGAGCAAGAAGAGACTTTAAGTACAATTTGACAGATGTGCTATGCTATTTGTTTAGTTTCACGAAAGCGAGTCTGTTTAGCAGCCGTAAACATATGATATGCGCACATGACTAAGCTGCGACTTCACCTTAGCTCCACACAAAGACAAAAAAAAAATGCTGAAAATGTTAAACATTTTATGCAGAGGGTGTCAATATGGCATCCTGTAAGAACTTCACTTGGTTTCGCTTGTGCATCAAAAATAATGAAAAAAAAAAAAGAAATCTTCGTAATACTGCGCAAACCTTCAGTTCCTGCGAATTCATTAAAATGGAGTTAGAACGTCAACGGACTAGAGGGCAGGAAGCCCTGCCACAGAACCCCTCGTTAAGAAAGAACGCATCAGCAAAACAGCATACGGACATGCCCCTGACATGGAAATAATTTGGACCGCTGTTGTTTACTTGTGCTTATGAATTATGGCCATAATTATATGTGAAAAAGACTTGTAAGCTAAGTTGGCATTACACTCCTGCCACAGCCAAGCATGCTTTGCAGAGACTAATACATCGAATTGCAGAATACGCAATTCAAAAACCACTCTGGCATCAAGTTTTGGCTTGAGGCTGGACAGCTATGAGTCATTTTGTGGAGAGTTAAAAAATTAATCGGATTCTCTAATTTGATGCGAAGCGAAAAATTGCGCTCGAAATGTGTCAGGCATTTAACCTATAAAAATGTGTAAGTCTACAAGGTTTCTTCTTTGTACGATCAGCAATGAAGGAAGGCTGAAAGCTCAGACTACCCTATAAACCTCAGTTCGATGCCGAGCAAGTGGTTTTGCGCCGACTACAAACACGCACTTTGCATTCCGATTTTCTGAATTCCCTAATTCATCCGTGTTACGCCTCATCCCAGTTTCGTCTCTGCTAGACACCGCAAGCCGACTTTCTTTGCATGCATTGTAACTGCCTCAACAAACCTACATCCCTTTTTGAGGGGGCTGAGCGACAGGAGAGCTTGAAAAAGTTGCTTTGGGCAGCTTATGGCCGCCAGGACCAACTCCGCATCATGCGCTGGTCCACAGGGGTCGCCGGAGCCCAAAAATTTTCGGCCACCTAAAGCGTCCTGAGGGCCAGCGTTCCTCTAACAAACACCCCTCTCACATGACCCAGTTCTTCAAGTCAATGAAGTTGTTTCCGCCTCCTCAGAGTTTTTCCAAAGGTTTTCATTGCCTGAGAATTGTACTTTGAATGTGACTCTATATTTTTGCAACCCTTGCACCTCTCATGTTTTGTTCACAAAGCATTTAATTGTTCTCTAAAAAGAGGCGCATAGTCAAGATTGCTATCAAAAGTTTCTTACCTCTAGCCACTGTACTTGCTATTGATGCATACGATGGTTCAGTGCTGGCGCCAAAGGTTAGGTGACATGAGCTGGCGCTGCTGCTGCCTGTTAGCAGCGCCATCTCGAAAGAGAGCTCCAATACAATGTTTCAAAGAGTGGTTGGGTTTGGCTTTAGATGGCGCTGGTAGTACTTCTTTCGGAAGACGTATGCTTGGAGGAATCGCTTTATTTATGGGCAACAAATACTTTCTCGAACTGAAACGAATACGAATAACACAGCCTCGGTGGATAATCGAATACGAATAGTGAAGCTAAAGAAATTGCCCGACAGTTGCGATACTCGGTAATGCGAAATTATAGTTCGAGTTGCATGAACGACCAAGCCACGAAGCCTCGAAGGCCCCGTAGTTATTTGTGTTCATTAATTATCTTCAATATAGCTTATTCTAATCACATGGCGTATTATAGACCAAAAGCGTTTTTGCCATTGCGCATCAAGAAGCAGGCATATTTCTCTGTTATTCATTTTCACTTCTCGTTTTTCCGTCGTTCGGGGGACGGGCTGCAAGTTCCCAACGAACTACTTTCAAAAAGAAAAAAAAAAGAGGTAAAAGAAAAGAAAATATTATTTTATAAGAAATATATTTTCTTTCAACCTCCCTAAAAATTTTCTTCATATTTCTTTGAAAAAATTGTCGCTCTAACCAGTTTATAACTTTTGTTAAGCCGCAATGATTTTCCGCAGGGATAAACATATATTTATGCTGCCCAATCAGACAAATTTCCAAACAGAAATATGGTACACGTTCTATGCATTGTTTTACAGACGGGGACAAGTGCAAGAGGTATGGTGCTAAACTATGGGTAATTAAGTACTTGCGATGTGCAGTGCATATACACCCTTAATTCGACTTTCCAAAGAAAGCGTGACTGTCTCGTTCTGGGAACCGAGTAAAACTGCTACTCATAACTCCATGAAACCTCCAACATCTTTCTCATGAAAGCCCGCAAGATACTACCGCATATAACCTAGATTTACATTGCAGGTTGATGTATAAATGAATTGTTCCTTGTAGAATGTTTGTAAATACATTATTTAATGAATGCTAGAGATTGTATAGCGTTTTTCACAAATAGTTCCAGAGTTCCTATTTATGTTAACTGTTTTTTGCATACCCTAGTGATTACCATTGTATTTAGAATATTGCTAGCACTTTTGTGCCTGCTGTCAGATGTGCAAGTCCAAGGTTAATGACTCATCACTATACTTATATAGGAGCCTGAGTTTGCTTCGCCTCATGATTTAACTAGCTCTATACTGTGTATTTTATGCGAGATAATATGAAACAGATTTGAAAACATTGAATGCCTCGAGCCAATTCAAACACCTAGACAAGTAAAAAACTTGCCTGTCCAACGAATTCTGGTTTATTATTTTTTCCCACAACATTTTCTATAAAGTGAGGAAAGGAATTGTTGAACGCAGACTGGCACACATTGCTCGCTCACATTGATGCAAAACGGTTTGACTAGAAGGCAAGGTCCACTGAGAACACATTGACAGCAAACCTTTTATGAAAGCTTAACATCCAGCTATAAATACCGCGCATGAAAATGGTATGCCGCGAATCCGTCACGTTGAGCAGTAAAATGCTGAAATAGACTATGTATCGTCTCTTCCGATCATGCATTGCCATTTTTCAATACGACTAAAGGGTGCAGTCTCATCTCTCCTACTACAAGCTCGATGCCTCTCTGTCGCCTTAGTATTTTGCGGAGTGCTACCTCTTGTTGCCAAAATTAAGCTTCGATTGAGGAAAACGCAGAAAACTAGAATGCCTTTCAGGTATGATCTGGATCAAATTCCATTAGAATATGCTGTGCAAGTGAGGAATCGATTTCAAGAATTAGATCTAGAAGACAGAGAGCCCGACGTGATGTGGACTGATGTTCGTGATATAATACAAGAAGTTGCTGCTAAAGTAGTTCCAAAGCAAAAGAAATGCAAGAAAGCAAACTGGTTATCTGAAGAGGCTTTGCAAATAGCTGAGGAAAGGAGGATGGCAAAAGTTATGGGGGAAAGAAAAAGATACAAGGTTCTCAATGCGGATTTTCAGAAAATAGCAAGGAGAGATAAGAATGCCTTCCTGAACATACAGTGCCAAGCAGTTGAGGACAACAGCCAATTAAGGAACACTGGAGCTCTGTATAAGAAAATCAAAGATATCAAAGGAAGCTTCTGTGCTAAGCTGGGCGTGATAAAGGACAAACGAGGCAAGGACCTCACTGAAGCCTCAGAGGTAAAGAAGAGGTGGCTGGAATACACAGAAGAACTGTACAAGAAGGACCCGAATGTGCAAACCCAACATAAGACGGTTGTGATCACTGATCTCGAGCCGGGCATCCTGAAGAGTGAAGTTGAATGGGCCTTAGCCAGCGTTGCTAAGAAGAAAGCCAGCGGAAGTGATGGCATTCCAGCTGAGTTGCTTCAGAACCTCAACCATGACGCTGTTAACATTCTGCATACATTATGTCAGAAGATTTGGACAACCCTGCAGTGGCCACAGGATTGGAGGAGGTCAGTTTACATCCCCATTCCGAAGAAAGGCAGTGCCAAAGATTGTTCCAACTACCGCACGATCGCGCTTATTTCGCATGCTAGCAAGGTGATGTTGAAAATCCTCCAAGGTAGGCTGCAGCAGTATGTGGATCGGGAGCTTCCGGACGTGCAAGCTGGGTTTCGCAAGGGCAGAGGAACTAGAGACCAAGTTGCCAACCTTCGCTGGATCATGGAAAAAGCAAGAGAGTTCCAGAAACCCATCTACTTCTGCTTTATTGATTATGCGAAAGCGTTTGACTGCGTAGATCACTGCAGATTGTGGCAAGCTCTCCAAGAGATGGGAGTTCCAATTCACCTCATCTGTCTCCTCAGGAACCTCTATGAAGGACAAGAGGCCACAGTCAGAACTAGGCATGGTCTTCTTACTGATTGGTTTCCGATTGAGAAAGGAGTGAGGCAAGGCTGCATAGTGTCGCCCTGCCTATTTAACCTATATGCAGAGTGCATCATAAGGAAGGCCGGTCTGGACGAGTCTTCAGCTGGAGTGAAGATTGCTGGAAAACGTATCAACAGCCTTAGATATGCGGATGATACAACTTTAATGGCAGAAAGTGAAGTGGAACTCAAGAGACTTCTGATGCGCGTACAAGAAGAGAGTGAGAAGTTTGGGCTTAAACTGAACATTAAAAAGACAAAGATCATGGCGTCTTGCCCTATCAAGTCCTGGAGCATCAATGGACAAGAAGTGGAAGCTGTGACAGATTTTCTCTTCTTGGGCTCCAAGATTACCTCGGAAGGAGACTGCAGCCATGAAATTAGGAGACGCCTGCTTCTGGGAAAGAGAGCAATGGTTAGCCTTGACCGCCTAGTAAAGAGCAGAGACATTAGTGTGCCAACGAAGATCCGTATAACTCGTGCTATGGTCTTTCCAGTTGTGATGTATGGATGCGAGAGTTGGACTGTGAAAAAGGCTGACCGCCGAAGAATTGACGCGTTTGAATTGTGGTGCTGGCGAAGACTTTTGAGAGTTCCTTGGACTGCCAGAAGATCAAATCAGTCGATATTGTCGACCATAAATCCCGACTGCTCATTGGAGGGTCAAATTCTAAAGTTAAAGCTCAGCTACTTTGGTCATCTGATGAGAAGAAAGGAGTCGCTGGAGAAAGATTTGATGTTGGGAAAGGTTGACGGTCGCCGGAGAAGGGGTAGGCAGCGAACGCGATGGTTAGATGGCATCCTCGAGGCACTGCAGATGAAGTTATGTGATGTTAGGAAGATAGTGAGAGACCGGAAAGCGTGGCGTGAAATGGTCCATAGGGTCACGAAGAGTCGGACACGACTGAACGACTGAACTGAACGTTGGCGGTGTAGTTATGATCAACCCCCTCGGGGTTGTAAGAGCGAAATGTACCACGTGTAACGCCAACCTGTTGCGGCGAAATACACATAAAACGACCTCGGTACTACTGGGGGAATAGCAGTAAAGTGGCGAAGCAACTCGAAGACAACGTTCTTATCTAGTTTGTTGCAGGGCAAAAGTTAGAGATGATTAAAATGGCGGAACAAAGAGGACAGTTTCTACCTTCCTTGGAGGAATGGGGATTTCCTTACGCTTTTTGTGCGCTTTAACTGCATGAAACGTCATCTTTTGCTGCTCACTCATTCCTTTACAAAAATTTCACGAGAAAAAAGCAAAAAAAAAAAAAGAAAACCATATTGATATGCACGCCTCCTTGCTTTAAGTCAATTTTAGTTGCGCGGTATATGCCAGCTAAAGGAACGAACATAACAATGAGCATTTGAGACTTATTCCGCATCTGTTTACATGAAAAGAACTATAGTTTATTCCTAATGAAGTCATGTCAGAGAAACCTTCGAATATGGGTCTGTTGCCTTAAAAAAAAAAAAAAAGACTGGCTTACCTAAACCAGTTTTGAAATTTCTCTCAAGGTAGCCCTGGTTTTATCACAATGTTCCGACCCTCAAATTTCCGTCGAAAGTTTTGTATCATCAACAGACATAGGTGTCTATTTGCGTGTATGTTGAAAACACGAGTAATTTAAACAGCACTAGTGTTTGTCGTAGAAGTGTAACCTATAATTGTAACTAATAAATATTGTGGTTTGGTTTTATGAGGGGGTTTAAGGTCTCAAAGCGACTCAGGCTATGGGAGACCACGTAGTTGCGAGACGAGCAAATAAATGTCCTTGGCAAAGGTCAACGAAACAGGAACTGTCGATTATACGCTTCTCGTTTCATACGAGAACGTTTATTGCTCGGGCGCAATTAACAAAAGATTGGTAGGGACTGCGGGTGGTGCATCACCTAAAAAAAGCCTTAGCGCCTACTTGATAACTGCCGCATACCGAGCGGCTTGTCGGTTAGGACTAACACATACAAAATACGTAATTGTTACATGATAATTTAGACTTTACATGTTATAATGTGCAAACTATTCGACTATTCTTAACGTACTAACTCGGAACGTTTGGGGCACAGAGCTTCTTTGCTGATGTGGACTTCGCTTTTGCTATTGTAACAAAGTGCCCGGGGGATTCTCTTGTACAAGTGACTGATCCGACATATTCGGAACAGGGTACAATAGACGTTGAGGTGCTATCAACTGCTGGCCTACAGCGTTTGAGTTGGGCAAATATTCTTGCTCCGTTGACTGGTTTGCTACAGGCGTTTTTCGCGGCTTCAGTACTCGTGGCTGCGGATTTCCTGGTCGGATCCACGGTTCTGAGCTGGGCTTAATGATCGACTGCGGCTCGAGCGGAGGCTGAGACAATTCAATTGGGGTCAAATACGGAACTAAATTCGATGGTGACCGATTTGTCAGAGCTCTCGACTGACTGTTCGAAATAGGTTTTTGCTGTGACGATATTTGTTGCAGCATGGATTCATTTTGTTGATTAGTTGGCTGCTTCAGCTGCTGTAACAAAGGAGCTTTTTCGCTAACAGAGGAAGGCTCAAGCCCATTCGGCACATTTAGGTTCCGTGGCTGTTGCTGTTTAATGCCTTGAGCCGGTAGAGAGTTTGTCACATTGCGCTGGAGTTTGAAAGAGCGCATAAACGAGGGTGTCATTGGCTTAAGTGGAGCCGAATGCTGTTTTGTGCCTGGCACAGAAGGATGCCTTGCCAATGAGGTACTTTTACGCTCCGATATCTGCTGAATCACTCGAGGTGTTTTCAATGCCGGTGCTGTCTTTTCCTTCGGCTGCGGTGTAAGATTTGTTACATTAACCCCGTCCTCACGCTTGAGGAGTGGCATTCGTTGTCCGGTCGCTTTTGCTATAGGAGAGCCATTCCCCTCTGATATCATCTGTTGAGGCTGTTTTGGCAATACATTTTCATTATGCTGTGCAGTAGGCTGCACCGCATGTGATGATTTCACACCCGCTGCTGCCTTTCTGTGCGTAGCTTGCGTTAGCAGTCTATTTTTCACAAAATCAGCTCCACGGTTCAGTACTGGTGCCATGTCATTCTTCACTTTTGTAATTGGAAGTAAATTCTGCTTTATATATTGCTGCCGTGGTGCTTTTGGTACCAGGCTTTTGTTCTTCCACCCTACAGGCTGCTGGGAATTCGTAGGCATTAAGCCAGGCGTTAGCTTGATTTGAATGATTTGGTTAGTTTGATGATTGCCTTGAAATCTCGCGCTTGGTTTCAAATCTGATAGCTGCAACTTCGTCGGTACCGCGACTGGCGTTGAATTGTGTTGAATGATTTTCTGGCGGTTGTTATTCCTTGTCATATTTAGTTTAGGTCGCAGAGAGTTTTCTTGGACAGCTGCATTCACATCTGGAAATGACTTAGGTTGAAACATGCGTTTCGTTGACTCATTCGCCAAAAAATGTTCTTTGGTATTCAAAGATGGCCAAGGCAGCCTTTTTTCCTTAATCATAGGTAACGAACTCAGGAGCTTAAGTCCCCGCCCTGGGTCCCTCCACGATGCAGATTTTACACCCCGAGAGTCACTTCGCTTCAGATCAACTGGCTTTTGTGTTGGCGCTCGTTCCTGTTGAGCGCTTTGCCAAGAAGGGCTTTGCCTCACAGGAATCCTTGGGCTAGCCTTGCCTGAAGGTGTCGCATTTTGTACTCGGTGGCCCAAGTTGTGGTTTTGTTGAGGGCGAGCATGATTATTCTGGATCGGAGTCGAACTGCCCTGTGCCACAAGGGGATAGTTTTGTTGGATGATTGGGGGTGGGCCAGAAACTAATTTTTTTATACCTGTCAGGGGCAGTGTTTTTTTTCCTGAAGGCTTATTTACATTTTGCGTCAGAAGTCCTGGGAGTTTGTTGCGGATTCGCACGCTTGCTTCATCACTTCGGTCAGATTTTTGTGGAAAATACAGTTCTGGAAACGAAGTCCTGTTGTACTGCAGTACAGTTTTTTTATTTTCTGCAGGCTCTCCGTTGATCGTGTTGCCTTTTTCGGCACTCTGATTTCGCTCTGCATTTGCAAAGATGTGATTCTTAATGGACCGCCATTGCGAAGAAGGCATAAAGCCTCCCCAAGTTTCCTTAGACGACTCTTCCTGCATCCGAGTCGGGAAAGCAGGTTGGCGGCCATGTCCATGTTGGCGGCCATATTCTGGTTGGCGGTCATGTTCAGGTTGGCGGCCATGTCCAGGTTGGAGCCTCTCATTGCTTCTTGAGTTGGACTGAAAAATGCTTTTTCTATCAACGCGCTGTGCAGACCATTGAGAGAATGCACTTTTCTGTCGCAGTGCACTCGCCTGGTCATTAAGTTTCTTCCCGAAACCATTTTTCGTTTCTTGTTGAAATGGCTTGTTAAATAGCATATTCTGCAGCGCCATAACATGGCGATCTTGTCCCTGTTGGTGTCTTAACTGAGCGTGCGAGGCACTTTTAGATCGTTGAATGACACCTATTGTTGGTGACATAGTAATTATGAAACCTTGGGCCTGCATTTCATCTTCCGGTTTAGGGACTATATGAACAGGAGTTAGAATGCCTGGCAATGCTCTTTTAGAATTATCGTCGTCTTGACGAGGTGCTTTCGTATTTTTCTGTGGCTTCAGATGCTGAATACGTTTCGACTCGAACTGAGAGCTTACATCTGGCCACCTGTCAGGGCTGTCATCTGCTCTACTTAGACTATTGCGTTGTCTCATAACAGCCAACTTTTTCAGGACATTGGCTTCTTGGCGCGCGCCTGGTTTGTTATGGTTCTGGTCGCGATCACCACTCTTCTTTTTCTGTTGAATGACAGACGGAACCTGGTTTTTCGCACCCATTTCCAGGGAAGCGCGTTGCATTTGAATGTAGTCAAAGAGGCCGTTTACCAGCATCTTTCGAACTGCTGCTTTACGCTGCTGCTGTGTGGATATTGGAGTAGGTCGATGCCGTTGCTTGTACTGTACTTCAAGTCCAGCATTAACGCCATGCGATCTTATTGCATTGCGCTCTCCTTCTTCACTCTGAATGAGGTTTTCTTCCATCTCTCTGGGACCTCTCAGCGGCAGTCTTACAATGCCCGCCTGAATTTCAGATGTATTGGGGTTATTATGGTGGTTTCCTTGTAAAATATTTTTGGACAGCGTGACCGCTTCATTAGTGTTGCCTTGGCTGAGCAGCCGGATGAAGTATGGCTTTAGTAGCTTTGCTAATTGATGTATGCAAGGCAACAGAGTCGAGTCAGAATTTCCGTCCTCTAGTGGCGGTGCCAGCCGGCTTCGAGAGTAAGTTTGAGAACCCTGTCGCGTAGGGGTGGTTAAATATTCGTCATTTGCGCGGTTTAAATTGCGGTTTTCGAGAAATGGAACCAGAATTGACCGAGTCCCAGATCTGCCTTTTATGCCTTCTTGTGAGAGGTCGACTTCACGGATGTACTGATCATCCTCAAATTTATCTCGGCATTTGTGAGTGTTGTCATGAAATTTCGCAGACTCTGGGATTTGTGGACGCTTAGTCATCTGAAGAGCACCCCGTTGATAAGCTTCCTCTGGGAACTCAACAATCTGTGGCAGAGCATCTTGCGATGGCTTCTGGTTGCTTGGTGCTACTTCTGAAACGCAAGAAAAGAGGATAAAATAGGATTTGTGCGAAGTTCTTTTTGTTTACACACGCGAAAATCGCCAAACTTTATTTCACGTCATTTTAAAAAAACTTCAATCTGGTAAGAAAAACATTTAATAGAGGCAGCTCGTTATTTAAGGGTAAACGATACACAATATGTGCCGTTTTCTGAGTTGCGCGTGGCTTATGATATTTCTGATTACATTCAGCGTCACTCTCAAGAATCTGCGCTTACACCAACTCATGGTTTTCAAGTCGATGGCATGGAAAATAACAGTCGCGGAAACAATTTAGTTATGGGCTGACATGAAGATGACAATGAGGCAGCTACAAATTATGACAGAAAGCTATTATCGACGTCTTCCAGGATAAACTATGATTAACTTTCCCTGGCGTTGAGAGATATCAAAGAATTGGAAATAAATTTAAAACTAAGAAACGCCCTGCGGTACTTTTCTTTTTGCTACTTAAGAAAGGCATTTTCATGAAGGCACCCCAGCAATGAAAGGGTTCTAAATTCCACTGTCTGATGGCATTTCCACCAGAACATGGGAAATACGAAAGCGCCTGTAGAAAGGTGCAGGAGATGAAACACAAATGGCAGAGACATTTAAGACTGGATAGACGCGGTAATGGGAAGGCATGAATACGACCTCAACAATCACAGGAGATTGTTCACATTGCACCCTTTCACCCTACAAGGCCGGCACGGTCGCCATTCCCGTGCTTATTCGAACCGGATATCGGCGGTTGCTGTCGAGTTGCCGACTGAACCGACACTTACTCTAAGAACACACACGTCTCATTAAAAAAATTCTATATGTCCAACTGGCGTTGCGGCTATAGAGGAGACGTTCCGCCGCGCGTGGAGGAAGCGCCACGGCCTGCAGAGAGCGTGGGGAAGAAGTGACGCGTCGGCTCTGGTCTGCGGGCATCTAGATGATTCCAGTCATTCAACTCCTTCAAGCGAGAGGTCTAACGAGCCCTCGTAACTCATAACACGCATACAAATAGCAGCGTCAGCCGCTGTAGTCCTGGACTACGGAGCCAACGCAGACATATCCCCCTCCCTTCGGTCAGCCCTTCTAGCTCCGCGCTCACTCGTCGACAGCCGTCACGCTGAGGCCGCATCGCTCCGTTTCAGATTTCGCCCGCTCTCTTCGTACTGCTACCAGCGAACAGCTGGGTATAGGTGCTGGAGACGTGGCAGCACACCGACGGGTGCCGATCAATGGGGCGGGTAAAGATCTCGCTTTAAAACTTTTGCATCCGAAGTTGAACTGATGACAAATAAATTGTAGGCTGACGATGAAATATATAGTTAAGGTAAGTTTAAGGCGGTCGCACAAAACTGAGCCCTAAAAACAGTTCACAACCAAAACAAAATTCCGAATTTCTAAAAATGAAAAATGGGAACTGTGGAATCGTAACTGGAGAAAGATTTGATGTTGGGAAAGGTTGAGGGTCACCGGAGAAGGGGTAGGCAGCGAACGCGATGGTTAGATGGCATCCTCGAGGCGCTGCAGATAGTTATGTGATGTTAGGAAGATAATGACAGACCGGAAAGCGTGGTGTGATATGGTCCATAGAGTCACGAATAGTCGGACACGACTGAACAACTGAACTAAACTATCAAAAATGTTGAATCAGAAATAATTTTACATTTGCAATTTTGACTGGGATATGGCTGCACGATGGCATTTATGATATTTAATTTGCACCGGCTCCTAAAGTGTGTTTCGAAAAGGCAGCGGAAGTAAAGGTGAATGAGTTACCATACACTTAAAAAATATTTAGCTACTCAGCAAGCTAGAAGCTCTTATTATTAAATGCCCATTCCTGAGGGCATGCCTTAATAATATCATGTAAATGAGAGAAGCATTGCATAGTCCGCCTGACTCACCTGTCACTGTCTCTGATGACATAAAATAATACATAACGAACTTTGTTAAACTAGATGTTCGCATCTCGCAGGCCACTTTAGTGTACCAGGTATAGGCTGGTCAACTTCTGCAAATAAAAGCAATCACGAGAATCAAATCAGGCCATGCTTGATTTAAGGAGGAGGAGGAAACAATTTTATTTAACGCGCTGTTAAGCGTCTGGACTGGGCCAGGGTCTCCAAGGCCAGCTGGTCTTTCGGCTGGTAAGAGGCTAACCAAGCCCGCCACGTTGGGGACGGGGGGGGGGGGGGGGGGGGGAGGGGGGGGGGAAAGTGAGGTGATTGAATTGCAACAGGGCAGGAAAACATTCAGTGTTCTAAATTTGCATAGTGTTCAGAACAATTCGGGCATTCGGGGGAATGTCTGATGCGATATATAAACGATCGGGCAGGAGTAAGAAGTTTGTCTAGTTGTATGCGTCGAAGAATGCGTGCATGCAATGTTTTCATATCAGAGGACGTAAACCGCACAACAGCCCACATGAATTCAATACAGCTCCTTTTATATTTGAAGCCATTTTCTGAGACACCTGACTTTGTTGTAACGTCTGCTATCTCTGTTCACCGGGCTGCTTGCTGGGGCTTTCTGGGGTGTTTCGTATATACAAATCTCTCATGCAGATGGTGCTTCCATCACTGATGTCTTCTTTGACAATTTTGATGCTCTTTGTTATAACAGAGTCAATGTTTGTCGCCATGATGTTAAACTGGTACCAGAGTCCTCTGTTACCGCTTTAAAGCTATGGTAGAAAGCCAGATGCTGTTAAAGAACACAAATCGCTAGGATTTTTCATGGAAATTGTAGCTAAAAGAAAACGGAACTTCCAGAAAAGAAGAGAAAAGCAGATATTCTTTTTCCGGTGTTGGAACAATAAGTTGGAAAACTGGTGAAGATGGCACACGTGAAAAGTTTGAAATGAATGGTATTTTAGTCAGCGATGCCCAAGCACTATCTGATGTCATCCATTAACATTTTTGATCTTTGTTTATGAATGAGAGAAACAGTTTACCGAACTTTTTGGCACTATTTCCGCATTTGGCTGATGTTGTCATCACTCAGATTGCTTTAAATATGCTCTTTAACCGAGATGTAAACGTATCACCTGTATCAGGAAATATACTTAATGCCTGCTTTAAAACTGTAAGCACAATAGATATCAAAATGTTTCTTTGCTTCATTTTCAAAACCTTTTCACAGAATCAGTCATCCACTGCATGTTTAATGCTATCTATCGCCCACTACTACTTTTCCTGGAGTGGTCATTTTTCGAGCAGCTACAGACTGGAACGGCCTTCCTTATGAAATCGTCGCTGTCACTACACTGTGTGTTTTAAGCGTACGTACTAGATTATCTTGATATAATCAATCGTCGCTGTTTGTTAGCATTCAAGACGTATTCCCCCCCCCCCCCCCCCCCCCATTATGTAACACCCCCGAAAGGGGATTGTACTGAATGAAGCTGAACCGAACTGGTCTGAATTGCGAGGGACTTACTGAAGGCGAGAGTGGAATAGTTGGCAAATGTAGAGACGAACGATTTGTCAGTAATTATGGTCATATTTACTAACAATAACTACCTGCAAACTACTTGAGCACATAAATCACTATTACATATATTTTTTTTATAACCTTGTTTATTGCCTCAGGGCATAATGGAATATGTTAAAATTTTTAAAGGATATTGAATGGAAGAAACAAGCTTGCCTGTTCTAATAAAGTTCAAGAATGATAAGGCCTTTGCGTCCAAGCGGTGTACGCAGATGAGTTCTTCGGCGAAACTGCCGCCAGGTGCAGAATTCTCGTCGGCTTCAGTGCCGGGCAAACCCACAACAAGTGGTGAATATCTGCCTCATGATCTTGTGACTTGCAGACAGGACATCCTACATGCTGATATAAATATTGATATTGATGCCATGTTCGTGTTACAGCCAATGTGAGGGCAACTCCGACCCGGATCCTCCGTAGCGCAACCTCCTCTGCGCGGGTAAGACCGCTGGGGAGGATTACCGCACACGATGGGACAAGATCACGTGTGCGGCGCCGGAGGTGTTCCTTTTTTTGTGAGAAGCAGAGTGGCATCATCCATAGCGAGGAAGCGTGTCATTGATGGAGGTAGAGTCGCCTATCGGGTTGCAGAATTTGTGGAGGCTTTCGAGCTGAGTAGGTCGCGTGGGACCCACTCAATTCGAATGGTTTGCGTGATGCGAGCTGTCAGACGATGTATATTTTGGCAGATTTCTGGGCTGCGAGTGACGCGTCGGAGCAGACGTATTGCTTGTAGGGCGTCGGTGCGGATGACGATTTTGGCTGTATAGGTAGTAAGGTTGTGACGGATAGAGAGCAAAGCGCGTCTTGGACGGCGACCAGCTCAGCACAGAAATGGAAAACTTTGAAAGAGCGCAAACACACACGACCACTAAAGACAAAAAACGAGACACAGTGGTCGAGTTTGTCTTTAGTGGTCGTATGTGTTTGCGCTCTTTCAATGTTTTCCAAATATGTACCAACTCGCCCAAAAAGAAGTGTTAATTCAGCACAGAAAGAAAAAGGAGGTTCTGCAAATTGATATCTGGATGTGCTATTTAGCGCCGGCTTACAAGGACAATGAATTGCAGTTGTAGTTTCATATCCGTCAATGCTGGCATCTACATACACAATTATTGAGCCTTGGGGCAGTTTGCTGTTTTGCTCTGCGATTCTTTCACGAAGGGATGATGCCGCATAAGATGTGGTTGGTCTATGAAGGTCAATAGGGTTTTTTCGCTCAGCTGAACAAAATTCCATGGAAGAAGAACTGGCGATGGCAGCGGCAATAAGGTGTGCGATGTAGCATATGCCCGGAGGGCGCGCGGCGAGTGGAAAAGGGTCGCCTTAAAGCATTACGGGGTTGCTGTACCAGTTCATCTAATGTGTTGAGCTGAGCGTTCTCTTGTAGTGTCACGATCGATGTGATGCAGGGGAGACAAGTGATAGCTCTTATAGCGTCTCTATTTACTGCTTCTAGACGATCCCATTCAGCTCTTGTCAAGAGCTGAAACTGTGCTTGATAAATGAGGCGTGGCTGCAGAACCGCTGTCACCAAATGCCGTGCGACGTGGGAGCGAGCGCCACCAAATTTAGGAGCAATACGTCTTATTAGGCCCAAGGTCTGCATCACCTGCTTTTTAGCCTGAGAAAGCCTGGCAGTTCCCGTTCCCGACTGATGAATCGACAATCGCAGAATTTTCAATGTCTCACTTTCGTGAAGGGGATTCCAGATAGTTGGAGACGGATCGGAGTCGCCGCGAGTTTACGGCGACCCCAGCGGTTGGCGACCGACGTGAACATAGTTTTTGCTTGTGGAAAGCTCTAGGTCGACACATTTAACATAGTTGGCAGTAATATTCAAGGCTGACTGTAAGGCTGCCTTTGGACTCCATCTTACCTTATGTAAGGCTGCCGTTTGAGCAAACAGGTTATGATGTACACCGTATATCATCCGCATAGAGCAAAAAGTTAAATTCAGGGACATTATGTAAGCCCCGTGCAAGAGGAATGAAGGCTATGTTAAACAGCGTTGGTGACAGTACCGAGCCCTGGGGTACACCGCGAACAGGAACAAATGATCTGATGGAATCGCCATTAAGCCGTATTGCAAATATTCTGTTTTAAAGGAAGGATTTTACAAAACTGTGCACCCTAAGAGGATAATGTAGCGTGTCAATACAATTCAAAAGGGCGGCGTGGCTAATGTTATCGTATACGCCTTTTCGACATCCATCGCGAGAATGGTACGCACATTGCGGCTGCGGGTTGACGACAGATTTGCGAGGCTAAAACAGCCAGTCCATCTAAAAACTTTGTTACTAAATGTCAGCACATACTCAGGAGGGCTACTTAACATATACGCAACTTGTGAAAACTAATCACGGCTTCGCCTGTTCAGTAAAGAGTGCAACACAGATTCATGCAATACTCATATATTTTTCTAAAACCATAAGTAAAAATATAGACCTAGTAAAATGAATCAGCCTGTCTTTCATACGAAGAACATTTCATTGGTTTTAACTGTACTGTTCCGACAGATTATTGTTCACTCTGGCGCCTCTGGGAGCTGTGTTCTTGGCCGTCTTTTTTTTTTTTTAGTATAATATTAGGGCGAAAGCCTTTTCTGGCTCGTCCGTGGCGTGAAAGGAAGAGTTTCCTAAAATGGCGCCCGTCGATTACACGATCACTTGTATGCAGGTTTATTAAGAAAATAATTGATTTTAAATAGACGATTAAGTCACTATTTGATAGCAGCATAACACGTAATGAGTACTAGTGATAGTTAAAGATTAGAATGCGGTAGCTTATAGAGATAGTAATAAATAATAGAAATTGATGAAATAATAATGTAGTTATGATGCTTAACGACGGAGATTATAGGTATAATGACAATTATAGTAGCTATAAATAGTTACCTATGTCATTGATAGTGATAATGAGGGACTGCGATAGATGATATATGCGAGACGTTCCGCATTCATCTGTCCGAGTTGTGAACAATTTTCTTGTAGAAACCATTGCACTAAAAGGGCTCAAATGCCGACTTCAAGGTAACTTGTTTTGGTCTACACTTTTCGATAATGTAGTTTAACGCCTGAACTTGCCTGAATTTTTCGGAATCGGTGAAACACTGCTGTCGTCTGAGCTGGAACTTTTCGTCATTACGACCAGATCAACCGATGCGACTGGCTGCGCTGTCTGGCGAACTTTGGCAACCAATAACCTGCCTAGGGAGTGGCGAGCCTCGCAGTTCGCCAGATGGGACAGCCTGTAGAATCGGCTGACCTGCTCACCACGACGGAAACTTCCGGTGAAGACGACTGCAGTTTTACTTCGTTTCTGGAAAATGCAGGCAAGTTCAGGTGTTACATTACATTATACAAATATGTAGACAAATTAAAGCTCGTGGGTAGCTTTCGCATTTTTATTTATTAAGCATTCTTAAGAGAAATCGTGTATTTTTTGTCCTTAACTTGCCTGAATAACAGGCTTTCCGCTGATCACTCGTTATTTATACTGAATCAATTAAATAATTTTACAGCTCAGCTACTGCTGAATAATGTGTCCGGAAATGATTCCGCGTGGTGTCAATAATGGAAAATGTATGCAGTTACTCTGAAAAATCTAGTTCACTTGTAAGAAGAATAGTTTACTGATTGATTACAACGGCATAACACTATCAATATCAGAATATACATAGCTAAACGTATGGGCCGTTAATATTCTTGGCTGTAATAAGGATCGATTTGGTAACAACTAAAGATTTACGCATAATATTTTTACTAAGACGGGCATTAATGTTGTCTACTCCATAGGTCCGCCTCCTTGCTTGCAAGGCCTATTTCAGATTACACTGCTATCTTTTAGAACTCATTTGCTAAGTGTAAAGTAAACAATGTAGAGAGAGCTAAAATGAGGGCTACTTGGCACGTATGGTACAAATTTAAGCATTGCGGACATACATCAACATATCATGCTTTAATTACAATTGCCGATAATTGCCCAAAGATACCATTCCGGACGACTTAAATTCATTTATCGATTATCTGCAGGTCTATAGACCTGCAGATAATCGATAAATAGCAAAGAGCAAATCAGCGAGTTTATTTCCGAGTATACTCGGAACTAAACTCGCTGATTTGCTCTTTTCCTCACCTGGATATGCAACTCGGCAACAACATAGGTTAATTTTAATTCCTCTTCGAGCCTATGATATCCGCTTTAAACGACATTTCCTTTCACGTATCATTTCCGATTGAAAGAACCTCACCGCAGCCATCGTTCACATTTTCCGCACAACATTTCATTAAGTAGGCACTGTTGCATTTGTCACGTAGCGCTTTTGTAGTTTCATTGTGTATATAATTCAATTTTGTTTTCATCATAGTGCTGAAATACCTGTATTCGTGATACATTCGACTCGTACTCAAATTGTGCTCTTACTTTGTTATCTGTTTTTGCTTGTTTTATTAAACTATTCTGCCTCTTTCCCACCCGGCTATAATCCCAACACGGAGAGATCACAGCCTCAATATTTAAATAAATGCGCAAATAAATGTATAAATAAACACTAGCATGCTCGAACACAGATGTTCTCTGGGATGCCTGCACCGTTTCCTGAAGGCGAGTTCCTTGCGTTCCGCTGCACGTGTACAAATATATCAATTACTGTATACGGAGAGCACTATTCAGGCCCAGATTTAGATGGCCTTCAACACTGCAGTTTGCGCAAGGTACAGGTAGGCCCGTACAACGTCAACCAGATTTCATAACTTCCACATACACCTGTTCCCAATGTGAATTCATACTAGTGTCATTATCAGCGTGTGTCCTGTTTCCCTACCGTCTGTGCGTGTCATTCGTGTGCTCTAGGACCATGTCTGAATTCGTTCCCCAACTAGCCCAATTAAAAACATTTACAGCCAAGGTGAAGCTAACTGCAACGTGCGAGAAGAAGTCTGATTATAAATAATTCAACCGGCGTAGGCCAATTCCTTATAAAATGTGATCACTACAAATTGAATATCATTCACATGATTTTCGTTAGGGAAATGTGTCTGTATTTTGTTCTGTCCACCTGGTTGGAGGCTTTAATACTTCGGCGTTGATTAATTAGATTTTTCATACCAAGACAGGGCTTACAGGTATCCTTTGTGACTATTCCACTGCTTTTGTTTATTGCGCATTCCATCATATTATATTTGAGATTATCGTTCATTGCTTCATCATAAAGTTGTCGTTTTAGGTTAAACCCGAATAAGCGTTCTGAAGCGAGATCACAAATTCTCTTCTTTGCTCCTGCTTTTATACTCTCTAATAGCAGGAAAGTTAAGTTGGGACAGCCGTCTTTTCGACAAACATCGTTTCTGTGACGTCCCTATCTTTTTTTTTTTATTTCTTTTTTTGCTACGCTCGCCGTAAAGGCCCCAATCATCCATTTTTCAGTTGTTTGTCTGAAGACTCTACGCTCGTGTGTGTGTTCAAGAAGCGGAAGTTCGGCTTCGACCGTTTAACGGTGAGTTTCAACAAAAAATGCAAGACTGCGCTTAAGTGTGCTTAAAAGCGGAAATGGCGAAAGCCCCACTCATGAACTATTTTCAATGGCTGCATCGTCACTGTCATCCGTACCACCACCATCATCATAATTTCAATCGCTACTATCATCATTGTCATCACTGCCATCGTCATTATCATTATCACTAACTGCAGTGACCTTATATATCATCGCTACTACATCATTCTCATTATCACTAACTGCTTAGTCATGGTCATCGCTACTATCCTCCTTACGATAGACAAGGAGAATTATGATCGGCTTCTCACGAGCCCGGAGTGGTGTAGCGGTTTGCACGCTCCGCTGAGGATCGGATAGTGTTTCGATTCACGATGGAGAGCGAACACGTCCGCAGCCCATGAGCCAAGAAATGTCTTCGTTTTAAAATTGCAGGATGGCGCTGAAGCCTGCTTCAGAGCGGAAAGCAGATGATTTTCTCTTTCCTCTCAATTTTTTATATATTTCCTTCTCTTTCCTCATTATCCCTATTTTTGTTTTTATTTTCGTTATGTGTCTATTTATGCAAACAGTGCATGTGAATCCACAACACTAGATGACTCAATCATGTGACGGTTTTTGCTATTTTTTATACACTATCCCTGCTATCGCTAACAAGATCATCATCATTGTGTAGTGGTGTAGTGGTTAAGGCACTCAACTGCTGTGCCCAAAGATGGGGGGTCGCTCCGGCGGCCGCTTTTCGGTGGAGCCGAAAAGCAAGACGCTCGTGTGCTCTGCGATGTCAGTACACGTTAAAGAACTCGAGGTGTTTTAAATTTCCGGAGCCCTCCACTATGGCGCCTATCATAGCCTGAGTCGATTTAAACCCTAAAACAAACTACACCTACCACCACCAACAATCATCATCATCATTATCACTATAACTAACTGTAATAATCTATATCAATAACTACCACTCACTGTCACTAGCTATAACCAGCACTGTCACTATAATCAGCTATCATCATCACTACCATTATTTCTAGCATTTTCACTAGTGTGAGTCCATATTAATCGTGCCTGTTAACTATCGTTTAATCAACTATAAAATTGTGTTTAATTACTATAAACTGATTATTGAACTTCGTGCTCACATATTTTGGCCGACACTCCCTTTCTGCGCCCCTCATGAACCAAGCCAAGCTTTTACCTTAATAACAGCTGCACAAGGCACGCCATTTGTTTGTCATGAGGTGCAGCCGTGAATCAGGCGTGCCACCCGGATTGTTGCAGGCACACCACTGGGCTCGGCAAAAAGAACAGAATTGAAAAAGGCAACTGCAACCAGAGTCGAATTGCCCTGTATATGGAAATAAACAGAAGAGGGCTCTATGAAAGGCCTAACTGTGGAAATACAGGGTGTGGTCGGAAAGTAATGCAATTATTTTTTCAGGGCGCTCATATCGGTTCTGCCATGCCCTAATTGGTTGGGATGGGCGGAGGGGACTTTCAACTATTAATCCCTGCCTAGCGCAGTCTCCTCTAAGCTATGGGAGCGTCAGGATTGCTGTTTCCGTGTGCCTTCTGAAATGCCCTTGTCACGACATGCAATGGAATTCGCACGCGAACAAGACAAGAGATCAATCTCTGTGATAAACTCGATAAGAATCTTTCCAACCGCTACTAAATGGTTCAGCAAGTGTACGGGAATTCTGCTTTGCTGTATTCTCATGTTTCAAAGTGGTTGAGGCGTTTATGGCGGGCCTGTAAGAATCGATACTGAATCCTGCTTTAGACTGCAGCGAATGAGCGAACGTGACAAAATGTGTTTCGTGTTCGCAACGTTTTGAACAGCAACAGTCGAATGAGTGTTGCGGAAGATAACAGGGACTCAATATTCCGAAAATTACTGTGCATGACCTCGTAAGAGACAAATGTGAACATGCGGACACTGTGCGCCAAGCTGGTCCCCAAATTGTTGGTTGGTGACCATAAAAACAACCGAGGGGGGATCGCAAGCGAACTTTTGGACCTTATGTTAACATTGAAATTGAACGTTATTTATTGGAAAGTGTCATTACCGGTGACGATGGCTATTTGAGTACGAGCCTGACGCGAGGCGAAAGTGTCAAATGGCCCACCTTAGGGTCACTGCCTTGTCGTGGCGGAGGGACTTGCGAAACTCGATGAAGTCGTGAGCTCTGCTGTGTAGGGCCACCCAAGATAGACAGGTCACGGCAGAGAGTTCTGACAAAATGTGATTCACTGGAGAAGGTAATGGCAACCCACTCCAGTATTTCCTGCCAAGAAAACCCTATGGCCAATCAGAATACCATTAATGATATGGCGCCGGAAGATGAGCCCCTCAGGTTGGAAGGCGTCCCACATGTTACTGGGGATGAACAAAGGGCGATTCCTAGTAGCTCCAGGACGAATGAAGCGGCTGGGCTAAAGCCAAAAGGACGCTCAGTTGTGGATGTGTCGGGAAGCGACCGGAAAGTCCGATGTTGCAAGGAGATATATCACATAGCAACATGGAATGTAAGATCTATGACGCAAGGTAAACTGGATGTCGTCAAGCGAGAAATGGACAGATTGAACATTGATATCTTGGGTATCAGCGAGCTCAAGTGGACCGGAATGGGAGAATTTAACTCCGGCGACCATTGTCTTTTATTGTGGGCACGAATCCAAGAGAAGGAATGGGGTCGCTCTCATAGTAAACAGAAGAATGGGCAAAGCAGTGCTAGGGTACAACCCCAAAAACGACCGAATGATTTCACTTCGGATCCAAGGTCAGCCTTTCAACATAACAGTTATCCAAGTCTATGCAACGACCACTACTGCTGAAGAAGCTGACGTTGAGAGATTTTATGCGGACCTACAATGCCTTTTAGACCGCACCCCATCCTCAGACGTCGTTTTTCTCATAGGAGACTGGAATGCTAAGGTTGGGAGTGAAGAAATATCCGGAATTATAGGCAAGTTCGGTCTTGGCGAGCCAAATGAAGCTGGGCAGAGGCTAGTAGAGTTTTGTCAAGAAAACAACCTGACCATAGCGAATACTCATTTTCAACAGCCCAAGAGGCGCCTGTACACATGGACTTCACCGGACGGTCTGTACAGGAATCAGATCGATTATATTCTTTGCCGGCAGAGATGGAGAAGCGCTATACAAGCAGTAAAAACAAGGCCTGGGGCCGATTGTGGCACTGATCATCAGCTTCTTGTTGCCAAAATTAAGCTCCGATTGAGGAAAACGCAGAAAACTAGAAGGACTTTCAGGTATGATCTGGATCAAATTCCATTAGAATATGCTGTGGAAGTGAGGAATCGATTTCAAGAATTAGATCTGGAAGACAGAGAGCCCGAAGAGATGTGGACTGATGTTCGTGATATAATACAAGAAGTTGCTACTAAGGTAGTTCCAAAGCAAAAGAAATGCAAGAAAGCAAACTGGTTATCTGAAGAGGCTTTGCAAATAGCTGAGGAAAGGAGGATGGCAAAAGTTATGGGGGAAAGAGAAAGATACAAAGTTCTCAATGCGGATTTTCAGAAAATAGCAAGGAGAGATAAGAATGCCTTCCTGAACATACAGTGCCAAGCAGTTGAGGACAACAGCCAATTAAGGAACACTGGAGCTCTGTATAAGAAAATCAAAGATATCAAAGGAAGCTTCTGTGCTAAGCTGGGCGTGATAAAGGACAAACAAGGCAAGGACCTCACTGAAGCCTCAGAGGTAAAGAAGAGGTGGCAGGAATACACAGAAGAACTGTACAAGAAGGACCCGAATGTGCAAACCCAACATAAGACGGTTGTGATTACTGATCTCAAGCCGGGCATCCTGAAGAGTGAAGTTGAATGGGCCTTAGCCAGCCTTGCTAAGAACAAAGCTAGCGGAATTGATGGCATTCCAGCTGAGTTGCTTCAAAACCTCAACCATGACGCTGTTAACATTCTGCATACATTATGTCAGAAGATTTGGATAAACCTGCAGTGGCCACAGGATTGGAGGAGGTCAGTTTATATCCCCATTCCAAAGAAAGGCAGTGCCAAAGATTGTTCCAACTACCGCACGATCGCGCTTATTTCGCATGCTAGCAAGGTGATGTTGAAAATCCTCCAAGGTAGGCTGCAGCAGTATGTGGATCGGGAGCTTCCGGACGTGCAAGCTGGGTTTCGCAAGGGCAGAGGAACTAGAGACCAAATTGCTAACCTTCACTGGATCATGGAAAAAGCAAGAGAGTTCCAGAAACCCATCTACTTCTGCTTTATTGATTATGCGAAAGCGTTTGACTGCGTAGATCACAGCAGATTGTGGCAAGCTCTCCAAGAGATGGGAGTTCCAATTCACCTCATCTGTCTCCTCAGGAACCTGTATGAAGGGCAAGAGGCCACAGTCAGAACTGGGCATGATCTTACTGATTGGTTTCCGATCGAGAAAGGAGTGAGGCAAGGCTGCATACTGTCGCCCTGCCTATTTAACCTATATGCAGAGTGCATCATGAGGAAGGCCGGTCTGGACGAGTCTTCAGCTGGAGTGAAGATTGCTGGAAAACGTATCAACAACCTTAGATATGCGGATGATACCACTTTAATGGCAGAAAGTGAAGTAGAACTCAAGAGACTTCTGATCCGCGTACAAGAAGAGAGTGAGAAGTTTGGGCTTAAACTGAACATTAAAAAGACAAAGATCATGGCGTCTTGCCCTATCAAGTCCTGGAGCATCAATGGACAAGAAGTGGAAGCTGTGACAGATTTTCTGTTCTTGGGCTCCAAGATTACCTCGGAAGGAGACTGCAGCCATGAAATTAGGAGACGCCTGCTTCTGGGAAAGAGAGCAATGGTTAGCCTTGACCGCCTAGTAAAGAGCAGAGACATTAGTCTGCCAACCAAGATCCGTATAACTCGTGCTATGGTCTTTCCAGTTGTGATGTATGGATGCGAGAGTTGGACTGTGAAAAAGGCTGACCGCCGAAGAATTGACGGGTTTGAATTGTGGTGCTGGCGAAGACTCTTGAGAGTTCCTTGGACTGCAAGAAGATCAAATCAGTCGATATTGTCGACCATAAACCCTGACTGCTCATTGGAGGGTCAAATTTTAAAGTTAAAGCTCAGCTACTTTGGTCATCTGATGAGAAGAGAGGAGTCGCTGGAGAAAGATTTGATGTTGGGAAAGGTTGAGGGTCGCCGGAGAAGGGGTAGGCAGCGAACGCGTTGGTTAGATGGCATCCTCGAGGCACTGCAGATGAAGTTATGTGATGTTAGGAAGATAGTGAGAGACCGGAAAGCGTGGCATGACATGGTCCATAGGGTCACGAAGAGTCGGACACGACTGAGCGACTAAACTGAATTGAGGGTCTCCTCGCACCAAGAAAGCAAGAATGAGCCAGTCGAAAGTGAAAATGCAAGTTGTCTTTTTGAGGCCAAGGGTATGATTCACAAATAATTCATACAGCAAGGGCAGGTAATCAACACTTCTATTACATGGACGTGCCCGGGAGATTGAGAAAAAGGGTCCTCCGAGTGTGACAAGAGATCACGTATACCTGGCAGCTACATCACAACATTGCTCCCTGCCGCACTTCACGTGTGGGAGTTTCCGGCCAAGCACAACTTGGAGACGCTTCCACAACTCCTCTAGAGTCCTGACCTGGCTCAGGCAGACTTCTCCTGTTCGCTATAATCAAGTGCGCCTTGAAAGGAGTCAGTTTCGGCAACGTCGAAGCGATCCAAACAGCCGTGACAAAGGCTTTAAACCACACCCTACGCTTAACGTCTATGTCAGTTTCTTTGTCACAATTCTGTACGCCTAAGCAGTGCATCCTTTCAAATTATGTTCGCACTTCACGCTCACATCTACTCTTAAGAACGAGGTCAGCTGCAATAAACTAAACCGACAAATTCAAAATACAAAATTACAGATTTTAATCGTGGCACCAGGATTGTCACATTATTTTAACAAGCTATGTGGTAAGCCTGTAGGGACAGCATTTAATTTTTTAGTGTGCAGCACTTCTGGCCACGATCACGATTTCGCTGGTGGCTGTCTGACGCCTGCCATTTATCTCTCTCTTGTCAATTGTGTCACTTGGGTCACGCAGTGACTCATCAGGTACGTGGTGCTCGGCACAGAGAGGAAGAGGAGGAGGAGCAGGGTTGCGGCATCCCATCAGATGCGCGCGCCGGCGCGGATAAAAGAAGCGTAGTTCTCGCATTGCACATGCGGTGATGATGAAAAATTATTTTCATTGAGGCCTTTAGAGGGTCTGGTCGTGGGTGGTGGCAGGGAATTTATGGCTCTCGTCGACCTGGAGGGCACAGTCCACCAGTCGCTTTTGGGTGATGGGTCTGAGCTGGAAACCATGACTTCCCAACTCTCGCTGTCTGTGAGTGGCTGCTTGGAGAGTAGAGCAACTAAACATAATGTGTGAAAAGTTTGGTTTGGTTAGGTTTGTGGGGTTTAACGTCCCAAAGCGACTAAGGCTATGAGAGGCGCCGTAGTGGAGGACTCCTGAAATTTCGACCACCTGGGGTTCTTTAACGTACACTGACATCGCACAGCACACGGACGCCACATGTACCCTATGGACTTCGCACAAAGCGAATTCGAAGAAATAGAGACCTGGGTGTATTAAAGCTTGAATGTGCGTGATTGTAGCTTGTGCCACGTCACCTTCTCTGCTTATGTGGTGGTGGTAGAAACATTTACTGCCAATATTACAGAAGGTGGGGGTGTTGCTTCCTACATGGCATTTGAGAGCCCCCTCTATGTGCGGAGGGCCCTCTTACAAAGCTAAGGAAAGCCCTTGGAGGGCTATCCGAGTGAGAGCGCATGTAATGATCTTGCGCTGGCCCTTATAGGACGCACAGGTGAGGAGCTTCTCCCAGTAATCGAGGGCCACCTCTGGTGAAGGAGGATGAGGGAATGAGGGGCAGGTGAGCAATATCTGTAGAAAGTCACCAGGTTTGCCACAGAGCTTGCAGGAAGAAGATAACTGGTTAGGGAAACGGGCGTGGAGAAGGATGGGGTATGGGGCTGTGAGTGTTTGCAGCTTGCGCCAATGGACAGCTTGTGTTATTATTGTGAAAGAAATGCTACTAGGTTTCGAGCCTTCAGCGTAGCGTGGCCGGTAGCCCCGTCTTACCCACGTGACGCTGTGACGTCATACCTTACGTGACACTAGGGTGAGAGCTGGGCTACCAACTCAAGCAGTCGGCAGGAGCTGCCAATTTGAGTCTCTCGTTTCACATAGGACGTTTATGTCAGAATCAGTTTGCTACAACCCTGGCATTCACGTTACCCCTATAGGCCACTAAGGCACGTTCATACGGTTTGGTTAAAGCGGGTCTTTATATATGAGCTGAGGAAGAAGAAAAGGAGCAGAAGAAGAACGCTCGGCCACCCGCAGCTAATGCTTTTGCTCAATATTTCGTTCAGCAGCGTTGAAACCTTGTAATTTTGTGAAAATCGGGGCAGGGGGTGCGCAAGTCCTTCTATTTTTGCAGTGCTAGGTAAGGATGTCACTAAAGGACAGCAAGCACTCCCTGGCATCTGAGGAAGACTGTTCCTCCCCAGCCTGGAAAGTGAGACCTTGGGCCGGGGAGTGAGCCTCCTCATTACCGGGAAGGCCCGCATGCGCGGGTGTCCAAATAAGGGTGACAGATTGTCGGGGTTCCTAAAAACGCGAAATGCGGTAAATGTTGGTGGACACTAAACCATTGGCAAAGTTTAGGATAGCTCTATTAGAATCCGAAATTATTTTCGCGGCGGGTGTGGATGCCATGGCTAGCGCAAGCAATGGATGCCTCCTCCGCCTCTGTTGTAGAATCGGGGAGAATTGAGCAAGCAGAGTAACTGCTAGTACCTTTCGATGGGTGTTTGCACAAGTGGCCGCATCTACATATGCTACACTGGGGTCTTCTTCATATTGTCTGTGTAAGGCTTGCGCCCTGGCTGTTCTACGTTTCCCGTCCCGTTCTGGGTCATGTGTTTAGGAAGGAGGGATGCCAAAATTTTAGAGCGAATTGCAGGAGCTAATGGGGTGCCTTTAGACGGGAGTCCTATTGGGAATATGCGTAAAGAAGAGAGAAGTGCGCGACCTGTTGGTGGGCTGTCAGCGTGGCTTCATGGAGTTCTTCACGCGTATGGGCCCCAAGTGTGAGTAAGCGGAGTGTTGAGGTGCTGGGAGGAAGGCGCAGGGCTGTTTTTGTACAACTGCGGGGTAAAGTGTTCACTCGATCGCGAGAGTGAATGATGAGGAGAGGGATAGTGGACTAATGTTGTGTGATCTCATATGTGACCACGTGGTCATGGGTGCTACCAGGTTCAATGCCGTGCCCTTCTCGGTTTCGCATACGCAGGGCATGAAAATGGGTGGAACGCCGGTGAACCTTAACGCGTTCGACGGAACGCTGGTTGCGCTCGATGCAACACTCGGTCGCCCACAGACAAATATTTCGATCCAATTTCGGTTCAGCAGCGTTAAACCCTTGTGTAACTAACTATTGCAGTAATCTTAGTTGTCACTCCGTAGCCCTTTCATGGCGTCATTAAAAAAAAAGTGTCAATACTTCATTTCACTCTCATTGGTAATATTTATGATGATGCTTTCATAATTTACCAAAAAAGAAAAGGTGTATGGAGGAAGGGAGTTGGGGGGGGGGGGGAGGGGGGGGGGGCTTTCAGTGGGTGAATTTAGGTGCTTCCATGAGGCAGGAAATAATAAAACCAAAATTAAATTTCAGCTTAGGTGATGACAACTTCACTATATAAGGACCTCTGGTACGCTCGGAAAATCTTTAACGCCAATGGCAGGGCGCCGACATCATTAAAAATATAGGCATCTGTCATTTGTAAAAACACAGCAGCCCTTCCAAGGGGGCAGGGTTTAACCACGCTTTCTATTTTTAGGCATGTCGACAAACGCTGCATCTTTAGAGCCCCGAGGACCCGTGTATATTCTCGGAAAGCGGGAACACATAAATGCCTTAAATGACCATCATAAATCTAGTTAATAAATCTGGAAAACTCGTACGAAAAATCAGTATTTAATCAGTCGCACACTCAACGCATAAATGTTTAATCTACCTTCACTAACGCCGAACATAGCGATAACAGAACGATGCTTCTCTTCTTCCCCTTGCTCTCGAAACAAAAATAAACAGGGAGCAACGACGTTGCAATGCGCACCATCAAGACCGCTTCACGTCAGCGCGCCCAAGGGACGAGTTCACTCAGAAAGTCCAGATGACGTAACGGGACGATGGCAGCTACAAACGCACGGTGGGGTTTCACCCTAATCGGTTACGAGCAGTCGCAATGAGTACTCTTAAAAAATTATATATTATTCGTAGTACTCCCTCAGAGGTTTGAAATTTTGCTCGAGTTCTCCCAAAGCCCACATGTACGGATGTGTTGCGTTAGCATATTCCCATAAATATTGTTTCAGCGTCCATTTAATTATTCAATTTATGTTTACTTGAATATGAATTCAAAAACGTTGCAGCCAGCCTAAGCTTACCTGCTAGTCGTAGACGTTTTCTGCACACAATTTCTCCCAATGGACTGTAGCTGCAGGACCACCGTTCCCTGAAAATTCGAGAACAATTTTCACGCCGCAGGTCGAGCCTTAAGCAGTGGACATGACTTCGAGCGAATTTTATTAATTCTTGGTAGGACACTGAACTTCCTGAACATAGTAGAAGGATAATATATCTACTGTTACGAAGTTACACTCTTGTATCCGGATAATTCTTTTTTCTGCTATTTGCCGATTTCCGCCAGGAATGAAACATTGTGGGGTTGTCCTGAGTACCGTCTGAAAGGGGGTGTGATGTGAGAATATGCGTGGTTTAAATCACAAAATAAAGAAAGCCTACCTCGGAGGAGCTGTTTATCCATATATATCAGAGAACCAAGAAAAGTATGGACGCCGAGCTTTTGCCTAAGTCCCTCAGAGCGATCTGCTGAGCGCCGCGAGCAGAACAACTTGTTGGCTGCTGCGTGAGCCAACACAACACAGCGCATACGAGAACAGCGTCTAGTCGGTACGTCGAAAATTTTTAGGTCTAACTATCGGCATAATTTGCAGCAATAGAGTTCAATTAACCTGCGAGTTTCAGCGAGACCGTTGCGTGCACTGGCGATAGCTTTACTGCATTTGTCCAAAGCTGGAAAGAATGCTACAGTCACGCTGTTTTCATTGCTAGAAACGTTCTATCTGCATGCCTTTCGTGTGTGCCTTAATGCGAGAATGCCAGCACAAATAGAGAGTGTGATATGTCTTGAAGCTCTATCAAACTCTCTGTGGCTGGTGTTTTTTTTTTTTTTTATTTTTTGAAGCAAGAATTACGAACTTGCATGGCTGCTAGAATACGAAATTGGTAGTAAACGATGACGCAAGGAAGAAATATGCTTCAGTAAAACAAGCTTTTGGGCGAGTTGGTAGCTTACATTCGACATAGCCGCAGCGAAAAAAACACAATCACAGAAGGAAGACACGTACACAAGGACCAACGCTGCTGTTGTTTGACACAGAAAGAGGGGCCCACTGTAGAAGAAATATGCTTCAGTAAAACAAGCTTTTGGGCGAGTTGGTAGCTTACATTCGACATAGCCGCAGCGAAAAAACACAATCACAGAAGGAAGACACGTACACAAGGACCAACGCTGCTGTTGTTTGACACAGAAAGAGGGGCCCACTGTAGAAGAAATATGCTTCAGTAAAACAAGCTTTTGGGCGAGTTGGTAGCTTACATTCGACATAGCCGCAGCGAAACAAACACAATCACAGAAGGAAGACACGTACACAAGGACCAACGCTGCCTTGGTCCTTGTGTACGTGTCTTCCTTCTGTGATTGTGTTTTTTTCGCTGCGGCTATGTCGAACGCAAGGAAGGTCGACGTAGGAGCACTGAGTTTTGGGTCGTTCTTGCTATACAGACGCACGCAAGCTGGTTTCAACGACAAAAGGGAAATCATGCTGGATTGTGCCCCTCTGCTAGTATCGTTGGTTTCTATCGGTCATATCTCAGGCAACCGCGAAACTGTGAGATAGAGTTCTTTGTTTCTGGACAAGACCGATGAGCTTGTCTTGTGAGCGCATAAGAGCCACAAAATTATGGCGACAAATCAAAGCTTAAGCTCTTCACTCAATTGTGATGTTATAAGATGTAGTAGAGGTTCTACATCTACGATGGAGGGAAACGGTCAACAGCGTAAATGAAGAAGGCAAATATGAAATGAAAGACAATATTACTGACCTAACCTATGCAATCAGTATTGAAGAAGCCAATGGTGACGGTACAGCAAAGTTTCTGCTAACATACCAATTTTAAGGCAGTCTATGTCCCCTGATAAGAATATTACCACTTTCCGGCACGTAATACTCTACATTGTCGACGAAAAATGTCGGAAATACCACGCTTTCGAAGACGACATGTTTTCAAAATGACGTTAAGAGCGCTTCCGTATTAGGTAGAGGCCAGACCGCGTGACCAGCTTTGCCTGCTTGTACTTTCTCGGCTCAACTATACAGTCCCTCGCACATATTACACGAGTCCATCACAATCTTGCATCCGAGTTTTAAACTTCGCTCATATTGCTCCCCCTGAAGGGCCGTTTTTGTAGCATTCCCAGGATGGCGTGCCAGTACTTACTCCTGCGCAGCGGCAGACACGAAAGGCTGCAGGAGGACCAAGGTAATGCTGTAGACCAGCGGTGTGGACAGGAACCGATGAGCTGTGGCCATGCTATAAAATCCGGCTGTCAGACGCCATAATTCATCCCACATCGCCGCCGATTCCGCAGAGGCCACGTGGCCGTCTCCGCTTTGTCGCTACGAAGGGACGAGCATATCTGCCTAATATTGGAGCCAGGGCAGACAACGGAGGCGTCAAGTCGATGGAGAGGGAGTCGGCATAAACTGCGCTGACTTTAAGAGACAAGCGGAGAAACAGATGGCGGAACAGCGGGCGTCACGCGTCCCCCCTGTCATGCTCCCGTTCGCTTCACGATTTTTCACGGCTTTACGCACAGTACATGCATTTCTGTTGCTCTTTGCTTTCCCCTCTAAGTCGAGGTAGACTACGTCGGGTTCAAGGAAGTGGGCATAAATACTCGACCTCTTCTACAGTGTGCACGTAACAAGAGACAGTCGACCTTTGGACAGGGAAGGAAGCAATGTGCCGCCACCCGGAGTAAAGATATGGAGGACATAGAGCCGGAACGGTTAGAAGTATAGGGGTGCTTAAGCGAGAATTTACATGGATCGTGAAAATAATGCTGTGGGAAAGTACTAATAAAAAAATAAGGGTGAAGCCTTTTTAAACAATATTCTGCTTACATATCTAGCAAGCACAGCGTTGTTGAAAACAAAATTAAAAACGGGAAAGGAATAGATTAAGTCTCTTACTTTTCTTAGCTAGGTCCTTTTTCCTCGCCCTTCGCATATGTAAGCTTTCTGTGTTCTCGCTACCGCTTTATGTTCAGTTAACAGTTCTTTAGAGAGTCATTTTAAGGCGCTCGGCGCAAACTCAGCATTCTAATGTTGTGTGTCGGTTTGGAAAGAAATAAAAATAACATAGTTGTAACTGGCCTTTTTTAGGTGGAGTAATGAAAAAAATTAGGGGATCACTTAAGGTTCACCTTACGAGTAGATGCCAAGTGCCTTTTGAGACCTAATTTTCATTGCGCAGTTTCTTTTTAATTTTTCTTGTTCATATCAGTTCAATTTTAAAATTAGTGTTACCGTAATATCAACACACACGCCAAACACACATTAGCAAGTCATAGGCGCCACAACGCGTTAATTAGGTGCCCTTCAAACACGATTGGTTACAAGGAAGCTTCGTAGCCTACACGTTCCGTGCCCGTCTGGCATGCAGAGGGCCTGGGTCAGAACCCGAATGGAGACAAATATATTTTATTTAATATATTTCATATCTTTACTTTGAATATGGTGTGCTTGAAATTCCAGCACAAGGTGGTGGCGTTGTGATATCATGACTTTGTCCACCACTCGGGGTTTTTCCAGACTAATATATTCGACACGCTGGTACCGACAACTATTATTGCTACCACTATGACGCCGAAGGGTTTTCGACCGAAGGAGCTGTATACGTTTCGAGTAAAGAAAGCGGAGTTGCAGAACGGCGCTTTTTATAAACCAAAACTGTCCTATGTTGCAAATTGCGTGTAGATTTTGAATTTATTCGGTGGGCGAAGCTAATCTACGAAATGAAGAAAACAGCTCTCATTTTACACGGCCATACGAAGATGCCATATATTGACACTATAATGAATGCTTCTTCATCGTACAGGATTAATAATTCGCAGCGAATAATAAAGTTTCAGAATGTTCAAGTATCACATTTATCTAGACCAGGGAGATTTATTTAAATACTGTAAAATATATGGGAACGTGTAGTGATCTGAAAGTTTAAGCTATTTCCAGGCTTTTTGAGTGGATCACTGTGCAGGAAATGGTTGAAATTTAATTTTACTGATATCTTTCAAGAATATTTGAGACCACTGCAGCACCTGCATTTGGGGGAATACGTAAGCGTTCTCTGTGGAAGAAAGAAGAAGAGACACGAAAGAAGAAGAAGAAGAAGAAGAGGCTCCCGGTTTGTGACGTCACACTATGACGTAACACCCCATGGAAGTTGGCTACCACATGACTCCCCATGAACGTCGACATTACCCCCTTAGCTATTTCTACGCGTGATTGAATTAATTGGCTCTAATTATTTACTACTTCGCATGCACCATACGTTTTCCCTAGAGATATATTTGCATCCCCTATCTAGTGTATCACATTCGTTTTCATATAACTTGTTTCGTTCGAGCATTTAGTAGTACTGAGAGGTTACCCGGGGTGTAAAAAACTTGCACGCTCTGGAAACGACGCTCCTTCGTCCGCAATAATGAAGGCAGCAACAGCACACTCGCCTCGTATTAGGCGTACTTCATTTCAGCTGCTTGTTGAAGGGTGGTAGATTGGTTACTAAGTGTGAAAAACATTTCAAAGATGCCTAATAGCGATGCTTCTTTTGATATTAACTTGTAAATTCTAGCGCTCTAATAATCGATAGACGTCACGAATGTATACCGGTAGCACGGCAGCGCTACTGTGCGTCACGTTCGCTTTTATTATTTATTTGCTTTTGTCTTTAACAGTTACCTTATAGGCCTTCCATAAGTTTGTATACCTGCCACGTGCTTTACACGACAACGTAAAAACGCTTTGATGACGACCGTTGCAGCTGCATGGTTCCTTTTATGCTGTGATAATAATTTCACAAGAAACTGGAGAATAATTTGTGCTGTTATCTTCTTCACTTGTCGATAAAGGTACTGCCATATGGTTTGGCTCTTTAAGCATGAGCGGCAAAACTATTATTTTATGGCCAACACAAATTCGCAACGAAGGCAACAACTTGCACGCGTTGCTGAAGATGTGAAGTAAATTTAGGTCGAAAAAAAAAATTGGCAGCCATTTATCAAGATAGCATGACGCGGACAGCAACAACATATGCGATGTCACGCCCACCTGTCGCGTACTTTTCCTAGAAGCTCATTTAACGGAGCTTCTTTTCATCTACCTTGTGATCAGTGCGAAGTCTTTTTAGTTTTATCGCAAGCACCCAGTAAGAGCACTAAGCACGGGTCCGACTCTGGAAACGTTGAGGGGTATGGGCTTTTGTATAACAGAACTGAGGCGAAATGTTCTTTCTTGGCGTTAAGTTTGAGTGGTATGGATGTCAAGAATAATCAAACTTGCTGACGAAATGCCTAGAATCCAACACGGAAACAACGAACTGGTGCATCAGCAGTGCGGAAGAACCAGCGGAGATTAACACCCCGAAACCTAAGCCCAAATTATGTGTCTGCTGGCAGTCCGAAAACAAAGTTCAAGTCACCGAGAAGCGCTGAATGAAACGAATTTCTGACATCAGTTCACAAAACAGACCTCGGGAGTCTTCGGAGGTAAGAGACACGCACTCCGATTTCTCCGGCTATAGATGTTAAGAGCTCACGGGACAGGAAAGTGAATGATTGTCACATGTTGATGTACTTCGTTTGTATAGTGGCCTTTCTATTTTATTAGACAGCGGGTTAGGACGTACCTGCCCGCCCTTCCCCGTTTTATTTTGACGAGGACGTCTTCTCTCGCTAGAGGAAATAGAAAACGCCTTCATTAAGGGTAAGAGTGTATAGTTGCGCCACTATGCGTGAGAACCTTTTGCATGAACGGTCGTCGAGTATCTGGGGGACACTCAAGCTTTGCATTTAAGGGCGCGACCCGACAGCAGTAATGGCTCCCACCTGCTGCTTCCCTTGAATTTTCATTTGCATACACGCACTTTGCTACCCGCTTGACCCCTACACTCTTACGATGTGCCTCTCTTAACATACTCATTACTATACTGTCGAGATAAAGCTGCCCACTTTTATAAAAATGCCATCTGACATAGATACAAAGCCCAGCTTTAACTAAGGCGTACGATATACCGCACCCTACGAGGCATTGGAGTAGCATGTCCAACTCCGGATCCGAGAGTCCCGGATGGTTCGATTCCAACCTAGAAGGACCTGCCAAAATATGCAGCTCTTTCCAAGTCGGCCATGTTATGTGTTCTTGTGTCGTCACCCAAACCACCATCCCATCAGTGCCCGACATATCACCTTCCAACTACCGCATGCTCGAGGCGCACAAGTAATATTTGTCTGCTCACATCATCGGCGACTTTTTAGAGAACGAGGCCTTGAATGCTCTCGTATTGAACTGAATTATTATTTTTTTAGGGCTGCAGGAAGTGACTCTGTAGAAGAAACGAGTTCATTTTTCGCCACTGCTTTGCGGCTATTAAAACTACGCTAACATAGCGAAATGATACGGACAGACGCCCAGGCAATATCGAGAAATATTCACAGATTGAAGGATAACCAGAATGGACACCCATGTCACGTTCGAAGAATATGTGTGCTTACCTTTGAAGCTAATTTAGACACGCAGGCTCAGTCAAAATACAAAACGAGATGCCTGACATGAAATACGTAGATAAAATTCGGCGCTTTATTAATTGATTACGCGACACAGTCAAGGGTTTTTTTTTTTCGAAAATAATTCCCGTTATTTACAGACTTCACTGCTACTTTTCAGATACATTTTTTTTTCTATTCGCATGCATGCGCGTAATCTTTGCGTTGCGCAGCGAGCTTTCATTAGTGTGTCAAGGTTGAAATATAGAGCTCACTAAAAAGTCCATGTATAACTATTTTGGCTGAAGGTGCTTCTGGTCGTCAAATTTTTCTCTCAGCGCGTCCTTTCCCTTTTTGTAAAAAAGTCGTTGATGATTTGTTTGCATTCGCAACCACACCAAGGCACGTATCAAGCTTCCTTGGCAGTCACGAGCACGCAAAGCTTCTGTGTTAGTCATATAAGACGGACAATCATGGGATACTTGCTCTGTGAGGATACCACAAAAGGCTTCCGGCGACACTGATGGCAGCTGCAACAGGCAACACAAACAGGCGTTGGGTTCCCGTGGAAAACACTTTCTCTGCGACACTTGCGACATCGCCTGGTCTGGGACAAACGAAGTGTTTGGTCGTCGCACACGGAGCCGAGGTGGCTGATGTTATTTCTCCAGTCCTTTATACCCAGTCACGTCTCGTATGGTTCTCTAATCCAGCAGCAGAGGGACAAATCTGTCGTTGCCCGCTCGGCGAAGAAGCGTCGCGGCTTCTTAGTTTCGCTGCAGCGGGCCCTGGGACTCGTGACTGCATGGCCCGCAGGACAAAAAACAGCTGCATGCACGGAACGGCAAGTTAAGGACCCCGGCATGCTTCCGCAACTTTGCGGCATTTATGACGCACAGTAATTTACGGCGCCACCTAGCTTCTTGCCTCATAAGCTAGGTCGGATGCTTAATGGGAAAAAAGGCCAGGCTGATGAAAACCATGTGATTTCGGTGAAAAAGGAGAGGCGCCCGAAGTTCTTCGGCCGTGGTTGCAGCGCAATGGGCAGATTTTTGCTGCAGTTCGCCGCGCTTTACCTCGGTATAGTGGCTCACGCTGTAGATACAGGAGATGCGTAAGTCCTCTCCCACACCTTTATCTGATTTTTAATGCCTATCAACTAGCATTTATTTCTTTTCATACTTTCGGCGAGACTCGATACGTTTTACGCTAATTTAGAGATTACTGTGAAAGCTCGCAAGGTCTGAAAACGACATGAGATACACGGGCAGAATTATACGGTATTGGATTGGTTCTATGGAATTTAATGTCCCTTGATGCAAGCCGCTGCCAAACGAAAGGGGGTTTCTGCTTCGCCAAGATGTCTCTGACGGCTTTTTCTGCTGCAGTTTTATAGGACAGAAATAAATGAATTTGAGTTTGATAAAAAAAGCGACTGAGGATAAGAGAAACGTCGTAAAGGGATGCCGAGATATCGACCATATGATGTTCTTTAACGTGCACTGACATCGCACGGGCGCCTTTCTTTTCGTCTCCACCGACGAGCGGCCGCCAAGACCGGGACTTGATCCCACACCCTTGCATACAGCGGCCGAACGCCTTTATAACGGGGTCACTTAGGCGGACCTAATGTCTTATTAGCAATGAACACAGACTGACACTTGTGCAAGTAAGACCGGGCAACTTAATGATACCTAGTCATATAATTACTACATATATCTGCGTTTATTTGTGTTCAACTGCTAAGAATATTTTACTCGATACTTCATTGAGCTCATCTTATTTTCCCGTTCAGTGATGTTACGTGTACAGATGAAGCCGGAAATAACTTATGCCAGGGTCTCAGCAACATCAAGGGTGGCATAGCAGACCGCAGGGGGTACGACTCCGAAGACGAGCAAGGTAAGGGGATCAAATAAAATTGATGCAACAGGAAAAGAAAAAAAATCTTAACGGTGATATATATATACGCTGAAACATTGAAGCATATTTCGAGCTAAGCGGCACACACTGCTTTGGCAGAGTTTAATCGTGCCAGTGAGCCGAGGCCAGCGAAACGTTACATTTCCCAGCTTAAAACTCTCTACAATCGTCGGCGATAATAGAGTGTAAAGTTGAAACCCACCAAACGACAGACTCGCATGCTTCATTTACGCGATCATGCTTCCACAGCAGTGCTGTCGCGTAAAAAATACAGTTGAGAGGAATATATATTCGGACGTAAACTGACACCTGCCAGTAGAAAAGTTTTTGTTTTCCGGTACTTTGTTTTTGTTTTCGTTTTTCGGTACTTGCTTTTCGGTACTTATCGCAATTTAATCCGTATATAAAAAAGTTTCCAAAATAGGAATACATTTTTCGGCGCTTTCAAAAGTTAAAGTAAAGGGACAACACACACCGAAAAATGCAGCTCTACATAGCCAATCAGAACTGTTATGACGAGCGTTTGACTGGCAGGGTATCTGCTGCTTGTAAAGTGGCACAAACGCCACATTTATTTATTTATTTATTTATTTATTTAACGATACCGCCAACCTCGCAGGAGATTATAGCAGGAAGGACACACAACTAATACATAAAAAAGTGGAACGGAAAGTTAAAAAAAAAAGAAAATATTGAATATGAAGTCATGTTAATTATGTTCCTTCAATATGAACACGAAGAGCGCACAATATCAATGACACACATAATCTAAGTACCAACGCCAGGTAGCACAGAGTGAATTCAATGCAAAAATTTTAAGCTATTAGACAGGGCGGAAAGTAATACATGGCTTAATTTATAAAGGGTAAAAGACTGCGTTTAGAACAAAGCAAAGCAAAAGGCAAATGGTTAGCGAACATTATACACTCTGCCCTAGAAACCCTTATAAGCTAAGAACATGCCGAAGGCTTTAATTTAATTACAATACAAAAAGTAGAACAAATCGCGGAAGTTTTTCATATTACACATGCTACACAGTACAAAAGATTAGTTAATAATCATGAGAACCATCATTCTACTAATTAATTTTCTACAAGCGTTAAGAAGCTCCTTAGTGAATTATTGCTTGTAATTGAAAGATTGGGTTGGTTCCATTCTCTAGTTACTTGTGGAAAATATGAATATTTTAAATAATATGCACTGTGTGAGCACTTGCAGAGCCTTTGTTGGTGCTTATGGCGTGTTTGTCTAGTGTTTGTAAAGGAGATGTACTTTGAAGAGTCAATTTTTATTTCACCGTGGATAAGTTGACAGAGAAATCATGCTAGCTTGGCTGTGGTTTGAAGAGTTAACATTCTGTCATCGTTTAGCAATTTTGCAGGCGGGTCAGTTGTTCTGTATTTGTTAAACGTGAATCGTATAGCCCTATGCTGTATAGCCCCTATTTTTGTGAGTTGTTTAGGATGGGGGAATCAAACAATATTACTATATTCTAGTATTGATCTTATAAGTATATTGTAAGCCAGACGTTTTGTTTCAGGAGGTGCGAGTCGCAGGTGTTAAGAAAGAATAATCGTTTCAGTGCTTTTGAAATAATGTTAATATGAGCATCCCATCGGAGGTCATGATGTATCGTTAGGCCGAGGTAATTTTCTCAAAAATGCGAGTGAGGAGTGTATCGAGGACGAAGTCGGCAAAGCTAGATATTTGTTTTATCCCCGTTATAGTCAATATGATACATATGTTATTATTGAGAACTATCTGCCAATCTTCACATCACCTGCAAACCAACTGTAATGAGGCGTTTTGTATATCGTAGCCTTTAGGGGAATTGATTTCGTGGTATAGAGCAAAATTTTCAGCAAAAAGAAGAATATTTACAAAACAGTATTTGCGCATGTCATTTATGAATATCAAGAACAAGATGGGCCCTAATACACTCCCCAGCGGCACCTCGGAAGTGACAAACACTAATGCAGATGTAGCATGATGAATTTGGACAAATTGTGACCGGTCGATAAGATAGTTAATATTCCAGCTATAGAGGCGACTATTACCTAATGACTACTGAAGTTTTGTTAATAAGTTTAGGATGTGATACATAGTCTAAGACCTTAAAAAAATCCAGAAATATTATATCTGTTTACGGTTATCTATGATGAATAATATATGTGTCATCTACTTCAAGGTGGCGGAAAGCGGCCTTCTAGATTTGTGCAATGTGGTTATTATTTTGCTTTTATATAGACATTCCCTCCGGGTCAATGTCAGCGGAAATCTTGCAGCCACCATCCTTAAGACTGCAGCATGAATCTTCGTCCGGAAGAGGCATGCCACTCTGGCTTTGGGCAGGACTTGGACTTGATAAAAATCCCGAGACTGTAACGCTGTTTCGGGGTCCAGCTGGATTTGCAGTGACATTTGTGCAGCCCCAGGCATACACTGATCAGGAAAGACAAGATCCGGACATCGCGAAAGACAGTTACCGGCAGGAGCCGACAAATCCTAAGCAGGCAATGGAGCTGAACGCTAGGGCACATGCAAAATTAGGGCAGCCAGTGAACTACTACCCGCAGCCGTATGCGCAGCGACAAAAGAACGAATGGCTTCCAGAAGAGGTGAACAGACAACTACCAAACAATATGGCTGCTTCGCAAGCGAACTCTCCATCGGGCCAACAGCTTCAAGCAGGTCAACAACAACAAAACGCAGAACAAGGTATTGCACTCGGTCTACACCAAAACATAATCCCGCATCAACCACGGGGACCAGTGTCAGGAGCAGCAGGGCTGCCAGACGCTGATGCGCAGGAAGTAGTTCACCAGGCTTGGTTGAGTACCTTGCAACACCACCCAGCTCCTCTCAAAAATCAGCACAAGCAGCTCCATCCTGGCCTCTGGCAAGTCACTGGTGAAAATCAACCTAAACCGATGATGGCACCCTCTCTGGCACGACAACAGCTACCTTTCTCAGGACAGCCCGTGCATGGAGCCATAACGTGGCAGTACCAGCATTCCGCTTTCCTGCCTCCATTGGGAAAACAAGAACATAGAGTGGCACATCTAAACGAAAACCATATTTTCCAACACGGTATGTCTCCTCAACAGGTAGCCACAGGCAACATACCAAGTGACTATCGAACAATGCTAGGCCACGATGCTTCGGCGGGGCATCTTTCTCATGTGTCACATGAGCACCAGCATGTGGCAGTAACGACTACGCTAATTGGTCGAAACCTCGTTGGGGCCCCGGGTCACGTTGTTACTGGAACTCAAATGCCGCTTTCGACCCAGCAAACCCAGAAAGGGTCGCAAGCAGAACAGCAAGCCACGCTGCATCAACAACAGGCTTCCACAAACGCTGGTGTGGGGACATCGCTTGTTGAGCGCATCGCTCATCAGCAGCACGGCGCTCAAGAGCAAAGCGTGCGCAGACCGGAGGAACCCTCCGCCCAGACGCAGCCGCAGCAGCCGGCAGCTAGCGTCGTTCAGAACGGCACACAGGCCCCCGCAACTGCGCCGGATTCCGGCAAGGTGGCCTCCGCCGCAACGCAGCAGCAAGTGGCACAGCAACAAGGTAGCCCAGTCACAGGAACGCCGCCGCATGAGCTGTCCGCTACCAGCCCTTCTCCAACGCAGCAGCAGGTTACGGCACAGCCGCAGCCGGCTACGGCACAGCAGCAGCCGCTTAATGGGATCGGCACAACAAAGAAATAGCGTCGAACTCTCACAGAACAGTGCTAATGAAACGCAGACTCTTGTTTACAACTTATTGCAAAGACGCATAATACGGTTGTTAATAAATTTGCGACATTTAACGAATCGCAGTTTCATAGTTTCTCTCTTATTTAGCATATGCATCTTTTTTTTTTTTTGTGGTGCAGTCAGCAGAACTGAGGGGGATGCTCGCGTGCTGCACTGCTCGTGTAATGATGTTACAGCTGTGTGAGCGCCGAATGACCAGGTGTGCTGTGTGCTTGAGGTCACGAGAACATGTGACATGGCCGCTTAGCAGTTGCTGTGGGAGATGCCAGTTGACAGGTGGGTGTCCGAGAGCTTATTAGTGAACTGTTTGTGTGACTTCAGGAAAACACATGACATGGCCAATTTCGCAGCAGGGCTAACAGATAGCAAGTACGGTTGTATGCATATCATGGCCGAGCTCGGTAGCGGATCCGGCGGAAGTTCGCCGTCTGTGCTTGACTTAGTGCAGACGTGTATAGATAGGTCAGCGTATCAGGTATGAATGTATCAAGAAGTGACGCCTTGTGTATCTAGGACTGGTTTCGTTTGGTGTATGAGGTTTACCGTCCGAAAGCGACCCATACTATAAGAGATGCCATAGTGGAGGGATCCGTAATGTGAACCACATGGGGTACATTCACGTGCACTTACACTGCACAACACTCGAGCGTCTTGCTTTTCGTCTCTATCGAAAACCGGCCGTAGCTGACGGTATTCTATCCTGTATTCTTGGGCACAGCTAGCAGTCGAGCGCCCGAAGTAGTGTATCACTGCCGCAGTGGAAAAACGACCCGAAGTTCCTGGGTTGGACTTACATTCTACTGCAAAAGAAGAGAAAAGTATGTGCGGCTGCAATGACAGAAACAGGTAGGTACAATGCCAACAGATCACGTGACCACGGTTTAGAATTACAAAAAAGTGAGAAGTAATGCGAAGTAGCCGGATTAGATTTACGAAATACTGTGAGTGCCTCTGCAACCGCGGAGTGAGTAAACTCCCTCCCCAGTGCTCCTACCGCAGTGGTGGCCCGTCCACAGCAACTAGGACTGCAAAGAAAGTATGTCGCTTCCGAAGGAGTATCGGCATTAGCACAATGACAATGACCACATCAGACTGAACTGACAGAAGCCTGCATCAGCACCATTTTTTAAATTACGTTGCTTTCCACTTTATGGGGACTTAAGCTAATATTTTCTTTCTCAAGCGTGCACACCACCAGCAACAATTTAGCTGCATATTGCATGCTATAGCTTCGCTAAAAAAGCAGTAATTCGAACGAAATGAATTAGGCAATAAAAGCCGCTTTGCGTACCATTGCCTCGAATACTGAAGGCATGATGGTCTCAGCTAGGAAGCTTTTTTCTTTTAATGATACATACGAGAGGTGGTGGCGCCTGCATTGTACATGATATGTTTGAAAGTACGTCGAAGCATTCGTATTTGTTCTGCATAGAAAATATGTAAGGCCGCGCGTTTCCATCGCACATCACACGTTAAAGACATGCACTCACGCGCGTGTCTGCCTGCACGAGCAATAAAGTCTAACAGTGCAATTTCATAGCGCCCGCTGCCTGCATAAAGTGTCCGATACGACGGCTAAAGGGATAAGCCAGAGAGCTGTAGGACTGAGAAGCCTTGGTGCAAAAGTTATCGTTTTACATTTTGCGCTCTCTCTTCACGACTAAGAAAGGACGAAATCTCTTTACCGGTACCTTTGCAAGCACAACAATTCGTAAGTGCCGTCGAGAGCCTGCGGTTCTTAACCTGCTGCGCACAAGGCGAAGCGCAGGCAGAGTGCACTCAGTACAAGAAAAAATATTCATTGCTTCTGTTTGCGTCGAGCCTGTATTCCAGCTGTCTGTTTCGCGCTATTTTAACTTCGAAACTTCGCTTTCTTGAGCATGCTCACTGCACTGCTCACCTTGGATTTCGATGGTAATTGTCTACGGATGACGAAATAATGTTCGCCGACGAGAACGCCACCTTTTGCAGTAGTACGAATCTGCAAATGGCGGCGCCCATTTACTTTCCTCCAGCTCAACCTCCTGACTGACTTTCGCGCAAAAACGTTTGTTTCGCGCAAAAACGGGTATTTCGCAGCAAGTGACATTAACCATCAGTCTAGGCTGACTTAGTATTCCCCTTTAGTGACTGTGTAAATACGTCAATTAAACACGCAAGTTTGTGCTTCTCTGAAAGGAAAACGTCATCCCGAGTGAAACACTTCGAAATCGTGGGAACTTTTTCGAGTTCTCAGATCGATTCAGTTGCCTGGGGCGCATCATCTGGTTTGCGTGCAAAGTGGTGTTGGGACTATCCAGAGAGAAAAGTAAAATAAAATGGAGAGCAGTAAAATTCTTTCGAAGTTCTTTTTTTTTTCCTGTCTCACGGCCGCATCACGACATGCCGAGAGCAAAGATGTTGGTTTACAAATTGTTGATAGCGGAAACCTAACATGTTACCGTATGCTGTATACGAAATAGCCGCTTGTCGCGCTGGCCGCCATGTGGTGAGCCCTGATGCCAACCCTAGAGTTTTATCTCGCAATCTATAGATCTCTCTCTCTCTCTCTCTCTCTCTCTCTTTTGCGTCTATGTGTGTGTTTCTTTTTAAGAATATCCCCGCCGGGGTGGTGCAGTGGTAAGACGCCCGACCACTGTGCCGGAGTACCCGGGTTCGAACCCGACCTCGTTTCCATGGAGGCGAAACGAAGAGGCGTCCGTGTGTTGTGCGATGTCAGCGCATGTTAAAGATCCCCAGGTGGTCGAAACTACTCCGTAGCCCTCCACTACGGCTCCTCTTTCTCTCTTTCCACTTTCACTCCCACCTTCCTCCCTTCCCTTACGGCGCGGTTACGGTGTCCACAGAAAACAAGTGAGACAGTTACCGCGCCTTTCCCTTCCTATAAATAAATCAAATCAAAATCTTTTTAAGGATATCCAGGAAATATTCAAGGACTAGAATATCTTTTGTCTTTGTATGGCCCAGAACTACTCCTGACTGCTGAGAGCAGTATGTGTTTTAAATATTAAATCAAAAATAAATTATTCAGACATTAGAGAAGGCGTGGAGCAGCAACATTCTCACTCAATATCGACATTTCTGTCATGCCATGGAGGAAGGGTGCAAATACGAATATGAGATGGAAGAAAGGGACACCACAGTGGAGGAATGTGATTTGATATCAGCCACACAGAGCTTGTTAACGTGCCCTTGAATCACGAAGCGCCTAGTCGTATTTAGCAGTTCACCACCGAGGAGTCGCAAAATTATAGGCGCCGACTTCACAAGAAACTTACGTTTATACCAACTGAGGCTTCAACATCGCGTAGCATGTGTAGTTTTGCTAGATTGGTGTCTGCATCATTATGACAGGAGAAGCGAAACCCTGCCGTATTTAACTGCCCAAAACACTCGTTCGGCGTTCATACGAAGACTTGCTTGCGTGCTTCACATGTCAGCCAGTAAATTACAACTTATTCTGTAATACTGATGTTGAGCAATAATGGCCGCACAGTGAAAACAAAAAATAAAATAAAATGACTCTAAATGTATAAATATGCTTTGCACAGGATGACGCTGGCTTGAAGTACGGAGATTACGCCGATGTCAAATATGAAAAGGCTTTGTTCATCCTTTCCAAACTGTGCGACCCACATCAAGGAAAGAGGTTTAAATTTGATTGCATATTCGGAAGCATTGAATGCAAGAAAAGCTTTGCAAAGCTTTGCGGAGGAGGGGCGCGCAGCGGGGTTTACGGAGCTTCTCCCAAACGCACACCCCTGGAAAAGCCGAGCGCCAGGCCGGGGGACGCTTGTACCCATTTTTACCGGTGGGTGTCCGGCGGTGGGTTTCGAACTAACCACCTCCCGCAGCCGAGACGGGCGCTCTAACCACTAGGCCACGGCTGATAGATGACATAAACATGAAGTTAATAGGCGGCAAAATCAAGCCGCAAATAACGTCGAAGGAGTGACAGTCACACTTTTGCCTCTGCCACAACCCGGCATTTAATTGTATCGAAAACATCATGGACAATGTTAAAGACAGAAAACGACGTTGGAAATTCCAGTCTTCATGCTCAGTCTAATAGAGGGAGGATGCAGTCGCCTGAGTTGGCGGCGCTAATGGCGAGGAGTCGTCTGAGGTTGCAGAGACAGCCGTGGAAAAGTTTGCTTCACCTAGAGAAAGTATAAATACCTGTTTTTGTTCTGAACTTCACCTGGCTAGCGTTCTATTCTCGTTGTCTAGGTTGCTCAGATTTAAATTTCGCATTTTCTTACTTTATACGCTGCACAGAATCCCAATTTCATCAATTTATTTGGCGCCATATCCAGCCGCGCTCTGAACAGGGTATTCTAATGGGAATCATGCAGATCGCACCCTAGCGGGAACTGAAAGAGCATGAGAGCGCATAGTTATCTCTTCTGCTAAGGGGTGGCACCCTATTCCAACCTAATAAATCAATTCCTCAGCAATCATCGTGGAGTAATAATCAGGGAAAACTAATCTGGACACACAGGTCTTTGTCGCTACATTTTGACAGTATTCCGTGTCGCTGCTTTAATTTCGGAAATAGATTTGGAGCCCACGCAGAGGCCAAGCAGTTCACCAAAGAGCAAAGCTAGGCCGGCGCAACGCTTTGCTTGTCTCGGTGCACGGCGGGAGATGTCGCCCCTTGATTGTTCCCAACTATTGGTGCTTGCTCCCATCAGGTCGGTACTAATACCTGCCACCTTTAACTGCATAATACTGCTAGGGCTTAAAGTCAGAGGTGTCTAGGGGGTTTGAGACTACCCGCCAGTATTTAAGAGGGGTCTGAGACCTCCCGCGCTTGAATGTATAAGGACATCATGAATACGAAGCAGGCTGCAATTTTTTATGTTTGTCGGTGGTTTCAGGACATTTCTTTTCTATTGTTTACGCAACTTTGTTGTAAGTTTTAACAAGGCCTTTAACATAAATTCTAATTAAATCCAAGAGAAATGTCATGTTTCCCCGTTGTACAAATTGATGCGCGAATCAAGCCACCAGCTACTTGCTCTATCTCCGTCTTTATTTCCCTTTCCACCTGTGCTCGAATCAGTAGAAACCCCCCTCCGATGGAGGCACACTTTCAGCACTGAATTATACTGCTATGTTTGGCATATATGGCAAAGGCTTGTTATAACATATAACTATATGTGTTGTTGCGGTGACACTTATTGCAAGCAATATTAAACAATGCATGGCGGCAAGCTCTGAATGCAGTGCAGCACAATGTTACAGATTTAAAGTAAATGAGCACTAAACATAATTCCATTTCCTTACAGTGACAGCGAAGCGTTTTCTGCCAACAAAGCGCTTTCAGAAGATTTGATCCTACTGCTTCACTAGCAATTCGGTCAATAAGTCTGAATTGTATAGTGCATAAGCGCAGATATAGTTGCATAGTTGCACAAGTCTAGATATTAAGATAAACATCTCGAGCGTAGAAACGGCATTGCTCAAGAAGCTTACTTAGCACTGGGCTGCCTCTAGTACTTCTAGTCAAACTCAATCTCTCACTAATTGCCCTAAATTGCATCGATCTGTTATATATTTATTGCATTTAAAACAAAAGGTGGGGAGGACGTGCATAGAATGAATGTTCCGAGGAGGTTATCTTTTGTAAACTCTGATTTTCTGCATCAGGCCTCCAAAAGTGGTTGCCCTTAAGGACACTCCGTTTTTAATACAAATATTAATTATGAGGCACATTCCTATATTTACCTTGTATGCGTACTCTAAAAATCTGATATGGGTTTGGACCAGTCTTAGAGGGAGCAACTTGCAGGATTAGGAGCACCGACACCCCTATCATTTTTTTTTAATGTTTGCAGTTAGTGTGTTATTGAAATAATTTAATGTCAATGCCACACCCGCGATTTTACACGGCACAGAATAAATATGCAGTAGTAATATTCATCGATATATGCTCGCTGATCAAGGACTCGCAAACAGTACATGCCGCTACATGTTCAACACCGTTAAAGGCGGCTAAAAAGGGTCAGTGAAGGCTGTCTATTTATAATCTGTGTGTGCAAATATTTTAACCTTCGCATGTCTTTACTCTGTTGTTGTGTTCCGGAAGGATGTCAATAAAATCGAGCTTAAAACGGAAAGGTGTCGCGGTGGTGACACTATTTCTGCTACTTTACTGATTCAAGTGTACCAATAGTCCGTTAGATGAATTGATTTCATGTAACTCTTGTCAGTCTGATTGCCTATACGTTGGTAGCAATCAGGTTGTCTCTTCTGTTAGAATCATCCTGAAGTTAATGCACTCGTATTTTTTGCGTATCTGTAGGTCTTAACCAAGCTACCATAAAACATCGCATAGACTACTTCTTAAAGCATGCTCAAAGCAGATAATATATGCAATAAAATGGTACATCAAGTTAATATAATTATTGTACTATTTTCTGGATGATTTATTTCTCGATTAATGACACAAAGAAATAGGTAATAGTGGGTAAGTCATCGAAATCAGTGAGACAAGAGGCAAAACTAAGCGTAAAAAGCTGGGCTAGCTAGTTTCTAGCGCGATTGTGAGACCTTAACCCACAGCACAAAAACATAAGTAAACAAAAGTAGAGAAGACACCACGAACGCCGGACTTAAACGGAGGTTTATTCCACAAACAGTAATTTATACACAAAGGGGCACAAGGACAAAAAAGTATTTCACGACCAGACAAAAATATCAGAGACGCAAACAGCAGGCCCAGTATCACGGAACTTACTTTCACCGCATCTCTGCACCTTCTATCGCCTACCTAGTTAATCCAACGCTTGCGTCGAGATAATCTATATTCTTTTTCCGTAGCATCGCATAAATTATGTAAATGATATAAATGATGAATTGATGTAAAGAAGAGGACTATGTGCAAAATTAAGCCCACCAAACCTGTCGTCAAATGTGATGCTGGCGAGGTGTACCGCATAACCGCCTGTGCCAAACGGTACTCTGAACAGACGGGGCTCTGCATTAACGGACGCTTGCTGGAGCATCGCAGGACAGTTCATTCGTTACCTGGCGGAGGTCACCTAGCTGACCACATTCGCCGTTGCTCACACAAGCCAGCATGCAAGGTGTTTTTGAAAAGGACACGTGTAATGCGCAAGTTTCGAAAATCAAATAAGCCGAGAAAATTTTGCAGCTTTCAGTATAATTAATGCAAAAGGTAACTACGTCAACGGCGCTTCTGTGGCGCTACGGAAAAGGGAAATGGATATTCACAAGAAAAAAAAAAACATATTTTGTCGGCAGGTTGCGACAGAAGATGCACAGATGTGGTGAATGTGAGTGGTATGGTACTCGTGCCTATACTCTGCACGTGCTACTAATATTATAATGTAGTCGCGGAATACATAATATGCCCTTGCGTTCCATGTGTATATAAATGCCTGTTTGTGGAATAGACTTCAGTTGAAGTCCGATGTTCATGGTGTCTCCTCACTTACGTCCGTGTGTGTTTTTGTACTCTGGAATAATTTATCACAGTTGCACGAGAAGCAAACATTGTTTCTTTTAAAACTCCCCCAATTTCACGCTTTCCTTGATCTACGCATATGTTCAGTGTAGGAAGCCGGCGTCCACATACTCTAAAACTGCTAGCACGCGTTCTATTTAAGCACAGATGACCCCTACACGGACGCGCGTCCTAGACGCGTTACGTAGCGTTCAGAGATGTCCAATGACCGGAGATGGGAGCCTAATTTCAAAAATATCAATCTCCCTCAATCTGAAATACAATTTTGTGGCCTTACTCAATCTAAACCTCAGCAATTGAGGTTGAGACCTCTCGAAGCGACCTCTCCTAAATTTTTCAGGCAGCACTAGCGACCTGGCTCGGCCTCAGTCAACATCTCTTCAAACAGATACTTTGAGGTTGAGGTTCAGCGCTAAATCTAAAAAAGGAGGAGTATAAAATGCAAACAAAACAGAAGTTAGTAAATTATTTGTTCTCCTAAAACTGTAACTAAATTTACACACGTCGGGAATCATGTCAGGTGACTAAGTCAGGTAAGCAAGGCAAAAGTATTGCGATACCGTTATAGCAAATTTTCTCCACCGATTCCAAGGCGAAAGCCTTTAATGGCTCATGGTATCGTGGACAAAATTTGTCCCGCTTTTGCGGCGTTCTGATTGGCCGAGGCGGGCAAATGACATAGAGGTCTCGACCAATCACAGAGCACCACCGCCGTATGCGCGAATGCGTGCCTTATATGGCCATATGTCAATCAGTGATCAATTACTAATGGAATAAGTAACTAACAATTGATTACTAATTAAGTAATTCACCAATCAACTAATTAGATGTAAATAACTTAAGCAATTATTTTACGTGCCTAATTACTAATTATCAATTTATCAACCAAACATTTGATGAATTATTTAAAGAAATATTAATAACTACATTAATTAACACTTATATACTAGCTATTGCCAGTGGCGTAGCAGAATGTGGCACTCTGGCTTTCGCCTTTCACTACTGTACTGGCTAAAGACCCTCGTTATTTTTAGTTACTCATTTCAGTGAGTCCGAGTATAAATCTTGGTGTTATTTTCATGCATAACTTGTCTTGGACTAATCACATTGATTGCCCTTGTAACAAAGCAGTTTAAAAGTTTGGCTTCCTGCAGCGTACATTAACTAATGTATAAATGAATAATTCGTCCAGATTTAGATTATTCTTTTGTAGTTTGGAATCCATGTACACAATAGCAGAATAATTGGTTGGAGGCGGTTCAAAAACAGTACGTTTTAGTTTTCGCCGTTATGACCACTATTTTTCACATTCTTCGGTACTTAGTTCTCTTTACAACGCTTTGTGCACGTCGCTACTCAAGTCCTTAAAATTATTGCATTGCGTAATCAATCCTTCCGTCGCGCTCTCATCCAGTCAGTGTACTTTAGCTACAGAAATGTCGACTAGGAGTCATGGTGAACTTAACTTGATGCTCCTCTATGCACGTACTAACGCTTTTTTTTTTTTTTTTTTCACGCATCATTCAAACTTGGAATGCATTACCTGAGAACATTCGCTTCTTTGATATTGAGCGTCTTTGCGACAGCCATTCAGGACGCCTAATTATTGTATATATGCCTGTAACCTACCAGTGATCATGTACTATGTATTTATTTATACTTTTGTTACCCTGCTGATCATAGCTTGTATTTATTTTGTAGTTTGTATTTTGAGTGGATTCCAGCATTGATTGAACACAGCATTGTATGTATCCATGCATGTCTTACAAACCTAGCCCTACTATAGCGCTCCATTGTGCTCTGGTATGAATAAATAAATAAATAAATAAATAAATAAATAAATAAATAAATAAATGAATGAATGAATAAATAAATAAATAAATAAATAAATAAATAAATAAATAAATAAATAAATAAATAAATAAATAAATAAATAAATAAATAAATAAATAAATAAATAAATAAATAAATAAATAAATAAATAAATAAAGTAACGGCGAGTTCCGACGATTGGCTTTGACAAGAGTGTGCACTTTGTTTCCTTAAGCTTTTTCAGCACTGATGCTCCTCACCATTATGAGAAGTTTCACGTTACCAAAACCAATTTTGACCACCTGGGGATCTTTAACGTGCGCTGACATCGCATAGCACACGAACGCCTCTCCCTAGCCCTCCACTACGGCTCCTCTTTCTCTTTTTCCACTTTCATTCCCACCTTCCTTCCATCCCCTAAGGCGCGGTTCAGGTGTCGACAGTAAACAGTGTGACAGATACTGCGCCTTTCAATTCCTGTGAACCAACCAACTATTACCAAAACTAACAGATAGTACAACAAAATTGCTACAAATTCAAGCGTTACTGTCAGCTCTTGCAAGTGGCTCCTTTGTAAGTCCTGAATAGGCTTTTAAATATTCACTTATTCAATATTTAATACGTGCGTGAAATGCAAAGAACTGACGGTCTTGTTTCCTTACTTCCTCTTCACTCCAGGCGATGGTGGTGTTCAGCTAGAAGACCCAGGAATTCTTTTCGCGGGCCGGGTTTTGCGAACACTTACCTGCTGCAGCTTGTTTTTGGCCACCATCCGTTCTTCCGACGCTGTACTAGAGAGCACGATCCACCCTAACTACTGATCAAGCGTCCAGTGCCTTTTCACTAACTCTGACTACGAGGTTTCTTATAGCCACGCCGTCCCCGTGTTCCAGTAGCTGCTGCTTGCCTGAAAAAACAAAAAACAGGTAAACCTCGTTACAAGAGACACTCAAGGGACCCGAAAAAGATGCATCTTGTAACCAAGGTCCCTTGTAACGAAAAGTCTTACCAACGCCTATGCGCGGCAATTTAGATTCCCTTAACTAAATTCTGTTCCATATTTCCGCGTGCCTCTCGGAACCGAGAAAGAAGAGAACGAAACTGAGTGCAGTGTGTGGAACTGATCGGTTCAGTGTTCGCTGCCTTGCACTCGTTACAATATCCGTGCCCTTTTTTGCTGCAATATGTCAGGAACCAAGAAGGAGTGCCTCCTTTTGACTGGGAAGTCAAAATGTCCCTGTTGTTTCAGCCACTGTCGTCCCATTCCTATGTAACTGAAACAACGACATTTTGACTTCCCAGTCAAGAGGGGGCCCTCCTTCTTGGGTCCTGACATACTGCAATAAAAAAGGACACTAATATGGAATAGAAATTAGATAGGTAAATCAAAACTGCCGCACATATGAGTTGTTACGAATCAGCGGGATTGCAGCATACCTAGGTTAACTGTGTCTCTATTAAACGGCGAAGAAGTTACGTTTTGAACCTGCAAAAGTGGCCCTTAGTAACAGAGTGGCTCTTGTAACCATGTCTCTTGTATGCAATGTTGTTAACTTGGCAAACACAGGTAAACTAACCAAACTATTTTCAAGTGTTTCTTATAACCAAGTGTCTCTTGTAACCACGCCTCTTGTAACGAGATTTTACTGTATATGCAAATACGCAATATGCTGCTTCTTGTTCTAGCAGACGCGGGAACATATTCCTTTGCTGAGCACCGTTCTGAACGTAAAATATGTGTTGTCTGTAATTCGGCTCAGGACAGTCATCCTTCGTATGGGCAACATAGCTGACTACCTGTACACTGATTCAAGAAAGTGATAGCTGTAAAACGGGCATGACATGAAAATCTACAATGTTATATATTTGCCTTTCTTTGAGCTGCAGTTTGAAAAAGAAGCCTCCAGTCATTCGGTTATTTAAAAGAAGGTAATATCTCAATGAGGCTCTTTTCTTAGTCTTGTATTAATAAATGCCGCAATATATTTTCGTGACAGTCCTAAGCAACCGACACTAAGTAACAGTGGACAAAGGTAAGCGACGACTTCCTCGGCAATTAGAGATATAAGGCCCTTGTTTTCCGAGAAATATCTCCAGCAGTACCCGCTGTAGCGCATACTAATGAAACTGGACTGTATGCTTGGTGAGCTCACGCACAGAATAGACATATTTAAAGCACGGCCAAAGTTTCGTTCAATACACCTTGTAGCTTGGAACCAGAGCTCTTGTTTTTAAATAGGTTGTTTGCGTCTCTTCCACCCCGAAAATATCTCGCGCGAATAATTAACTATCTGATATCTTATTGTAGAAATACGACTTCAACTAGTCTCCAAACGAAACACCCAGATAAGCATATTAATTTTGCTGAGTTTACTCTTGTGTTACCTGCTCTAACCGGCTTACGTTTTTGTCACATGAGAGATCACTATAACACGCTTTTTTTTTTGTTTTCTCAGCCAGTCTTCCCTTTTCTCTCTACGGCGTATGCAATTACATATGCATAAAGTACTTAAGATAAGAAGTTAGTGGCTCCTTCACATAAAAAACCACTACTACAAAAACTTGCCTTACACTGTCTGTGAACGTCTATGATAAATACAAAGGACAAGCGGAAATGAATTCACAGCATCAGCAACACATGAAAAAACAGATATTTAAACTTCAAGGAAGTATTGTAGATAAGAATGCCTTGTTGCTCAGTTGGACCGTTACCTGGAAGACTTGCGTGACCAGCATATGCCCGTTCGACTAGATATTACAGCTCTAAAACGCATAAACAGTGGTACGCGGCGAAAGTGCGGGGTAGCAGCAAAGTTTTATGTTTCGTCATTGAAATTCCATGCGATATCTCGGTAGGCTAGCTATCTTTTACCAGGCCCTGATAATTCCATGTAATTTTTCATCCGGTGCATGGCAATGCCGCAAAACGATTACGCTCGTAGTGTATAGCTGTTTTACCTTTTTAACAACTCCAGTAGAACATCAGGGTATAGATATTGACCACATGCTCTTATAATTACATATAGAGCACATTGTTCCCTGCGAATGGGACATACTTAAGTGCTACCTTAAGAAACGGTAACGAATTACGATAAGTTAATGTTGAACTCTACGGGCCCCCTAGTTCGGCCATTTATTAACCTTGCTGTTAAAACGGTTTTTAGAGTATAGGTCGGGGAAGCAGCATGTGGGGAAAATGAATAACATAGCCATTAGAAAATTAGTCACCATGGATTCATGCCCCACTTAGAATGAGAATTAATATTACCTTGATAACTTTATTTGCCGATACAAGACCATGCTTGAAGCTTGATTTTTCTTTTCTCTCCCTCTTTCTTTTCTTTGTTTGCTACGAAATCGGCTGTGCACAGTGTTAAGAGAAAAAATTCGAACAGCACCAGCTCTGATCCCTTTTTAGAGCACAAGCCACTGTTGCTTCGGGGTGCGAAAAAAAAAAAAAAAACGAGAAAGAATCACGTGCAGAGGTTTTTGTTCATGTATTGTACTTATTAATTTGTTTGTACTTTTGTACTTGTACAGTACTTTATTTATTTCTTTCTCTCTAACTATCTACATCTTTCATTTTATTCCTTCCTTCCTTCCTTCCTTCCTTCCTTCCTTCCTTCCTTCCTTCCTTCCTTCCTTCCTTCCTTCCTTCCTTCCTTCCTTCCTTCCTTCCTTCCTTCCTTCCTTCCTTCCTTCCTTCCTTCCTTCCTTCCTTCCTTCCTTCCTTCCTTCCTTCCTTCCTTCCTTCCTTCCTTCCTTCCTTCCTTCCTTCCTTCCTTCCTTCCTTCCTTCCTTCCTTCCTTCCTTCCTTCCTTCCTTCCTTCCTTCCTTCCTTCCTTCCTTCCTTCCTTCCTTCCTTCCTTCCTTCCTTCCTTCCTTCCTTCCTTCCTTCCTTCCTTCCTTCCTTCCTTCCTTCCTTCCTTCCTTCCTTCCTTCCTTCCTTCCTTCCTTCCTTCCTTCCTTCCTTCCTTCCTTCCTTCCTTCCTTCCTTCCTTCCTTCCTTCCTTCCTTCCTTCCTTCCTTCCTTCCTTCCTTCCTTCCTTCCTTCCTTCCTTCCTTCCTTCCTTCCTTCCTTCCTTCCTTCCTTCCTTCCTTCCTTCCTTCCTTCCTTCCTTCCTTCCTTTACATCTTTCTTTCTCTCCTTTTTTTCTGCCTCCTTTCCTCCCTCCCTCCCTCCCTCCTTTCCATCCCACCTTTCTTTGTCTTTCCTTTCTCTTTCTGTCTTTCTTTCTTCTTTCTCGGTTATCCCTGCTTCCCGTCTCTGTAAGTAACCCCTTCCCTCATTGAGATATGTCTTCATCAAGAACTAAAGAGAAATGCTCCTAAAAAAGCGGAAGTGCTACATCAACGAGCTTCACGCCCACTTTCATATGGCTAACAGCGGCGATGCGCAGCATATTACTAGCCTATGACCGCATAATCAATTGGTTCTCTTTCTTTTATCTCTAATTTTCAAGCAGGCTACCTTATTGCTTTGTTACCTTCGGTTTTGCGATAGTAAAAGAGACTGTGATAAAACTAAAAAATGCAACTTTCACATATATTCTGCTGAAAAAAAAAAAATAAAGGAAGGGAACTGCGATTACAGCTTGGACAGCGTCAGATAAAAATTCAGTGTCTGTCGCCATCATAAATATATAAAAAACACTGCAGTAACAGCTTAGCACCCTTAAGAATGGGTTACAGATGATACTAGGCACATTGTTGAAATGGATCTTACTCGGGTAATGACAACAGGCTAAGTGGCCAAGCATTAATGGATGAAAGCTCTCAGCCAGAAAATAATTAGGCTGCGCTCACCACTAAGTGTGCAGCAGAGCACGCTTAGTGGTACCTGATATATAGTGATTACAGCGGACAGCTTCGATGTCCATACACACTAAAAATTCAAATTGGAATATGAGAAGTTGTGTTACGTTTGGATGGCTTTGGTTAGACGTACACATGATGTACCTATTAATCTGCGAATAGGCTATGTTTAGTATGACAGTATCAGTACTGTAGTCGCCTTTCAGTCTTTGGAGGTCATTTTTAACTGATCGGTTTAGGCTTTTCCTAAACGCATATTCGTCAAAGAAAAGGTTACAGGATGAAGGCAGCCAACTTCATATACGTACCCCCGCGACATATGCCTGAAGAACAAGAGCACTGGGAGCCATTGCGATGCTTTCAAGAAGTCGTTTGTGCATCATTTTTTGCATGACTGACTATTCAGTTATCATATCCCTCAGAGGCGCTTTTATGCCTCGATTGCCACTCGCACGGGAATGTTCCGCTTTGCGATCGTACAAGCTTTCACGCCTTGCAGCATGTCCCAGAAATGAGCTTATGGAGGCAGGAGAAGTACGTTTATGTGCGCAAGAAAAACCCCGACTCTGGAAACAGCAGCGGTCCTAAGCTCGCCTCAAGAGAGAGAAGTGCAGTTACTGCTAATCCCTACCTGCATTCCGTACGCGAACGATGTTTTTGCATTAGGGACCGTGCTAAGCCTCCCTTTGCAATGCTCCTCCACAGGGTACTTCTCGACTTGCATGCTTTCCGTGTGCATTTCATGACGCGTGTTCTCTTATTTCCGGGTTCTTTCCGGCGGGTCGCATTTTTGTTACCGCTGTTACGCTCCGTTAAATGGGACATAAGCGAAGCGTGCTTAATTCATTAAGAGGACCGGATAGTCTCTGTCGTCCCAGAGGAACACCATTCGCCGGGAACCAATGGAGGAACACTGTTGGAGCACACGTCTAAGCGACGACTTTGTGGCTCACTAGGCAATAAAACTCAGATGTATCCTTGTTGCCAGAGGAGATTTACGGGCGTTCCTGTGCGTCGCAGAAACTGCGGCATTCAAGCTTAGGATGTTATGAATATTCTTCTGGTGGCACTTCGGCTGTGACCGCTCCGAGATATTGTCACGTAGTGGTGACGAGGTCGACGACACAAATGAAGGGTCGATGATTGCACTAAAGAAACTCTTTATTTGGGCTGACTTGCGCCCGCAAAAGAACTAAGCAACTCGGCGGCGGCGATAGAAACAAACGTGCTCGTCGGTCGTCGAACAAAGAATGCCCGTCACACTCGGCAACGCTCAATTTAAAGGCTGCACAGAACAATCTAGATGACGTCGCAAACAGCTACCAGCACGGGCTGGAACATTGTGGAAAGACACCCAAGTGGCCGGAACCTTCGAGACAGATCTCGGTGCGTCTTGCGCTACAACAAAACTGATAAAGGTGTGACTCGCGACATCGAGCAGTAACAAACAAAGATTACGGAACTGATACGCGGTCCAGAATCAGAGTGATAAGCCTGTATGCCGGCGGCTGTTAAAAAACAACAAATACTGTTTGAAGGTTTCGCGGCAATATAACTAGGGCCTGTTGAAAATAAAAAGAGTATAAAAAGAGTACCCAGAAACCTAGAGCTAGTATATACCGCGCATGGGTTCGATGCGGTTGGCTTCTACTGAGCAACAAAGGCTAGACGGCTGGGTCTGCCTCTCCCACTGTTTTGTAACACTCTTCTAGTTCCGAAACTCAGTGCGATTTACATTTACAATGTACAGTGCGTACGTTGTTCGAGATGGCCAGTTCATGCGACTTTCGTAATCGGGCGCCCACGTGCTCTTGAGTCCCGCCCACAGGCGCCGCGCTATTACTTAGGTTAAAAGCGCTAAGAGAGATCGAAAAGTGGTTTGCAGTAACCGCGGTTAGGAGCATGAGTGCTGTTTGGTCCGCCACATCGGCTCGTGCACAGAACATGCAGAAGACGACGCGACGTCAGTTTATGTCGTGGCTAGACCAGTAAGCTTTTCACGAAGAAAAAAAAAAACTAGTTTTAAAAATATCCGCAGCTGTGATGGAGCTTAAACTTTGAGGTTTAGTTTCTTGGCACATCGGAAATAAGATCCAATAAACAGCTTATAATTCAAAATTGGTGTCATGACTCCTTTAAGAGAGATCGACTTATAACGCGCAGATCGGCAGCACGGCAAGCAACGAGAAGCAGCTTGAAGAACCGCGAAAAAACGAGAAGCTACTTTCCCATCCCTCCTAATTCTCTAATTACCCAACCAGCGATCGAGAGCCATCCCTTCAATCAAATAAAGGCTTTATTCATCCATTCATAAAGCTAAGAATGATAGGAAAGACTTGGTCTGTCAACAAAATTATTTTTTTAATTATATTTTAGCGCGTGGATGAACATCAGCGCAAACAGATACTTTAAGGACGACTGCTTGTTGATAATTACTGAGGGCACCAAATCAGAACGGGATGAGGAGGATGAGTTAAATTAACTATTGAGTTTTACATTGTGGTTACCTGTGTGGACATAAAAGTTATGATGTTGCCTACGTGCAGCAGGGTATCAATCATATCCGTGCATTCGACAATGGAGTGACCGATGATCAGTGAAGCATGCATGCAACTTTGCTAAATCCCGTTCACAATGCTCTTTGAATGAACGACATCCCAATTTTTAAATCATCCATTTAAATGTCTATAGGCACTGAAGAAGACGCCTTCAACGCGGGCATTCGCTCCGTGCCCCCTACATGGTAAATAGAAGGCAAACAAAGCGAAGTGGATGGGCACGTGCCGGCCACTAAAACGCCCGGACACTCACTCGGTCCGTAATCGGCTTGCACGCGTGCGAATAGGCGAGAACGCGAGGGCCAGCCACAGTGCACAAGTCGTCGTTGGGCGGCCTTCCGCCGCGGTGTCCGCAGGGGACGCGCGTACAGATTAGCCCGCAGGCGCGGCCGCTCTCAGACGCCTTGCCTGCCCATTTCCTGCCGGAGAGACAAAGTTGTTCCGCCGGCCGCGAAAACTCGGTCTGCGACGCTCAGTCCTTCGCAAGGAGCCCCCCAGAGACGCTTGCCTAAGCCATGAGATGGAACGCTGCGCTTCTGGGCTGCCGCTTCCGTTTGCCACTCGCAATGCGAAGACGAGCTTAAGCGGCCTGTATTCATGGCGTAATGCTTGTGCGCTCTGCAATCGAAATGAGCAAACTAAATTTTCTGCTTTCGTGTTGTGAACTTGTTGCGTAGGGCCCAAGACATTCAAGATTCTTAATTGTCTCTATTTGTCGGGGCTACACCACAATGTCCTCGTGAAGCATAAAAAATAAATTCAATTTCACAAATTCCATGACTCATGATAGTCTGTAAGAGCTGTTGTACTTTATTTTGGCCGCACATGCGCATATGCGCACAAGACACATAACTCGAACCCAGAGTGTAACTTTAGATGGCGCTGACTTGTTCCGCAGAGCACCGTCGGCCCGCTCTAGACAAGGTTGTTCATCACTGCACTCCCACCACACCTATTCCGGAGTAACCGACTAGCTTCAACGAATCTCTTCGAGGTCATCGGCGTTAATTTGGCGGGACGACTCTTGAAATTATCGCCCAAAGCAGAAACCAAGAGCTACATTGCGCTACTCACCTTTGCTGCATTCCAGGATGCACAACTGGAGTTGATCTCTCACACGTTCGCATGTTCAGGTCCTTCTGCCGTATCGTCACCGAAGCTGTCTACCTTGTGTGATAATTTCGCGTAAACGAGGACCCTCATGTTGCGTCTTATTCCGTGGTTGCGTCCTAGGCAGGGCTCAGGCTCCAGACACATCGTTCGAGCTCAGACTCGGAGCTAGCGCACTTCTTCTTCTTCTTCTTCTTCTTCTTCTGCTTCTTCTTCTTCTTCTTCTTCTTCTTCTTCTTCTTCTTCTTCTTCTTCTTCTTCTTCTTCTTCTTCTTCTTCTTCTTCTTCTTCTTCTTCTTCTTCTTCTTCTTCTTCTTCTTCTTCTTCTTCTTCTTCTTCTTCTTCTTCTTCTTCTTCTTCTTCTTCTTCTTCTTCTTCTTCTTCTTCTTCTTCTTCTTCTTCTTCTTCGTTGTAATGGCACATACCCAGTGGGGGATTGGCTAGAATTCGTTGTAGGTGACATAATATTTTTGATAATGTCGATTTGACTGTATGATATAGATAACCTAATAATTAGGAGCTAGTGTTGCTGAAATAATTTGAAATTTTGAGGCGATGTAGTAGAAAGCAATGAAAAAATGAAATAAAATGGCAAATTACTAAAAATAATAATAATAAGAAAAAATACAATTCAGACAGATCAGCGCTAACTTCTTCCTTCCACACTTTTGCGCGTCTTCTTCGTCAGCGCATGCTACAGTATACCCAGACAATACTAAGAAGGCCTCTTGCGATCTTCACTGAGAGGAAGTAGCTGGACAATAGAGCAATACAACTATTAAGTGGAAATTCCTTGTGCTTATAGCGCCCCGTGTTGGGGCGGCTGGCGGAAGCGAGCCTTAAGTTTAAGGAGCTGACGATCATGTTGGCTATGGTAGAAGCTGTAGCTCACTCTAGGCCGGTCATCTTCACTCATTCAGATGCAGGACAGCCACGTGCTTTGACACCCTCTTGCCTTCAGCTGGGCTGCAGACTCACGTCGATACAGCACGATGCTCAGGTCGACATTACAGTGCGCAGGCGCAGGCGGCAGTGCTCAGATACACGTATATGCAACGCCTCGTTGTCAAATTTTGGAAGGAATGGATGAAGAAGTAAGCCTACAGCTTCGTTCCGCGCACCACGTGAAGAAAAGACATACCACTTAACTCAACGTCGGCGACTTTGTGCTCGTACACGCTGAAAATGTCGCACGGCAGTTATGGAAGTAGAAAAATTAATCGGTGCGCACAAGACTTCTGATGGCCATATCCGCTCCTGCCAGATTACGTTCATCGACGGATCTGTCCGTGCGAGACCAATACAGAAGCTCGTGCGGGTACAGCTAAACTCCACACATTAAGATGCCGGGAGCGCGTTAAATCCTTCACGCCGTCGCTGTTACCGAGACAGGGAAGAACGAGATGACCGCGACTGGGCAAGCGGCGTGACCACGCGTGTTTAGACTGGTTGCCATCTTAGCCTGGTAATTTGCAGGCATTGAAAGCCGCTATCTCAGTCTTATTTAATTGTTGTTGCAAATTTCTTGCGTCTAAAATTGCAAAGGAATGCCTAGCTTATCGTTGTCCGGGTTCCATTAACAATAGCGAGAGTACCGCGATCTTGTAATTCTATCTTGTGGTTTGTTTGGGTGAAATGTTTAAGCTAGACGCCTCAAATCGAATCGTGCCAATTTGTTCGAAAAAATGCCATTATTTCGTGACAGATAAACTTAAGGATTTACTTCGTAGCGAGGAAATGCACCGGGAAAAGTTGAGGACGAAAAAAGAAAGGAACACAGTAAAGGGCTTGAGGTAAATTGTGATGAATTCAAGTTATTTAACTTGCAATGCAAGGTCTATAACGGAACGCAGCAACCACGGCTGATAAATGAGCCCATGGCCCTGTACTCTACAGCGAAATATGATTAATATTCATCCAATGCGACGGGAGAACCGCGCTGTATGCACTTAAGCCTCACCGGTAACCTAGAAGGCGCCGTAACTGTACACTTGATTATTTATGGTCGAGTGCAGACGTGGCCCTTGAAGGCAGTAGCTTCATGCAAAACGTCATGAACTTTACACGAAGTCAGTCGACGAGTTCCTAATTCTATTGTCGCCGTGCGTCGGTTCTGCCGTACAACGGTCGGCTGCTATAGAGGCCCTCGGGGCAGGCGAACCGCGCGAAGTCGTGACGATGCATATATCATAGTTCATTTAACTTCTATGGCGATGTCTGGACTTCACATAAGGTTTAATTTATTATGTATTGCCTAGCGCTGAGCCCGTAAAACTTTGTTTTCGTACAAAAAACATCATCAAACCAGGAAACAGTGTATAGGCAGTATAGCACACTACGTGACAGGGAGTGTTAGTGCCCACACTTCGTAATTGATAGGCATCCCAAGTAGGTAAAAAGAATGCAGTTATTTACTACCCCAGAAGCTGATTGATATAGGCATTCCTGCTATGTTATATGTTGCGATTCTTTAAGGGAGGAAAACGATGAAGAAGAACCTGTTGCGCCCTGAGTACCCTGATATTAATGACTTACGGATATAAATTTGCTTTCTACATAAAATTCGCTTAAACGTGGTTTTACGCGCAGGTGCTTGCATTTAATCGGACAAGTGGACTCTCCGGAATGTTCAACTTATGGCTTCCCCGAGACTGTGAACCATTTATTATCGGTGTGCCCAGTGCATGCGCTTGAAATAAATGTGCTAGCCGTTTCCTTGCAGTGTTTGGACCAGAGGTCTCTGTCGGAGGAGCTGCTGCTGAGCGTTTGGCAAGACAAGGGGAAGGGTGTCCAGGCAGTGGGGGCTCTTTGCAGTTTTTGTTGTTCGCCACCTGACCTGATTCGTGCTTGTAAAGCAAGCTACGTGCCTGTATATATTTTCATATGCCTTTTCCAACATGGTCACCCATTATGATCCTCTTTCATCTCCCCTTCCCCTTCCCCAGTGCAGAGTAGCAGACCAAATGTTAATCATTCCGGCCAACCTCTCTGTCTTTCCTTTCAATAAATCCATCTATATATCTACTTACGGACAAGTGCAAACTGATTTCCCATTCCTTTCTTCTGCTACTTTCTCTCCCTTTGTTCCCTTTCTTATGCCCCTAGGGTAGGATGCTGACTGTCGCCTTGTTAATCTCTCTGCATTTCCCCTCTCCTGTTTCCTCTTTTATTCGTTCTTTTCATGAGGAGAATGTTGGATCTGCTGTTGGAGGCGGCTACTGCTTCTAACATGTTATGACGAAAGTTGTGTGAACACTGAGAGTAGTTAAAACAAAAAATTGACAGAAAAAAAAAATGCCGTTATTCCTTCGCCTTTATTGTGCATTTCGATGCTTGCGTGTGCGTGAATCCTGGGTCGTAGGCTCAATCCCGATTTGATTTCGCTGTGCGCACTATCGCCTCAGCGGCTATGCGAGTCTTACGTAGTATATATGATGTCCAAGGCTGTAGGCTGTATATGTCAGACAGTATTGCATGGCTTTCTACCCTGAGGGCAATATGTGTGGTGCGTGACCGTGTTTGGAAGAGCCAAGGATATCTGAGGCCATTAAGAAGCTAAGATCCGCTTTTTTTCCTTTTCGATTTTCATTGCAATTTTGTTACCGCTACAAAAACTGTTCAAAAGGAAACTGAGCGATCAGTGTATTGGAAATGGTGGTCAAATAGCACTCTAAAGTTGTACTTGCATCAGTTACGCAAGCAATAATTTTCTCCATCGGAGTGTGCTCACAGGTGAAAAAGCAAAAAGAAAATTGCGTTTTCTTCTTCCCTTGATGGATCTATTTGGCGATTCCAATAGCACCAGCTTTTCATTTGCACCTTCCCTACATGCGGTTGTACAAAAGGTCTTTCAGTGACATCCAAATGAAATCCAGAAATAGGTTGCGGGACGTCGTCAACCTAGTAAAGCTGCAGACAGGCGAAAGCTGCGCTGGTCAGGATAAAGCGCTGCGATAGGATTGGTGCATGAAGAAGCACACATACCGCGAATTAGTCTTTTCATGTGCAGATATTTTGGAGAAATCGATAGTGCGTTCACGCTTTCTTTAGGTGGGTCGTATTGCTTATGCGCGCGGATTTCATCCACGAAAGCGTCCGAAATGGTCTTGCGACACTCACAGGAGAAGTCAGCGAAGTCGACTCTTTCGAATGACTGCGTTGCTACGAACAAAAATCGAAGTTTGATACCTTTTTTTTTCATAGAGAATGAGGACCACATGTAGCATCGGCGATGTTACGAAATACATCCTAGAATTGTCGACACGCGCCTTTGCATGTCAAGCCTATTCAGGAAGCTATGCGCGATGAAACGTGCAGCAGCTAGCATAATTCCTGAATACGTCGCTAGCATCGAAACATTCGTCTGGAACATCACTATGCGAGCGTTTTCTCTGAAGGATGGCGAGCAGTTCCTTGACTTGAGCAAGCCTTTCAGCTCCAGTTGCTCACACATTATTACTGAACTGAATGGGCCCCTCGCGGTACACAGTAATCCTTTGTGGCGCGTATGAAAAAAGCCACGTGTTTAGAAGGCTCGGTGCGGTGACGAATTGCATTTAGCGGCGCGAGCACTGCTAGGGGTTGCTTGGAAACGTAGAACCTTCTTTGGAACTTGCGTCAGCGGCTAATGCGGGTCTTTGATGTTCGGTGCGCACGCGGCACACAAAGCACCTCATGAATGTGATAGTGCAAGATTTGAGGCCACTAACATCAAGGCGCGCCTGAAGCATCTGGTGTCTAGGAAAATAGCAATGGGGAAACTAAATTTTCGCATTGTCCAAGACATATAGGCATATGTCGCGTACTCCAAGCACCGGTCGATAACATTTCTGTCGCGCCTTTCTGAAAGTAATCGATACTGTAGCACACAGATGGCATTCCTATAGGTGTTGACGAGTGCTCCTTGTTTTGAAGGAAACATTTAAAAAGAAACTTTGCTAAACTCCCGAGCAGTCATTTGAGCTCGAGACATCGCACTTTAGCGGCGATCCATAAAATATTATAAAAAATGAGAAGTGTTCAACGCTGCCGAACCAGATGTGGAGCCAAAGCATTAGCTGCGGGTGACCGAGCGTTCTCCTCCTCCTTCTTCTTCTTCTTTTCCTATTCCTTTCTTTTTCTTCTTCTTCTTCTTCTTCCTTTTTCCTTTTTTTTTTCCTTTTCTTCTTCTTTTTCATTTTTTTTTCTTTTCCTTCTGCTTCTTTTTCTCCTTCTTTCTCTCTTTTTTCTCTTCTTTTTCTTTTTTTTCTTCTTTTTCTACTTTTTCTTCTTATTCTTCTTCTTCCTCTTCTTTCCTTCTTTCTCTTCTTTTCTTCTTTTCCTTTTCTTTTTTCTTTTCCTTTCCCTTTTTCCTTCTCCTCTTTCTTTCTCTTTTTCTTTTCCTTTTCCTTTCCCTTTTTTTTTCTTTTTCCTTTTTCTTTTTCTTTCTCTTCTTCTTCTTCTCGTAGCTACGCCTCTTCACGACGCAGCTGCGGCCACACAAGGTATCGCTTTGGCTGTCGTAGTATTGCTTTCGCAACAAAAATTATATTCATCATCATCATCATCATCAGCCTGATTATACCCACTGCAGGGCGAAGGCCTCTCCCATATTTCTCCACTTAACCCGGTTCTGTGCTAGCTGCATCCACTTGACCCCTGCGAACTTCTTAATCTCATCCGCCCACCTAACTTTCTGCCGCCCCCTGCTACGCTTTCCTTCCCTTGGAATCCAGTTTGTTACTCTCAGCGACCATCGGTTATCCTCTCTTCGCACCACATGTCCTGCCCATGTCCATTTCTTCTTCTTAATTTCTACTAGAATGTCGGTAACTTGAGTTATTTCTCTGACCCACTCTGCACGCTTTCTATCTATTAATATTACCCCTACCATTTTTCGTTCCATAGCCCTCTGGGTTGTCCTCAACTTAAGTAGAACTCTCTTGGTTAGCCTCCACGTTTCAGCCCCATTGGTGAGTACAGACAAAATGCAACTGTTGTATACTTTCCCCTTGAGCGATACCGGTAAGCTGCTAGTCATAATCTGCGAGTGCTTGCCAAATGCGCTCCATCCAAATCGTATTCTTCTTGTTATTTCCTTTTCGTGGTCCGGATCTGCGGTTACTGCCTTTCCTAAGTAGACATATTCGCCTACTACTTCCAGTATTTCGCTACCTAATGTAAACTGCTGTTCCTTCCCGAGGCTGTTGAACATTACCTTAGTCTTCTGCATATTCATTTTCAAGCCTACCTTTCTACTTTTCCTGTCTAGGTCATCAATCATTATTTGCAGTTCATCCCCCGAGTTGCTTAGCAAGGCAATGTCATCAGCAAATCGCAGATTATTCAGGTAGTCTCCATCTACCCTTATCTCTAACTGCTCCCATTCCAAGTCTCTGAATACTTCCTCTAAACAAGCTGTGAATAGTACTGGGGAGATTGTGTCTCCTGGCCTAACACCTTTCTTTATGGAAATTTTGTTACTTTCTTTATGCAGAACTATGGTTGCTGTGCAGCCACTATATATATCTTCCAGCACTTTCACGTACGGTTCGTCTACCCCCTGATTTCGCAATGCCTGCATCATCGCCGAGGTTTCAACTGAGTCAAATACTTTTTCGTAATCAATGAATGCTATGTATAAGGGCTGGTTATATTCCGAGCATTTTTCTATCACCTGATTGATGGTATGGATATGATCGATAGTAGAGTACCGTTTCCGAAACCCTGCTTGATCCTTTGCTTGATTGCAGTCTAAGGTTGTCCTGATTCTATTAGCTATTACCTTAGTAAATACCTTATACGTAACAGACAGTAAGCTGATTGGTCTGTAATTTTTAAGGTCCTTAGAGTCCCCTTTCTTGTGAATGAGGATAATGTTTGCATTCTTCCATGGTTCCGGTACCGTCGATGACACCAGGCACTGCTTATACAGGGTGGCCAGTTTTTCTAGCACGATATCCCCCCCCGTCCTTCAGCAAATCTGTAGTTATCTGATCCTCTCCAGCTAATTTCCCCCTTTTCATAGTTTCTAGTGCTTTCTTGACCTCGTCCTTCGTCACTGGTGAAACGTCTGACTGTTTTTCCCTACCGCCAATCTCATTGCGGTCCTGACTACTTTGGCTACTGTAAAGATCTGTATAGAACTCCTCGGCTAGTTTGACTTTCTTTTCCATATTAGTGATGACGTTGCCCGCCTTGTCCCTTATCGCATACATCTGGTTTTTGCCTATGCCCAATTTCTTCTTTACCGCTTTAAGGCTTCCCCCGTTCTTTACAGCATGCTCAATTTTCTCCATGTTATACTTCCTTATATCGGCCACCTTGCGCTTATTGATTAGCT